>NC_064638.1:676713115-677313115 GCF_023864345.2 Schistocerca serialis cubense | reverse complement strand
TAACAGTCATGGCAGATATGTTATACACTGGAATATAAATGGTTTAAACACCGATGCTTCAGACAATCAAAACACCAAAATAGACAAATTGGAAATAATTGTGTCAAAATGTGAAAATACTAGAGTTGTTTTTTTAAATGAGCACTGGTTTACTGAGGACAAAAAAAAATTTAAACAAAATAGAGAAGTACATGCTAGCAAGTAGCTTTTGCAGAAGAAACAAGTTACATGGTGGTTCATGGATACTTCTACATAGTGATATAAATTATGAGACCAGAAATTGTTTCAACTATTTAAATGAAGAGTTTGTGTTTGAGAGTTATTGTTTGGAAATAGTGGACTCAATAGCAAATATTGTAATAGTCTCAGTATACAGAATCCCAGGGAGGTCAACAACAGAACTATTCTTATCTCAGCTTTGAATTATGCTCAAAGACCTTTGCAGAGAAAAAAAGAAAAATATTGTAATAGCTAGTGATTTTAATGTTGATATCACATGTAACAGTAGCTATGCTTCAAGATTCACTGACTTAGTAAAGAAATATGGTTTAAAATTGAATTTCATTGAATCTACCTGAGACAATGGCCAATCAGTAACCTCTATTGACAGTGTTGTAATTAAATATGTATATCAAGATGTGTATAATTTTTGTTAACATCTAGGTATTTCAAACCAGTGTGCATTTTTCATTGAGCTGCCACAGAGACATAGGAACATTTTATATATGAGAAGGAATTTTAGCAAAGAAAACGTACTAATATTTAGTAATAAGATGAAAGAGAAAAAAATGGCCTTTGTATCACTGTAACTCAAGTGATGAAAACTTTGAGAAATTCCTAAATAGTTTTCTTGGTGTCTTTAATGAAACATTTCCACCTAGACTGCAGCATTAAAATGACAAATAAATTATAGAGGATTACCCAGGACATAAAAATTTCCAGTGGAAGGAAATGGCACCTACACAGAGAATTAAAATATAATAAAGATACTGATTTCATTGAATGTATTAGACTCTATAAAACCATATTTAAAATAATTTTAAATAACAGGCTAATTTTAAACCATAAAGATAAGACAAAAGTTGTGTGATCAGTCATTAAATCTGAGTTTGGCGTTAAAGCCTGTAACCAAGAAATTTCAAAAATTGACATTGAAGGAAATACTATTGTAAGTCCAATTCATATACCAGAGTACTTTAATGAATTGTTTACAAATGTAGTGAGGTCTGCTGTAGATGTAATACATTATTACAACAAAGTGAATCTCTTTGGCCTAAATGAAAACTCTGAAAACTTTACAAATTTTTTAAAAGTTTCTGTGAAGGACATAGAAAATGCAATCCTAACATTAAACAACAAAAAATTGGCAGGTTGGGATGGAATATCCGCCAAAGTTATTAAAGTGATACACAATAAAATTGCAAACCCACTAACTCAAATAATAAATCAATGTTTTGAAGAGGGCTGTTTCCCAGAGGTACCGAAATTTGCTGAAGTCAAACCACTCTTGAGGAAGGGATCAAGAGAGATCATGGGAAATTATCATCCTATCTCAATTCTCCCAGTCATATCTAGAATATTTCGAAAACTTGCTGTTGCCTGAATCCAGAACTTCATCAAAAAATATCCTGTTTATTCTAAACAATAAATTTGGTTTCCAGCTGGGGGAAAAACAGGAAAGATGCAGTGAACAGTTTCATTGAGAAAATAAGTACTTTGTTATACAAGAGAAACAAGATGGCAGGAATTTTCTGTGGCCTCACAAAGGCATTTGATTCTGTAAACCATGCATCACTTATTTAAAAACTTGAAAAGTATGTCATTAGCAACAGTGCCCTACAATGGCTTCAATCCAACATATCAAAGAGAAAGCAAAGAGTTTGCATCCCTTTAAATGGTGCAAATTATTTTTCTGTCTGGAAAAAATACCTCAGGATACATACCAGGCTGAGTCCTGTTTCTTTTCTATGTTAATAACTTAACATTCAATACCAGCTCCCCATCAGTTCTGTTCACATATGATACTTCTCTCTTAGTTGAAAATCAGGATTTGGAAAAAAAATCCCGTATCTGTGATCAGTACCCTCAGTACCTTAGAAACTTGGTTTCAGCTAAATGGGTTAAATCTAAACATATCTAACACTCACACAATGCAATTCAAAACCAAACAGTCAAAATGTGAACACATTAAGATTGTTCATAACAACAAAGATATAGAAGTTGACTCAGTCAAAGTCTTAGGTTTAAATGTAGAAAGAAATTTTTAAGGTGGCAGGCACACATTGAATACCTAGCAAACAAACTGAGCAGCTTTTCTTTTGGAATGCAAATATTATGAACAGCAACTGACACGGACATACGAAAAACAGCACTTTGAATCCATGATTAGGTATGGGATTGTTTTTTGGCTAACTTGACAAACATAGTGTGGATACTAAAAATACAGAAACAAATCATTCTAAATATGTGCACTGCAAATCATAAAGAACCATGTTTTATATATGAGGTTATTACCTTTTGTGCACCAGACATGAATTATTTGAGGGAAACCATTTTGTTTATTCATATGATACTAGAAAAAAAGACAATTTTATGCTCCCCATCCACTGCCTCAAACTGTATGCCCATGGACCTCAATATATGGGAACGAAAATTTGTAATAAATTAAAAGGGAACAAGATAATGCAGGTGAATTTAGGTCAACTTAAAAGAAAGCTACATGAGGCACTGACACTGAAACATTATTACTCTGTGTAAGAATTCATGCAGGACAAACTGGAAATTTGAGCAGGACACAACATGTTATATATTCCAAGAGATATCATTATAGTTTTATTATTTATTTTAGTGCTATTATTTATTAGCATAAAAAATCGCTTTAACAGTATTATCAATTTTTGGCATGTCTCCTCTTCGCAAACCAAATGAATTGCAAGTGTATGTCATGAGACAAATAAACCACATTTCTAATAACCTCTGGAATGTGGCTGGTGCATTCTTAAGCCCAAATGGCAGCCACCAATATTAGCAGTTCCCCATGGAATGGTGAATGCAGTATTTGGCTAGACTTCTGGAACTACTTCCAATTGGTGATAGCCACTCTTTAAACCAATCATGAAGAATTATTTACAATGACAAACATTGTCCAATGTTTCTGTTATATTTGATGTAGGATATGCTTCCATCATTGTTCTTCAATTCAGATGTTGGTAATCACAACAAAATCTGTATTTATTTGCCCAATCTAATGAATGCTTTGGCACAGTTAGAAGGGGCACTCCCCATGGACTCTCTTCAGTAATGTCATCCTTCAACTGATGATTGGTGAATTCCTGCAGTATTGCTTGCAAGTACTGAGATACCTGTGTATGGTTTTTTGTACATAGGAGGATTATCCTCCATTGGGATTTGATGCTGTGTCACATGTGTCACTGTTCATGGCCCTCTAGGACTGAAAAAATTCATGAATTGTATTAACAGAATTTCCATAGCTATTCTGTCTTTCCCTCTTAAGAGCTGTGTTTGCTAGTGTAATGCAGATGCACTGACGGTTTTTGCTTGTGGTGAAGGTCTTCACAATCAATCCATGTAAATCATCCTTGACAAAATGTTCATATTGGCAATCAATAATCCTTTTAGCATATCTATTTTGCCAGAGCAAAAATAGTCTTTACTTATTGGAACTATGTAATTTCTGTCTACTTCATGCAAGACTGCCACACTCCTACGTACAGCATGCCACAATCCTATGTACAGCATGCCACACTCCTATGTGCAGAACAGTGTGAAGTATCCAATTTGTCATTGTGTTCCAACAGATATATAACAGACAACATATTGTTTGCTCACCCAGAGTAATTTCTGCACAACTGTTGTTACCATATCATGCAAATTGAGAGTTAATGAATGTGTACACAAATTGTTCAGTTCCACCTTCTTGATTACAAACCTTACAACAAAGTGTCATCTCCAGTGATTGTTACCAGGTGGAACAATGGCTCACTGAATTTAATAGTGTTCTGTGAAAAATCAATTTTTGTGTTACGTTTATTCAGAAAATCCAGCTGCAGGATTGCAGCGTATCCTCAGCAGCATGGAGGAATACTTCCATATATTGCCAAAAATTCCTTGTTCCACTACAGAAATTGAGCAATATTGTCCCAAATGATGGCACATCAATGTCCCCCTCTCCATCTACTGTAGATGATGGAAAATTCAGTCTGTTCCTACCCAAAAGGCCCAGACAAGTCATCAACACATGAGCCACTCTGTCCACAAAAAAGTTATGTTCCATTCCCTTCACCACACCCATCTAGCAACACTTCACTTCTGTGCAGGCCCTTTTAACATTATGCCTTACTATGAATACCATCTGGTAGCTGAGGCATTCCCATCCTTATAATGATGCCATCTACTTTGCTTTGCCCCACCAACCTGCACTCATAGCATTGTGGATAGTGGCACTATTTCTGAGTGTGGTCTACACATCCACACCCATAGCACTTCTGAGGAAAAACCTCTCCATTAACCCTGTATCTAAGTCACTATGTCTACTTCCTCTATTTGCATAATAATTTTAATTGCACTAGCCAAATACTTTTGATTCTCTATCCATTCCCTCCTTGACAAATAGTGTGTGAGTAATAAAGGGATATCCTTTTGTGGAACTGCCAATTGTAAGTGTAAAGATAAAGGAGATACAGGTAAGCAAAGCAAATTGGTAAAATCTCAGGTACTTTAACCTTGAACATGGATGCATAGTGATTCCTAGTGTGGAAGAAAATGTACACTATGTTTGCCAGTTCGTACAACTCTATAATTGTGCTTTGTTTGTCAGGAACGTAGTATGCAAGATGTTGTGATTTCTAAAGTTCTGTCTTATCTTCTTCTTCTTCTTCTTCACAGATGGATCACTTAGGACAATGTGTAATCAACATTTGTTGGCCTTCCTTCATACGCAATGAATGGACTAGTTTTCATTGTGCAGACCACATATGTTGGCTAGTTTTTCTCTCTTCTTCCTCAAAACCCCATGTGTTTGTGATTTTTCTGATTTCATTTCTGTCATGTAGATTTGGAGACCCTAATTCTCTCAGGTCTTTTTCTGTCTGTTTGTACCAGTTTGATCTTGTAGTTTTGTTCTTTAAAAATGTATGGATTTTGTGCGTTAACCTGTTTGAGGCCATTCTTTCTAAATGCCCCATGAATTGGATTCTTCTCAGGCACATTGTGTCTGTTATTTTGGAGATATTTTTATATATTTCTGCATTTGGTTTTGGATAATGCACACCATCTTTAGTTCTTGGTCCTAGGATTTCCTCATTATTTTAAGTTCTTTCACATCTAATTCCCCTTTTAGTGTTATGTGTTGAAGATTTAGTGTCTCAGATGTGTAGAGACCTTCAGGTTTAATTACAGTTGTGTAGTGTCATATTTTGCAGTTCCACTAGAAACTCTTTTTGTTGTAAACGTTTTTTGTTAACTGAAATGCCATCTTCATTTTCTGGACTCTTGATCTGATAGATTTCTTTTCATTACAATTTTCTGCAATCCATTCACCTAAATATTTAAATTCTTTTACTTGAGAAATGTAGTTATTACCAGTTTTGAGATCAGAAGGTGCATCTTTGATGTCAGTCAAAAATTTTGTTTTTCCAAAAGAAATTTCTAATCAAATTTTTGCTGCCTGCTCTTGCAATAATTCTAGCTGTTTCTGTGCATTGGTAATGTCTTGGGTGATCAGTGCCCTGTCATCAGCAAATGCTAAACAGTCTAATTCTATGCCCTTACATTTTGGTCCCAGTCTGTGTGCTGGTGCACCTGCTTTTCTTCATTCTCAAACAACTTTTTGAAGAGCACAACTGAAGAGCACTGGGGACAGCCCATCCCCTTGTCGTACTCCTGCGTCTATTTCAAATTCTGTGCTCAATTCTCCCATAAATTTTACTTTGGATTTGGTCTCTGTAAGTGTTTCTTTTATGATGTCTTTTGTCTTTGGATCTAGTCCAAATTCTGCTCACACTTCAAAAAGGGATTCTCGGTCTGTACTGTCATATGCTTTTTCAAAGTCGACAAACGTGATGACATAACTTTTGTTTGAAGTACTATGCAAATATTCCATTGAATTTTTGAAGTTAAGGATTTGTTCTACACATGATCGACCTATTCTGAATCCACCTTGGTATTCGCCTAGTTTTCAATACAGCTGAGGTTCTGCTCTGTTTAGTAGGGCTTCAGACACAATTTTGTATGTTATTGACAATAAAGAGATCCCACGATAGTCTTTGGGGTCTGTTTTACTTCCTTTTTTGTTCAGACGATGTGTGATTGCTGTCTTCTAATATGTGGGGATTTTTTTCAGTTTTCCAGATATCTACAATTTCTTTTAGTTTTGCAATAACATTTTCTCCTGCTCTTTTCCATTATCCTGTGGTTATTTGGTCTTCTCCTGATGCTTATATTATCTTGCTGTCTTATCTATTGACTGAGTTTAAATCTATGACACACTGTACTTGCACATTCATAGAACTATACTATTATGTTTTGTAATAGATCTGTGCTTAAGAATTTGTTACATACATACCATGATACTAAATGAGTAGAACCCATTAGCTACTAACACCCTATCTTATTCTATAATTTGCTCCTGTGAATGTGTACATGTTATGCAGGTCTTGAAGTCACTCAAATCCATCTAGAATGCATTTACTGAGGTTAACGAAGGCAATGTTGGCCTGACGTACTCGAAGATACCCTTTAGCTACACTGTCTAAAGGATCATCCTAAGAAATATCAAATTAAGATCAGCCTGAAGGCGCCTAAGTAAGGTGAAATGTGTACTTGATAAATAAAAAAAACTAAAATTGCAACCAAGACTGTTTTCAACTAATACTTTATTCATTTTGTAATGTCAAAACATTTTTTGCTGGTGTGTAGCCAGTGTGCTTTGGATTCATGGGTCGATCCCCACATCGTAAGCTTAGGTCCTAATATTTTTTGATTATTTTCTCCTTTCATGGATCAACATATCCTTAAATACTGTGGTTGATGTGGCTGATTGATTTTGTGTTATCTGTACCCGTCATTTTGAGTTCTTCAAGTTGGCTCACTCTTCGTACATTTAGACTCTGAATTTTTTTTCTCTTCTCTTTTGAAGAGGTAAACTTGCTATTTTTAATTCTAGTAATTTACATTGTCTCTGCACTTATTTCTATAATTTTAGTGTTGTAATATTGACTTCGTATCATTTGCTTTGTGACAGAATGTTCCACAGGTCTGAAAATCTGAATGCTATGTGCTGATACATGAATATATTATGGCTTGTATAGTAGATATTTTTCTTATATTTTCTGTAATATGTTATGTATCAGATACTTCTATACATCTATATTCTACCTTTTGGCATCATTCTGTACACCATTTGGCAAACCTTGTAGTAAGTCACAAAATATTGTAAACACATTGTTTCCAAATTTTGTGAGAGGGATATTGTGAAGGGACATCCTCCTTTAGCATTACTTTTCTCAACAGAAGTAGTTGATACCAGGAATATTCTCGAATTTTGAACAGGTTAATATTATCTCAGTTGTTTTTCTAAAAAATTTCATATGATTATGTACATGAGTTGTTATATTTCAAGCTAAAATCTATAAAAAGAAATTACTTTATTTTCATTGTTACAATCGATATGTACTCACTCTGTATGTACAGTTAAAATTATTTTTTTAGAAACATTTGAAATTACTAAATATTTGGTACGCTTAAAATTTCTATTATTAATTACACAATCTGATACTGTTTATTATGTTTATTTCTGGATTCATGAATAAATTAATAGAATTTCATTTGTCAAGAAAATTTGTAAACTCTTTGGAATATTGTTATTACCACAGAGTGAGGAAGCAGTAGTAGGTATGCCTCTGATGTGACTGGACATGTTTTTGTATTTTGGAAGAACAATGTAATTTCAGCTTCGTTAATGTGAAAATTTAAAATGAAAACAAAAATTTGCATAGGCATTCTTCAAAATTAAGTACATCATTTGGGACCATGAGAACCTAAAATGTCAAAAATTGCAGCTTCAAGAATCAGCCCCAAGACATGAAGAACTGGAGCCAACTACAAGAAAAGAAGTAAAAAGTTCATTGTAAATCTTTCTCCTCTCATATTTTTGAGAAAAAGAGACTTTACCATTGACAATAGTAGTGACATCAACAAATTGTGAGAGGGTAGATTACAAAGTGCCCTCAGACACATGTCTAGTGCTCTGTGCTCTTTGCTCTGCCTGTTGCAGCATAATTTTATTTGTTTCCTCATTCTGCATTAACTCATATGCCTGTGTACTAATTTTTCTTATTCTATTTAAGAATGTTTTCACCAACTTGTTTCATTTCTGTTAAGCTGTTCCCTGAAGAATCTGGAACTATTCTGCTTGCAGCAATGCCTATAGTTATTCAAATGTGCATGCCTTACTCAACCCCTCATAATACATTACAAATGGCTTTGCCTCACCCATCAATCATAACTCTGTCATGTGCAAATGCACTTCATCCAACTAATTATTGGACAAGAAGCATAATCCAGATTGTCAGTAAATGCTGACAAATCCTCTGTTGCTCCAGCTGAGAAAGGAGCCACTAGACTAGCTGCCATGGGATGCACAGAAGGAACAGGTGCACTGAATGAAGCTTTTGCTCTGCCATCCAAACTTGCTCACAGTGCCTACATGCATTAGCAGTTGTTTAAGTGTCCACCTGCCACTGTAATATGGCATTCTTCACTCAGTTCAACCACCTGATTTATCAAAGATTTGACTGATTGTTGTATTGGCATTGCTCATGTTTCTATCACATATGCAACCTCTATCTATCAACAATACAAATTATCTAATTTACACCAAACATTAATGAAGCAAGGGCAGCTACCAAAACCACTCAAGCATAAGTACAAAAACAATGATATTAATCCTTAAGATGTATCATAGCTCATCAAGATTTAGTACTGATGTGTCTCATGCCCGTGATGTCAGAAAGATCTATACATAGCTGCCACAGCCTGCATACTAGGTAATTCATGACCCACTAAATTACAATATTGGCATCTCACCAACCATGAATTGTACTTACATACAATTTACTCTGAACTGTGGTAAATCCACTGGTGCCACAAGTTTCACAAATTATAACTTCATGTTCCTATGCCCATCACTCCTATCCACCATGGCTGCATACTAAACAAATCACCAAGACCACAAAAATAAAAATAAAAACCTCATTGTCCAAAATTACGCTGATGAACTGCAGGCTGTAGCTGGAGACCTGGCCTTGGATCCTGCTGCAGACATCTGTGATGACTTCTCATGCCACTTATAGAGACCATTATGGGGAGGGGGGAAGGGGGGGGGGATAGCAGGCCTCTACTGTTGGTGGTGAAAGTTAATAGAGGTCAGATGGTAAGTAGTCCACCACTCTGGATGAGGCAGAAGTGGAGTGGTGAATGAATGTCTGTTATCCACCAATATGCTGTCATAAAAAAAACCTGTTCTGTTTGCAAAGAGACTTGGCTATCAGTGGGCGGTTTAACAGCTGGAAGCACCATGCAGCCGGTGGGTGATGATGGCAGTGATTCTGCAAGGACACTGAATCCAGCACCATGTAGGGGCATGCGAAGTGGACTAAAGACTGCCTAGCTATACAGGATGGGGTAAGAGGAGGTGGACAGAATCACAACACGGATACATCATAAATGAGGTGGCTCACAGCAGCAGCAGTATCTTCTCACACTTATAAATACAGGCAGCAAGGAGTATGCCCAGATGGGTGATTCTGGCTGACTGGCTGCAATGTCCTGCGCTTTAACTGTAGATCTCAAGGATAGGAGGTTGACGGAAGCTGAAGCAGGACCCAATGTGGTCTGTCAGTATCAGACTTGGCACAAGTTGCAGAGCTGCAAATAGCAGCAGCAGAGTCCAGTGGTGCTGTCTGGTTGTCATATATGGACACTCATAAATGATCATAGGTGTGGCTAACAGAACGAAATACCTTTGAGAAAAATGATGAGTATTTAAATGGACTTGATCCATCATTGTTTTGTTACAGCATCAGTTTCTATCATGTAAGCCACAACAAAACCATGGCTTGGTTGAGTGAAGTTATCAGGCTGCCATCACTGCTGAAACAGCTCTGGCTTTCCGCTGCATCAATCATCTTAAAACTCTGGTCCCTTGGCTAGCCCAGCTGTGTGGTAATTTCCCGACATCATAGAGGCAGTTCTTGTTGTATCAGCAGCCAACTCCCCGATATAACAGCATCCAGCTGCCTCCAGTCTCACCTGCTTCTGTTGCTTTTTGTGTTAGATGTGGCATGTGTCTCAGTTTCACTCAGGTTGTGATGTTCGCCTGTTTTATTTCTTTGTTGATGGTCGTTGGTGTCAATGTACTGTGTTGTTATACTGGGTGAAAAAGCAGTTATATGGCCAGTTACTTACTGGCAAATTTTGATAAGCTTCGTTAATAGTTTACAGGCAAACATCAGCATACTGCTACAATAAATACTTTACTGTTCAATATCTATGAGCAGTAAAAACTGAGCCACACAGTTTACAGTTTTTGCAGAATAGTATGGTACATATTGAACAGATACTGTCATTGTTTTAACACACAGCCTATTTGTGTTATACTTATTTCACGGATGCATTGTTGTTGATCTATCCAATACGGGTTCCTCGTCTGAAACTCAGCCGTGGACTGACTTCTCAGGACCAAAAATTGAGCCTTTATACATCAGCAGAATAATAGGTACTGGAACTATACATTATTCAATGTTAAAGTTACAGAAATTACAATTAAAACAAAACTTATTCAATTAAGTGACTATATCAAAAACTCCCTTCTTTTTAAAAGTTTCTTCTACTACAAAAGTTAGGCCAAATTATTTGTATAAATGATGAAATTAGCAGATACAGTTATACATTTTTGATGAAACCAGTAATTATTTTGGAATTAATTAAGAGCTGGCTTTGCTAACATGTTTTCAAATAGAGCCAAATAAATACTTTAAGAATCCTAGAGATTCTCTTTCCAAATGTTTATCACTATTACAGAATTTATATTTGTTTGTAAGTCAACAACATAATTTAAGTTACTAAACAATTACTGATTTCACTCTATAACAAAAAATATTAACTAGGAATAGTCAAAATAAATTATGAAATTGATGATATACACAAAACTAAGCACAAAATTAGATACATTCTTTAAAACTGAGGACCAACCTTCCTCTTTTATGAAAATGCAGATTATACTCTTGTGTGTTAATGGTAATTAGTTAAAAGTGAAAAAACGAATTTAAGGAGGCAGATTGCAAAACAAGAGAGGAAGTAACAAAATCCCAGCCTCCTTCGTCACAAGGTGTACTTAGTAAATTATTTGTGGTGCAACAGTTCTATGTGGTTGGTCATATAATTCAGGTCTTGGATACTGTCATGTTTTAGTTGTAACATATTTATATCTGCAAGCAATTATCTGCAAAAATGCACATTGATGAACATATCTTTATAATAATACTTTTGTTTTGTTCTGAAAATATGATAGTTTTATTCAACAGAGAACATTCATGTAATTATTGTGGACAGGCCACTTTTAATTTTTGGTTGCCACTGTTGCTGATTTGTATATTACAGTAAAGGAGAAATTGCATAGAAACTTCATGAGAAAGGTAGTATCTGCTAGGTTATATGTAGAATGCAAGGACTGAAGGTGAACTGCAACTAACATTAGATGATAAAATAATGTGAACAGGTTATTCCAAAAAGCAACAAGTATTAGTAACAGATGAGAATAAAAAGTCCAACAAAATATATTTATGCTCAGTTACTGGATGGGAGGAGGTAAGTGCATGCTATCAAATCTGTAGTTTTGACTATTTTGTTTCTAATATCATAGTAAATAATAAAAACTGAGTAATAAAAGCACTAGATGTGAGTGGGCTCATTGGAAATGTGCTGAATCAATGTGTGGGTAGTTCAGAATAAGTAAACAAAAATTAGTAGAAGTGTTGAGATCAATCTCCATTCAAACATGTGAGCAGTTTCAGGTGGTCATAATAGAAAACAAAGTAGAAAACCACATCCACATAAGTGGACAGTCTTGTGCTCTCAAAATGAAAAGTAGTGAACAGTTTCAGGCTTTAAAAATAGAAAACATGTCCAAATAAGACAATGGTTTCAGGTTTTCAAAATAGAAGACAGTGAACAGTTTATGTTAAAACTTAAAAGAGAATAGTGGTGCACAAAATTAGAACTGAAATTAGAAATGAAATTTAACAATGAACAGCTCAAATTGGAAAGCAGTGATTAGTTAAAAGAAAACAGTAAAACACTGTTGGAGGTGGGAGATCATCTTGACGTTGATAGTGACAAAATTCCTAAGTTGAAGCTAAGTACTGATAGTGGGTTCAGTAATACAACAGTCAGGAACACTAATAGTAATGATAGTGAAGACAGTATTGTCATTGAAAGAGAAAATTCAATTGATGAAACCAGTGACATCCATGTTTCACAAGATAAAATTTCTAACTCTAGTATAATTTCAAAGACAAGTAATGTAAATTTTGACAGGATTACAGTTACAAGAGACTTAATTGTTGTCCAAAATAACCAGATGCTACGTAAAATTTACAAAATGGTTACAAAACAAGTGTGAAGAACTTTAGAGCTACAAATTAAAAGCATTTTTCATGAAGGTAATGACAGTTTCAAGAAATTGAATAAGTCATACAACAACAAGTTAATATCCTCCTTAAATGCTTCTGAGAACTGCTGTTTTAATGAAAGTTTATGAAGACTGAACATTTTATTGTGGGGAGATGTGTGCAATTACAGTGTCAATTATATTTATGTGCAAACTTACAAAGAGGAGAAATAAATTAAGGTTTATCTCTCTAAGCATATTGTAAAAGATTTGTGCAGCGTAGTTTTAATATCTGCCATCAGAGTTATGACAGTGGGCAAAACATATGTTGTGGAGGCAAAAACCTTTCCAATGAACACTAATATTTGTGGCCTCAGAGCATCATGAATTCTTTTCATTATTTGTGCATAGCGAACACATGGCCTCAAGCTCATGCAACATTACTTTCTGAAACTTTCATTGTTCTACACTGAATGTCAAATGATGATTTTCCACTGACAATCCATCTTCTCTCAATTGGAGAGATTAGACAATAATCTCACAGTATAACTTAGAAACTTTCTAAAGGAATGTGTTTCTCATTATCTGTATCTGAAAATATTGCTGTATGAAGGAAGAATTTTTCAATATTCTTTTATTTTTATTATACCAGAAGCCAAGAAAAAGTCCCAATACTTAGATATAACTGAGGCATGTCTCAGGGTTCTGTGATTGGCCCTTTACTGTTTATAATATTTGTGAATGATATTCATAGTAGCATGTCCTATGAATCTGTACTGTTCAAATTCAGTGTGCTACCCTTCAACTAGACAGTTAATATAGTTTCAGTTTAACAAGCTGTGAAACTGAGTACTCAGCTGTTGATCTACTTGGTATATACTTTGATACCAAATTAACTGAGACAAACACACAGACCATGTATTCAGAAACCTCTAACAAGTTACCTTCTTATTGGCTAAACTACAGACATGGGTACAACACCTCTGTTACTTAACTCTCACTATGTCTTTTTTCACCGCCATCTGCAGTATTGTATCCTTATATAGGGCAATTCTCCAGGGGTCAAAAAAAAATTTTTGATCTGAAAAAAAGGCTATCAGGCCTATTTCTGGAGTTACTAACTATAAAACCTCCTGTAGACCACTTTTTAAAAGACATAAAAGTATTGACTGTCCCATCACCTTTTATATAATGTTGCCGACTAAAGATTAAAAAAAAAAAAAACATCTTAAGGGAAGCTATAGACCAATATAAAACTAGGGAAATGAAACAGATAGATATGCCCACAGCTACATTAAAGGAAACACAGAAAAGTTATAAAGACCTGGGAATAAAATTATTTAATACCTTACCTTTATGTGAGCATCATGTCTCACTTAATGACTTTAAAACAATAAATGGAAAATGGTTGACAGGAAAAGACTTCCCCAATATTTCAGAATTTCAAAACTGTTCTAGGGATGATTTGAAATACTAAATTATTTTTAGCTGTAAACTATTTTGTATTTAGCATAGTATGTCAATAGTTTATATGATACTTCTGTATTTATTTTATATGTACAGTAATATTAAAACTCTCTATGACAACACTGATTGCATAAAAATGCTCAAGGATGGATAAAAATAAATAAATTTTCTATAACTGAAAATTACTAGGCTGTGTTGATGAAATTTTAACCATGTTAGGTAATATTCATGAGTTATTGTTGAAATGTCATCAGTTTTTATAATAAAAGTTCCAGTTTCAAACTGATATGGGCTATATATGACATATGATGGCTTTGGTCTAAGTTGCACATTACATCACTTGTACAGTGCAATGTGCATGACTGCACAAGTTTGGCAGTCAACAGTTGTGGCACTGTTAATTAGGTAAGCCCACCCACTGAGCAAGGTTGTATCACACTCATAAAGATAAATCAGTTTTCAGTTGTTCTGAGGCCAAAAATTGCTTAAAAAGCAAAAGAACATCAGTTTTCAATTTCTCTGATGCCAAAAACCACATAAAATGCAAAATAAAATTGGTTTTTAATTGTCCTGGGCGCAAAATATAACATCTCAAAAAAGGATTGTGAAGGATGCTTAACAAATATGGCAAACTAGTGTACCCATGAGTCGAGGTGAAAAACAAGGTGTGAATGCTTACGAAAAGAAAAACATTTCGACCCTCAACAGAATCATAGGATGACAGACATTTTACAAAAGGGAGGGTTCAGAATAAAGTAGAAAACATTTTAAACTTGGGTTTGATCACTGAAATATGTTAATTATTATGGGGAATCATTACCTTTGGCCATAAATGATGAGCCTACTCATCACAGCATCAATAATCACAGTATGCACATGCCACAGCAAACCACTTTGAGGCAATGCGATAAACACTTTCCCAGAAAAATGGTGTCACAAACTTGGACAACCTTTCTGTAGCAGTGGTACCAATGAACTCACAAAGTGTGCATGCAACGTACACCACGTGCCATGTATGTGCTTAACCATGCCAGTAGCAGACAATGGTTATACGTCAGTAAGGTGAGCAACAACTCGGGCTTTCAAATGCACTTTTTGTAAATTATTTGTAAACATAAGTGTGCATATTATAATGCTTACATGTCCTGGGCAAAAATCAGATTCAAATTTTGGCCTCCAATAAAGGTCTTCCATACACTTACAGGCCAAAAATCATAATTTAAAATGTTTAAAGATAGAAAATTGAAGATATTGGATTGCACTACTACTGTAAACTGTAGTCCACTAATAGAGGATCATGTCAGTATACAGTAGGGTGCAGTTGTGTAGGTATCTATAAGGTTTATCAGCATAGACAAAGGAGTTGTATTAATTCATACAGATGCCAGCTGAATGTGCCAAAGATATATTAATTCATACTATGCTGCATTAATTTATCTGAGAGGGTGGCAGAAAAATTAAAAATGCTGTACCTTCAGATTTTTTGCAACACCTCACTTGTTTTAATGTTTGTAACATAACACTTGTGTTCTCATCCAACATGGTGTATGGACCACCGTGGTGTATGGACATATATTCAGTCCCTAAGTGTCTGACAACTAAAAAGTGGAACAGTCATGAAAGAAAAGTATTTTGTTTCTATGAGCTTCAAGTAGACCTGTTCCCCTCTATGTGCATCATGAACCATTGCAGAAAAATCTTCAGATGCATGGGAATAATCTCAAGAAAATGACTTCCACATCATGATCAGCACTGTCGCACAACAAGAGAGAAGAGGTAATTATCATTAATAGGAAGAGATCTTTCAAAACCAATCATTTCAAGCCCACATTGCAGAAAACTGAAATTAGGACCTTTCATTGTGTCCTGAATGGTGTTTGAGTGTGTGTCTATTTTCCCCCTAAGGTAAGTCTTTCCACTCCCAGGACTGGAATGACTCCTTACTTCTCCCTTAAAACCCACATCCTTTCGTCTTTCCCTCTCCTTCCCTCTTTCCTGACAAAGCAACCGTTGGTTGCGAAAGCTAGAATTTTGTGTATATGTTTGTGTTTGTTTGATATATAATGGAAGGAAACATTCCACGTGGGAAAAATTATATATAAAAACAAAGATGAGGTGACTTACCGAACAAAAGCGCTGGCAGGTCGATAGACACACAAACAAACACAAACATACACACAAAATTCAAGCTTTCGCAACAAACTGTTGCCTCATCAGGAAAGAGGGAAGGAGAGGGGAAGACGAAAGGAAGTGGGTTTTAAGGGAGAGGGTAAGGAGTCATTCCAATCCCGGGAGCGGAAAGACTTACCTTAGGGGGAAAAAAGGACAGGTATACACTCGCACACACGCACATATCCATCCACATATACAGACACAAGCAGACATATTTGGTCTTTAAATATGTCTGCTTGTGTCTGTATATGTGGATGGATATGTGCGTGTGTGCGAGTGTATACCTGTCCTTTTTTCCCCCTAAGGTAAGTCTTTCCGCTCCCGGGATTGGAATGACTCCTTACCCTCTCCCTTAAAACCCACTTCCTTTCGTCTTCCCCTCTCCTTCCCTCTTTCCTGATGAGGCAACAGTTTGTTGCGAAAGCTTGAATTTTGTGTGTATGTTTGTGTTTGTTTGTGTGTCTATCGACCTGCCAGCGCTTTTGTTCGGTAAGTCACCTCATCTTTGTTTTTATATATATATATATATATATATATATATATATATATATATATATATATATAATAACTATATATATATATATATATATATATATATATATATATATATATATAGAGCTGTTCCCCTCTATGTGCATCATATTATATATATATATATATATATATATATATATATATATATATTAGCAAGCAAAGATGATGTGACTTACCAAACGAAAGCACTGGCACGTCGATAGACACACAAACAAACACAAACATATACACAAAATTCTAGCTTTCGCAACCAACGGTTGCTTCGTCAGGAAAGAGGGAAGGAGAGGGAAAGACGAAAGGATGTGGGTTTTAAGGGAGAGGTAAGGAGTCATTCCAGTCCTGGGAGTGGAAAGACTTACCTTAGGGGGAAAAAAGGACGGGTATACACTCGCACACACACATATATCCATCCACACATATACAGACACAAGCAGACATATTCAAAGGCCTTAATGTAATTATTACAGAGGGGAAGGTTTCAGCCAAAATTAAGAATTTCTCATACGCATTACGAGTTACTATAAACAAAACTGACAAAGCAAAAAGTGCTATCATGCAGCACCAAAAGTACTGGAAGGCCTCAAATCAGTAACTACTAACTAGCAAGAACAAGTACAATATGTCTAGATGCAGATAGTCAAGGGCAAAAATTAGCTACTGAATTTTACTCTACAAGCAGTCACAAAATAACTAGCACAGTTACACCAGCCATGAAATTTCGGGCAGTGACTTTATGAACCATGGTGAGATAACAGCATTAGCAAACAAAGATTTTTTTCAGGTTCTTGGTGGCAACAAATGACATAGGACGAGACAAAGTAGGAGACCTAGTCATTTCAATCAAAACGACACTGAATGAGCTGAGAAGCTAAAATGTGATCATCATCTCCATTCCACACTGTCATGACATACCGGTTGGCTATATGTAAGTAAAGGGGTGCAAAGTGCAAATCAAGAAATCCAAAATATATGCACAAGTTTAAAAATGTAACATTTGTTGACATAAGCTGAAAAGGATGACGATTACACACAACCATGGTCTACATCTCAACAGATTAGGGTTGGACTCACTAATAACATATACTCAAGAAATAGTAAACAGTAAGTTAACTGTTGTAATGGAACTGACCAATAGAGCTCATCTTGTTACATATAGCAATATAGATATTTCAAGTAGTGGACCTCACAATATGTGAAATACACGACTCCATGATACAGAAGACATTTTTGTGGAAATATAGTAATTCACTGTTTTGTCATCAAAGTTAAAGCCAAACAAACTATCTTGTCAATGTGCAAACATTAAAATCCGCTTAATTAAAAAGTAAATCAAACTTTTGTTCATTTAAGTCTCATATTTAAATTTGAGCTATGTCAATGATCACTATCAAAAATGTTATTTATTTCACATTTAAATCTGAAGAAGTGACATAAGAACAGAACATAAAATCTACTTTCAAAAGTTTTGTAACTGTAGCTTTGATAATTGATGTATTGTATTATCATCTTTTGACTTGTGTGTATCACAGCTCTTGGTGTATCCAGGCAGAGAGTCACATGCCCCATTCTGCTGTGTGCTTAGGTACATCCACACCATGCCTCTTTCATCATGCTCAATCACAGATGCAAGGGAATAAAAGGGTATGCACAAAAATTTGTCAAAAGAACAAACCTCATTGTGCAAGCAGTCTACTATGAATCCCCTTCTTTGCTTGGGAGCTTGTGTTGCATTTATTGTGATGAAAAGGTAACAGAAAAAGAAAACACAGGAGTGACTGTAGGTAAAGAAGTATATTAAACAGAAGTACAAGGAATACGAAGTGATGACAACATTTTGTCTGCAAATTATGACAACATATTGTCTGCAAATTTCAAAGGAGGGCACAACAAGCTTTTAGATTTTCTACTTGGGAAACTGCAATGATGAGGCTGGCAATGAAATTTTGTTAGGTAGTAACTGGTGACATATATTCATTTGAATTATTTATTCCTCATTTCAAAATAATGCATTTTAATTCTATCAAATTTGTAACTTGTAACGTAGAATAATTCTAATTTTTTATTTGATTGTTTTTTATCCATGTTCACTGTAGGAAATGCCAAAGCTTGTAATTATTAGCATATTTTGTTTCTATACACATGTTACAATTTGTATCTAACAGCAAAGCAAACCCCTAGACAAAACAAAGCCAACGTAAAACATGTACATTTTCCACAAGATTCAACCAGAAACAACTTAAGTGAAGTGATTCTTTACTGTACAAACAGAATTACTGTGTACTACTGGTTTTTGCATTAATGTATTTAAGCAATAGATTCATCGTAATAGCGAATGTTGAAACATTGTGATTCTGACTATATTTCACCCACTAGCGAAAAAAAAAAAAGAGGACCTGGTAAGAATGTGCAGTGTTGCAGTGTTATACCACACAGAGGCCATTCTCTCAAGGACAAAAATTACAAAGTCTTGCAAAAACCAGTCATTAAATTCCATGCCTCTGAAGCAATACATCTGTAAAACAATTGTGAAGTTTTGATAGGGCAATAAAATCCTCCACCAGTGCTACAAGGGCTGTCTGAAAAGTTCTTAGCCTCACCCAGAGATCACAGCACTACACACATGATATTTTACACCTTATGTTCATACAAATATTAGTTGACACCATCTCAAATTGCAAATCATTCCAGTCAGCAGCTGACTGTAGGCAGTTGTCTGAAGCAGTAGTGGCGACAAAAATAGAAAAATTGAGTGTTGTGCACTGATTTAATTCTTTGCAAAAGAAGGTTTAACACTGACCACAATTCAGTTGTGTCTTATAAATACATATGGTGGCTGTTCACCTTCAGTTTCCACCATGAAAAAATGGGCAGCCAAGTTTACAGAATGTCAAATCAAACACCTTTCAGCCATCTAATTTCCAAATTGTGATTTTAATGGACTACCAGTTTTGGTGATAGGTGATCTTCAGCCCCCTGGACAATGTGTAGGAAGATACCAACTACTGTTCTGGTCAAAATAGGTGCCAGCATTCAGAGACTGTATCTGTAGATTTTTGATACAGTGATCACTTCAAATGTCATCTGCTGAACATTTGATCTGAACAGCTGAGGTCCCGCAACCATCTCTGGAAAGATGGACATACAGGGCCGAGTTTAAATGTGATCTTGAAAACATCCAACATGATCCATGTGAAAGAAGTCAAGAAAGTGTTCTGGATGAACACTACAGAAAGTATCCTATCTTATGGGGCTAAAGACCTACTTGGAGTAGTACCCAGTACAATGATTAAGACACACAGTAGTTCAATAGATCATGTTACAACAAATTATGATCAAATCAACATCAGCAGACATCATAAAAGGTCACACATCAAATTATTTGTGTCATGCTAAAATGTAATACCAAATTCAAATCAAAGAGAAATATACAAGTAAAACAGAACACTATCCGCAAATCACATTGCCATTCACTGGAACACTGCTGAATGAAAAGTATTCACATTTGAGGAGATTATATTGAAAAATAAAACTCCTTTGAAAACATAAATTGTCATTTTCACTATCAGGGGAGAACTTTTCAGACTGACAATGTACACTAGATAATGCCAGTGTATGTGAATCACATATGCCTAACACAGGCTTAAATTCACGCAAGCATAATATATAGGTTTTGCATTATGATGTACAAGGCACAGGAAACAAAATAGATGCTTTTGAATCATTTAGAAAAGGATGGGTGCCACATGTTGTAGATGTTACAGAACACCAGAAATCAATAGATTACATTCACTATTTCAAATGAGACAGCTGTAACCTAACTACATCTTACTGAAAAACAAACATTAAAGGGGGTGGTGCTGCCATTTACTTGAGTGTAAGGAACCACCACAGGAAAAGTGCTGTGTGTGAAAAAATTTTGTGTTCACAAAGATTTCAGAATTACAGTTCTCACATCCATATTTTGCACTGCTCCTTTCTTTGTTATAGGTATGCATAGATCCTCCTTTCGAAATATTGATACTTTTCTGCAGTCACTTGATAGAGTTTTGAGTAAATTAATGTCACATTGTAGAAGTGTAAATATTCATACTTAGAGAGATCTAAACATCAACATTTTACAAATATAGCCTGAAAAGCAAACATTTTACATATTGTATCCTGTCTTATGTGGGTAAAAATCTACTTGGATTAGTACCCAATACAACATAAAGGATTGTTGCATTATCTCAAGTACTGAAATTGCAAGGAATAAATTATCCTTTTTATCTCCATATCTATTTATATATTTGTTCTTGTAGACATTATGTAATATACATATGTGTCTGTAATGTGTACATATATATGTTGACAACACCGATACATTTCTTATTGTCTATAGATGGACAAATAAATTAATATTTTTCTTAATGGCAAATAAATAAATAATTGCAATTTTCTCAAATTGGAAAGTTTCCATTCCTTAAAGTAATTCAAAGAATGATTATGTAGTGCATGAAACAATGATAGTGATGTACTAAGAGTTTATACATTTTTGTTTTAGGGGTAAAAGGAGTACAACAAAGATTAATTTTCTGTATGCAAGCTGAAAAAATACATATTATAATCAGAGGACTGCCAGACACATAAACTGAAAGGAAACATTTAATTTTAGGTTTTTATTTAAAAAAAAGTTTATCCATTGCATGGAGAGAACAAACATAAAGTTATTTATTTAGTTAGTTAGTAACATGTTCCATGGATCATTTTGCACAATAGATTGTAATGATGTGAAACAAATCATTATACATTCGCATCACAAATTATATAGCAGAAATTCTTCTACAGAATAGAAAGAATTGTCAACAAGAAACTTTCTCAGTTTGTCTGGATATGTTACAACAATTTTTGATACCACAGATTGGTTAGGATGACCAAGAACGAAATGTTTACTTCATGTAAGATGGTGCACCAGCCCACTACATGGCTGACATCCAAGATTCTCTCAGGGACCACTTTCCAGGTCAATGGATTGGCTGTGATGTGCCAGTTGCATGGCCTCCACATTCCCCAGTCTTGACACCACCTTATTTTTTTATGGGGATTGATCAAGGATATCATGTTTGTACCTCCTGTGCCAGCTCTCTACCTAAACTTAGAGCAAGAATTTACGCTGCCACTGAGCAAGTTACATCTGCAATGCTACAGTGAGTCTGGGAAGAAATTGACTTCCGATGGGATTTTGCAGGATAACCAATGGAAGCCACATACAACATCTTTAGTTTAAGGTTTTAAAAATAACTTGATGCATTTCACTACAAAATAACACTATACTGAGCTCTATATCTCATTTCAATAAATTGATACAAATTTTTAAGGTTGTAAAGTTCTTTTTGAAACATCCTGTATTTGCTCCATATCTAGATTAGATGACGTGAAAAGAAAAAAGGCAGTCAGAAATAAAACAGTATACTTAACATCAACATCTAGCTGCTCTTTAAATCCAACTATTTTCTTGTCTTTGAAGAGAAATGAAAACAGAGCTACTGAAATACTGCTTTCCTTCAGTTAGATCAAAAACTATAAATAATAAATAAAAGATACAGAGAATAACATACTCCTATTTGCTAGTAAGTCAATGAATTAATAACAATAAAGTTATAGGTTCCAATTTCATTAAACATGAAAAATAAATTTTGGAATTTGTTAAATATACTTACTAGAATCTATCAAAGACTCAACATCAGAGCCATTTGCTGTAGCCTTAAAAACACCATCAAAAATCATCCCCTGTTTTGATAAGTCAGAAACAACTTGCTTAAGAGCTTTATCTGGAATCACATTCCTGTCATCATTTACATGGACTGAAAATGAACAAAATTAGTGTACATGTTTTGATGCAATATTTGTTGTTTAAACAGAACGGACTAAAAGAAATGGTTTGCATTTTACAGCTATATGTTAGATATGCATAATTTCTCTATTACTATGTAAATCTAAATGTTATGTAGTAATAAAACAAAATTTCAGCTTTTCAATTCCCGTGAACCCAAATTACTTTTTAAGTAAGCTTTAATTACACCACTATGAATAATACAAATATATTCCATACTGGTAGAATATGTAGCACTCAGTTTCCAAAATAAAAATAAAATAGTTATTTTTTCAAAGCTTAATACCATAGTTTGTTAAAAATTATATAATTAGTTTTACAATTACCGTTTATGCATCATATAACTTTTGTGATGACAATTTTATTAGAAATTGTGTAGTATGTTGATCACTGAACAATCTGCATGTAATGCAAAACTGTTGGACTTATTTAGTCTTACTGTGTATTGGAAGGGAACTGTTTGAAGTCATAAGAAACAATTATGTTTATGATCACAGATAAACTGACAGAAACACAAGCATCAAAAGAGAACAGTCTACAGTGACCCTGAAAGGAAACCAAATACTTTTGTGATCGTTCACAGAACACAAAGAAATTCTGGTCATATGTAAAGGTTGTTAGCGGCACCAAAGCTGTGTACAGTCCCCAGTGAAAGAGACAGGAACTAAAAAAGAGGGTAGCAAAGTAAGAGCTGAAATGCTTATCTTTGTTTTCAAATGTTCCTTTACAAAGGAAAATCCAGGAGAATTGTCCCAATTTAATCCTCATACCACTGAAAAGATGAATGAAATAAGTTTCAGTGTTACTGGTGTTGAGAAACAGCTGAAATTGTTAAAAATGTCCCAGGGCCCGATGGAATCCCTGTCAGATTCTATATTGAACCTGCAGCTGAGTTTGCCCCTCTTCTAACTATAATCTATTGTAGATCCCTTGAACAGAAAACCAGGCCCAGTTCTTGGAAAAAGGCACAGGCCACACCCATCTAAATGAAGAGTAGCAGAAGTGATCCACAAAACTACCATCCAAATCCTTGACAAAGATTTGGTGTAGAATCTTATAACATATTCTGAGCTCAAACATAATGAGGTATCTTCTACAGAATGCCAACCAGCATGGATTTCGAAAACATTAATCTAGTGAAACCCAACTCGCACTTTTGTCACATGGCATACTGAATGTTTTGGATCAAGGAAATAATGTAGATGATGAATTTCTTGATTTTCAAAAAGCATTTGACTCACTACCACACCTACAGTTATTGTCAAAAGTACAATCACATGGTGTATCAGGTGAAATTTGTGACTGGACTGAGGACTTTATGGTAGGGAGGATGCAGCATGTTATCTAGAATGATGAGACATTGTCACATGTATAAGTAACTTCTTGTGTGCCCCATGGAAGTGTGTTAGGACCTTTGCTGTTCATGTTTTATATTAATGACCTTGCAGACAATATCAATAGTACAATCAGGCTTTTTGCAGATGATGCAGTTATTTATAATGAAGTACTATCTGAAAGAAGCTGCATAAATATTTAGTCAGATCTTGATAAGATTTTAAAGTGGTGCAGGAATGGGCAACTAGCTTTAAATGTTCAGAAATGTAAAATTTTGCACTTCGCAAAACGAAAAATTCTAGTATCCTACAGCTATAATATCGATGAGTCACTGTTGGAATTGGTCAACTCATACAAATATCTGGTTGTATCACTTTGCAGTGGTATGAAATGGAATGATCACATAGGTTCAGTTGTGTGTAAAGTAGGTGGTGGACTTTGGTTTACAGGTAGAGTACTGGCAGTGCAATCAGTCTACTAAGGAGATTGCTTACAAAAATACTCATGTGACCGGTTCTAGAATATTGCACAAGTGTATGGGGCTTATACGAGGGCAGTTCAATAAGTAATGCAACACATTTTTTTTCTGAAACAGGGGTTGTTTTATTCAGCATTAAAATACACCAGGTTATTCCCCAATCTTTTAGCTACACAACACTATTTTTCAACGTAATCTCCATTCAATGCTACGGCCTTACACCACCTTGAAATGAGGGCCTGTATGCCTGCACGGTACCATTCCACTGGTCGGTGTCGGAGCCAACGTCGTACTGCATCAATAACTTCTTCATCATCCGCGTAGTGCCTCCCACGGATTGCGTCCTTCATTGGGCCAAACATATGGAAATCCGACGGTGCGAGATCGGGGCTGTAGGGTGCATGAGGAAGAACAGTCCACTGAAGTTTTGTGAGCTCCTCTCAGGTGCGAAGACTTGTGTGAGGTCTTGCGTTGTCATGAAGAAGGAGAAGTTCGTTCAGATTTTTGTGCCTACGAACACGCTGAAGTCGTTTCTTCAATTTCTGAAGAGTAGCACAATACACTTCAGAGTTGATCGTTTGACCATGGGGAAGGACATCGAACAGAATAACCCCTACAGCGTCCCAGAAGACTGTAACCATGACGTTACCGGCTGAGGGTATGGCTTTAAACTTTTCCTTGGTAGGGGAGTGGGTGTGGTGCCACTCCATTGATTGCCGTTTTGTTTCAGGTTCGAAGTGATGAACCCATGTTTCATCGCCTGTAACAATCTTTGACAAGAAATTGTCACCCTCAGCCACATGACGAGCAAGCAATTCCGCACAGATGGTTCTCCTTTGCTCTTTATGGTGTTCGGTTAGACAACGAGGGACCCAGCGGGAACAAACCTTTGAATATCCCAACTGGTGAACAATTGTGACAGCACTACCAACAGAGATGTCAAGTTGAGCACTGAGTTGTTTGATGGTGATCCGTCGATCATCTCAAACGAGTGTGTTCGCACGCTCTGCCATTGCAGGAGTCACAGCTGTGCACGGCCGGCCCGCACACGGGAGATCAGACAGTCTTGCTTGACCTTGCGGCGATGATGACACACGCTTTGCCCAACGACTCACCATGCTTTTGTCCACTGCCAGATCACCGTAGGCATTCTGCAAGTGCCTATGAATATCTGAGATGCCCTGGTTTTCCACCAAAAGAAACTCGGTCACTGCCCGTTGTTTGCAACGCACATCCGTTACAGACGCCATTTTAACAGCTCCGTACAGCGCTGCCACCTGTCGGAAGTCAATGAAACTATACGAGATGAAGTGGGAATGTTTGAAAATATTCCACAAGAAATTTCCGGTTTTTTCAACCAAAGTTGGCCGAGAAAAAAAATGTGTTGCATTACTTATTGAACTGCCCTCGTACCAGATGGGATTAACAGGGGATATTGAATATAAATAGAGAAGGGCACCATGAATGGTCATAGCTTTGTGTAATCTTTTACGAATTTTTCAAAAACCATCTTTAAATGATTACTCTAGGTATATACTATACCGTCCTATGTATTGCTCACATACGGATTGTGAGTATAGGAATAATAACTGCATGCAGAGAGGCATTCAAACAGTTATTCTTCCCATGATCCTTATGAGAGTAGAACAGATAGACACCCTAATACTTGTACAATAGGGCTTACCCTCTGCCATGCACCTCAAAGTGATTTGCAGAGTATATACACTCCTGGAAATGGAAAAAAGAACACATTGACACCGGTGTGTCAGACCCACCATACTTGCTCCGGACACTGCGAGAGGGCTGTACAAGCAATGATCACACGCACGGCACAGCGGACACACCAGGAACCACGGTGTTGGGCGTCGAATGGCGCTAGCTGCGCAGCATTTGTGCACCGCCGCCGTCAGTGTCAGCTAGTTTGCCGTGGCATACGGAGCTCCATCGCAGTCTTTAACACTGGTAGCATGCCGCGACAGCGTGGACGTGAACCGTATGTGCAGTTGACGGACTTTGAGCGAGGGCGTATAGTGGGCATGCGGGAGGCCAGGTGGACGTACTGCCGAATTACTCAACACGTGGGGCATGAGGTCTCCACAGTACATCGATGTTGTCACCAGTGGTCGGCGGAAGGTGCACGTGCCCGTCGACCTGGGACCGGACCGCAGCGTCGCACGGATGCACGCCAAGACCGTAGGATCCTACGCAGTGCCATAGGGGACCACACCGCCACTTCTCAGCAAATTAGGGACACTGTTGCTCCTGGGGTATCGGCGAGGACCATTCGCAACCGTCTCCATGAAGCTGGGCTACGGTCCCGCACACCGTTAGGGCGTCTTCTGCTCACGCCCCAACATCGTGCAGCCCGCCTCCAGTGGTGTCGCGACAGGCGTGAATGGAGGGACGAATGGAGACGTGTCGCCTTCAGCGATGAGAGTCGCTTCTGCCTTGGTGCCAATGATGGTCGTATGCGTGTTTGGCGCCGTGCAGGTGAGCGCCACAATCAGGACTGCATACGACCGAAGCACACAGGGCCAACACCCGGCATCATGGTGTGGGGAGCGATCTCCTACACTGGCCGTACACCACTGGTGATCGTCGAGGGGACACTGAATAGTGCACGGTACATCCAAACCGTCATCGAACCCATCGTTCTACCATTCCTAGACCGGCAAGGGAACTTGCTGTTCCAACAGGACAATGCACGTCCGCATGTATCCCGTGCCACCCAACATGCTCTAGAAGGTGTAAGTCAACTACCCTGGCCAGCAAGATCTTCGGATCTGTCGCCCATTGAGCATGTTTGGGACTGGATGAAGCACCGTCTCACGCGGTCTGCACGTCCAGCACGAACGCTGGTCCAACTGAGGCGCCAGGTGGAAATGGCATGGCAAGCCGTTCCACAGGACTACATCCTGCATCTCTACGATCGTCTCCATGGGAGAATAGCAGCCTGCATTGCTGCGAAAGGTGGATATACACTGTACTAGTGCCGACATTGTGCATGCTCTGTTGCCTGTGTGGTTCTGTCAGTGTGATCATGTGATGTATCTGACCCCAGGAATGTGTCGATAAAGTTTCCCCTTCCTGGGACAATGAATTCACGGTGTTCTTATTTCAATTTCCAGGAGTGTATGTATATGTAGATATTGCATGTTGATGAAGAAAGAAGAAAAAGTTGTAGCTGATCATAGTTCTCTGCATTTTATTTTCTCTGTCTGTTCTGCTGATTACCATCCATATCTTTCACTTCCTTCTTATTCATATGATACAGAAGCTAGCCAGCTAGTTAACTACTTTGTACGAATGTGCACCAAAAATTTTCAGATAATTTAAAAGAAAGAATAGAAACTAACATGAACTTTGCACTTTGCAGAGAGTAAAGTTATATTACCTAGAAACATGTGCAACATCAATTTGAGGCATACAGGTTGGTCCAGAAAGCATAAGACTGTATGAAGTTTGGCATTTCATTTTTATATACAATCATGCATATTTCGTGGGATGTCAAATATGCTGCAACAGAGGATTAATACAAGGAAATCACATTTTCCTTCCCTATTGTAACAACTACTTAACTCTTTACAATCCAGTTTCCATACTCACTTCATTCTCCCCAACACTTATTTATTTTATGCAGATGAGGATTAAAGGGATTACAACTTTATTTTCTTTTACACTAATTTTTGAAATATAATATAGTGTTTATGTTTATGGTTGTTTATAATTTTTTTCTGTGTGGTACTTCTTAAAATATTCTCCCAGTTGAAGTCTGTACTTCATCTTGCATGTTTTGCTGTAGAAAATTGTTTCTTTTCTTCTCCCTTTTGCCTTGCATTTGCTTCAAACCATGGAATCTTTCACTGATCCTTTCCCCAATTTTGCAGTATAAAATGCATCTTCCCACTTAGTCTCTCCTCAGAGTCAGACAATGATAGTCTTCCTCTCTTCTTTGAATCGGTATTTCTCACTCACTGATTAGCTATCTGATTAGACTCCTTCTCTAGGAAAGATGAGTCTGCACTTGTTCTCCACATACATATTTGTCTGCTGAGTAAAAAGTCTACCTGATCACTATAGCAACTTCAATCATCCAGGAGAATAATTTTTTCTGCCACTTGTATATTTGTATAATAAAAGCCACAGCAACTGCAGTACTGATCCTACCTGTCTACTCCACCCACAAACTTAGTGTATTCCAAAGAAACAGCGGGAACTGCACAGGCTCTTTCTTTCTGCAATCAGTGATCAATTGGGTTTGAGGGCAAAAGTTTCTACCCAACTCTAACCAGCATTATCACTAAACTCTTGTCATGGAATGAAAGATACATAATTTTCATATTACTTTTATAGGCACATAACTCACATTCAATAAGTTTTGTCTTCTTCAAATCACATAGGAAATCCTTCCTATAAGGCATAACTGCAACTGTTAGAGGAAATTTCATTTTGTGTCATTTCTGAGTAAGTTGAGGACTTGTGTACAACCTGTCAGTAAAGATGTGATAACCTCAACCACACACACAAGCTAGCAATTGCTGTGCCAAGTGAATCACCACTCAGGTTGCAAAAAGTAAATCTGGATGACTTAGGCTTTCTGTAGTTGTCTTTCCATAATATGGTATGTGAGAAAAAACATAATCTTTTTTGATGGAGATGATGGTGTTCATTCTAGCCAGTCTTCTATAACACAGTCAACTAATTTCACCTTCAAACTCAAGGCCACAAACAATACTACACCAAGAAAAGCCTTTAACTATTATAATGAAACATCTCTCCATGAGTGCCAAATTGAATGTTTTGTATGTGGAGTGATTTCCTGTTTCTTTTCTTTAGCATAAATATTTGTAGCATTCACAATTTCACTAATAAGACTGAAGAAGAGTTGGAAATATTCAAGTTTGGATTTTGATCAAACACCATGAGGAATGGTGAGACATTGCTGCGTAACAAAAGGAAAATTCATGAGATCATTGTCACCATCACGATAAACTTTCCCGATATTTACTACAGGTTGCGCATTTTTCTCACTGGTAGATACTCATTCACTAGAATCACTTTCATCACTAAATTCAGCTTCATCCTCAGTGTCTTCGAGTAGCCACCAGCCAACATCATCACTTACACGTTTTCTACCAACCATTATCCTACTAGAAACATGTGAATTCAACATGCTTTGAGTTGTCAGATGTACATACTAAGTGCTGCCATGCAGCTAACAAATTCCAACAATGGACTGGACACAAGGCACAATAATGGTACCATGTTGGACATTGTCTGATAACAGAGCCATAATGGAAAACTATAACACTGGACGTAGTCCAAGAGTGGATCAGAAAGGGTTAATGTAGTGATGGAAAGTAAGAATTTAATTCCCATGAACTTCATTAGAGATGGAGCTCCAACTCTCTTGGACAAGAATAGGCAGAAACTGAGTGTGGCATTACTCTACCCACAGCTGTGCAATGACCATATCTACATATCATCTATCAAAACAAGCATAGTATTCATGCTAAGATCAGTTAACTCTGTAAAACACCCTGCAAATACCACTGATTAAAATTTTAGTTTATTATGTATGATGAAAGGACCCTACCAACCTGGGGTGGCTTGTGTGCCTGTACCATACAAACAGCCATACCACATCGAAGGGGTATCTGTGGAGAGCTCAGACAAAGATGTGTTTTGGGGTGACTGCCTTTTCAATAATTGCTTAGCCTATGGTCTGGAGGATTGATATGACCTTATAAGATCAGCCAATATGGCACTAATATGCTACTACTGCAAACAGCCAAATGCAAGAGGAAAAGACAGCAGTTATTTTTCCTGATGGTATGCAGCTCTACTGTATGGTTGAATGATGTTGGTGTCTTCTTGGGTAAGATATTTTCGAGTCTCCCATTCAGATCTCTAGGTAGGGACTACTCAGGAGGCTGTCTTCATTAGGAAAAATAAAGCCTGTATTCTACAGGTCAGAAAACGGAATGTTGGATACTTTAATCAGCTAAGCAGGTAAAAGAATTTAAAGAGGGAAATGGATAGATTGAGTTTAGATATGAGGGAAATTAGTGAAATTCAGTGACAGTATGAATAGGATTTCTGGTCACATCATTATAGGGTAATCAATACAAAATAGGGGTAATGCAGGAGAAGTCCAATAATGAATAAGAAAATAGGAATGCAGGTGAGCTACTATGACAGCATAGTAAGCAGCAAGACAGATGCAAGCCTTACATCTACCACTGTACTACAAGTTTATATGTCTAATAGCTCTGCACATGGTGAAGAGACTGAGAGAATGTTTGATGAGATAAAAGAAATTATTCAGACAGTTAAGGGACATTAAAATTTAATTGTGATGGGGGAACTATGATTTGATGGTACAAAAAGGACAAGAAGGAAAAACAGTAAGACAATATGTGCTGGTGGAAAGAAAAGAGAGAATTAGCCTGATAAAATTTCACACAAAGCATAATGTAGTCATCATTAATACTTGGTTTAAAAATCATGAAAGAAACTTGTGTAGGTGGAACAGGTCTGGCGATGCAGGAAGGTGTCAAACAGATTACATAATGGTAAGACAAAGATTTTGAAACCAGATGTTAAGCTGCAAAAGATGACTAGGAACAAATGTGAACCATAGCCTAACTGATTAGTTATTGACTGCAGATTAAAACTGAAGAATTTAGCGACATGGGTCTAGATAAGTTGTAAGAATCAGAGATTGTTGAAAGTTTTAAAGGGGATATTCAGCTTTGATTGGCTTAAACAGGTATTAGGAACACAATAGAAGATAAATAGGTAGCTCTGAGAGATGAAATAGTGAAGGCAGCAGAAGGTGAAGGTCAAATAGGCAAAAAGATAATATTCAATAGAAATCCTTGGATAATGCATAAGATATTGATGGAAGGAGAAACTATACAAATGCAGGAAATGAAGCAGGGAAACGGGAACACAGACATCTAAAAAAGAAACTGATGGGAAGTGCAGAAGGACAGACAAGAAATGTAAGGATGCAGAAGCATGTATGACTAGGAGAAAAATGGATTCACCAACAAGAAAATTAAAGAAACATTTGGAGAAAAAAGATGCAGCTGTATAAATATCTGGTGCTCTGATGGAAAGCCAGTACTGAGAAAAGTGTAAGGTGAAGAAATATACTGATGGGCTATGCAAAGAAAATGACCTGGATGCAATATTTAAAAAAATAGAAGAGGAATTAGATAAAGATGAGTTGGATGATATGATGCTGTAAGAAGAATTTGAGAGAGGACTGAAGCACTTAGGTCAAAACGCGGACCCTGGAGCAGATGACTTTCTGTCGTAAGTATTGATATCCTTGGGAGTGCCAGTTGTAACAAATCAGTTCCATCTGGCTTTCAACATATATGAGACAGACTTAAAGGAGGGTATAACAACTTCATTCTCAATAAGGCAAGTGCCGACAGGTGTGAATATTACTCAACTATCAGTTTAATAATTCACTGTTGCAAAATACTGGCTTGAATTATGTACAGAAGAACAGAAAAAAACGATAAAAGCCTACCTTAGGGGAGGTCAGTTTGGGTTCCAGAGAACTTTGGGAATATGCAAAGGCAATACTGACACCATGACTTATCTTATAAGATAGACTGAAGAAAGGTAAACCCACATTTATAGCTTTTGTAACATTACAGAGAGCTTTTTATAATGTTGGCTGGAATATACTCTTAGAAAATTCTGAAGGTAGCAGTGATAAAATACAGCATGCAAAGGTTATTTACAATTTATACAAAAAGCAGACTGCAGTTATGAGTTTGAAGGACATGAAAAAGAAGCAGTAGTCAAGAAGGGAATGAGGCACAGAAATTGTACAAGGGTGGATGAGCAATGCAAGGACATAGGAAGATGTATTAATAGGAGAAAGATGGATTCCACCAACATAAAAACTAAAGAGACCTTTGGAGAAAAGAGAGGCAGCTGTATAAATATCAAGTGCTCTATTGGCAAATATAAATTTAAGTGTTTCAGAAGTCTTTTCTAAAAGCATTAATCTGGAGTGTAGCATTGTATGGAGGTGAACTGTGAACATATGCCTATACCTGGTGTTATTCAATGTGTATACTGAGTAGACAATAAAAGAAACTAAGGAGAAATTTGGAGAATGAATTAAAGTATGAGAGAAGAAATTAAAACCTCGAGGTTTGCTGACGACATTATAATTCTATCAGGATCAGCTAAGAATGTGGAAGCAAAATAACTGATGATGGCCCAAGTAGAAAGGGTATAAAATGCAGACTGGCTACAGTGTGAAAAGCATTTCTGAAAAAGAGGAATGTGTTTACATATAATACAAATTTAAATGTTAGGAAGTATCGTCTGAAGGCATTGATCTGGAGTGCAGCATTATATGGAAGTGGAATGTGGACAATAAGCAGTTCTAACAATAAAAGAATAGAAGCTTTTGAAATGTTGTGCCACAGCAAAATGTTGAAGATCAGGAAAGTACGGTAGACCAAGTAACTAATGAGCAGGTACTAAATCAAAATGGGGAAAACAGAAATTTATGGGACAACTTGAACAAAAGAAGGGACAGTTGATAGGATGACCCTGGAAGCATGAAGGGATTGTCAGTTTGGTAATGGAAGGTAGTGTGGGGGGTAAAAATTGTAAAGGGAGGCAAGGGACTATAGTAAGCAATTTCAAATGAATTTTGGTAGCAGTAGTCAATCAGTGACAAAGAGGCTACTACAGGTTAGATCAGCATGGAAAACTGCATGGGACCATAACTACAACTTACAGATGAACAACAATTTTGATGTCTTGTTGGCATTTGTATGACATTTTGTGGTGTCTATTATAACTCGATATAATTAAACAATGGAAAGTCCAGGCTGAAATATCAACAGTTATGGAAAGAGTAGATTGCTACTCACTGTAAAGATGACCCATTGAGTAGCAGAGAGGCAAAATGAAAAGACTGGTACACATACGGCTTTCAGCCAAAGCCTGCACCAGAAAAGAACAACACACACATATTCACTCAAGCAAGCACACCTCACACACATGTGACCACTATCCCTGGCTGCTCAGGACATACTGAAACTGAAACATGAAACATGCTGAATGGGAGAGCAACAGTCTTTAGGGGATAGCACTGTACAATGTGTGTGTGGGGGGGAGAAGGGGGGGGGGGGGGGAGGTGACGAGGAAATAGTGCTGCCTGGTGGAACATTCAGGGACTACGGGTGGCAGACAAGGCTACCACTTACAGTGTTGTGAGGCTGTGGGGAGGGAGAGAAGGGAAGGGGAGAAAAATAAAAAAAACTGGGGGGAGCAGAAAGGAGAGGAGTAGAGAAGGGTAAATGATTTGTGGGTAAATTGGCACACAATGGGGGTGGGGGGACATGAGTTGGGTGATGTTGGTAGGAAAGAGGGGTGGAAGCTGTTTGGTGGAAGGTTCGGGGACAGTGGGTTATTATAGGTTGAGGCAAGGATGATTTTGGGAACAGAGAATGTGTTGTAAGAATGTCTTCCATCTGTGCAGTTCAGAAAAGCTCATGGTGGAGGGGTGGATCCATATGGCCCAGACTGTGAAGCTGCCATTGAAATCTATCACGTTATGCTCAGTTGTACAGTGTGCAAATGGGTGGTCCATTTTGCTCTTGCAAACCGTTGATCTGGTTCAGATTTATCAATGATACCTTCATGATGTTGACTCAGGGTCACCACACCTTATCCTCGTTCCTTCACAAACTCAACACCTTCTCTCCCATCCACTTCACTTGATCCTTCTCAACCCAGCCTTCCACCTTAATGGACGTTGACATCCTCCTCTCTGAGGGCTTGCCCAGTATGCTGAAGGTCTCTCAAAAACCTTCACAAAAAGGCATTACCCCCAGACCTAGCGAGCAGGTAGATTTTCGATGGCACATCCCCACACACCTCAAATTCTCATATTATCCCTGAGAACAGGCTACAAAGGAGAGCTGCTCTTGTCACCCAGTACCATGCTAAAGTAGAACAACTGTACGACATCCCTTTTCAAGGCTTTGATTACCTATCAGCTTGAGCTGAAGTGAGGGACATCCTGCCCAAGACTCTTCCCACTTGCACCTGTCCTAAAGTGGTCTTCCATCAGCCCCTCCCCCACCCCTCCCAACCTTTACAGCATTCTAGGCCATCCCTTTTCCACTCCCAATCACAAGCCCTTGGCAGGAGTATCATGTCCTTGTGGAAGAAACAGGTGCAACACCTGCCCAGTCCACCCACCCACCATTTCCTACTCCAGTCCTGTCACGTGCTTATCCTAGCATAACAGAGACTAGGCCACATGTGAAAGCATCCGTGTCATTTACCAGCTCTGCTGTAATCATTCATCAGCATTTTATATTGGTATGACTATGAACCAGCTATACCCACGATGAATGGTCAGTGCCCAACCGTGACCAAGAGCAAAGTGGAACATGCAGTTGCACAGCATGCAGCTAAACATAACACGCTTGATTTCAATGGCAGCTTCACATCCCAGGCCATCTGGATCCTCCCCTCCACCACCAGCCTTTCTGAACAGTGCAGATGGGAGTTATCCCTAGAACACATTCTCCACTCTGGCCTCAACCTATGGTGACCTAGTGTCCCCAAACCTTCCACCCAACAGTTTCTGAATCTACATCTACATACATACTCCGCAATCCACCATATGGTGCATTGCAGAGGGTACCTTGTACCACAACTAGCTTCTCTCCCTGTCCCACTCCCAAACAGAACAAGGGAAAAATGACTGCCTATATACCTCTGTACAAGCCCTAATCTCTCTTATCTTATCTTTGTGGTCTTTCCGCGAAATAAAGTTGGCAGCAGTAAAACTGTACTGCAATCAGCCTCAAATGCTGGCTCTCTAAATTTCCTCAGTAGCGATTCACGAAAAGAACGCCTCCTTTCCTCCAGAGACTCCCAAGTTCCTGAAGCATTTCCGTAACACTCGCATGATGATCAAACCTACCGGTAACAAATCTAGCAGCCCACCTCTGAACTGTTTCTATGTCCTCCCTCAATCCAACCTGATAGGGATCCCAAATGCTCGAGCAGTACTCAAGAATAGGTTGTATTATTGTTTTATAAGCAGTCTCCTTTACAGATGAACCACATCTTCACAAAATTCTACCAATGAACCAAAGACGACTATCCACCTTCCCCGCAACTGCCATTACATGCTTGTCCCACTTTATATCACTCTGCAATGTTACGTTCAAATATTTAATCGACGTGACTGTGTCAAGCGCTACACTACTAATGGAGTACTCAAACATTACAGGATTCTTTTTCCTATTCATCTCCATTAATTTAGAGTTAGCTGCCATTCTTTACGCCAATTACAAATCCTGTCCAAGTCATCTTGTATCCTCCTACAGTCACTCAACAAGGACACCTTCCCGTACACCACAGCATCATCAGCAAACAGCCGCACATTGCTATCCACCTAATCCAAAAGGTCATTTATGTAGATAGAAAACAACAACGGACCTACCACACTTCCTTGAGGCACTCCAGATGATACCCTCACCTCCAATGAACACTCACCATCAACGACAATGTACTGGGTTCTATTACTTAAGAAGTCTTCAAGCCACTCACATGTTTGGGAACCAATCCCATATGCTGTAACCTTAGTTAGGAGGCTGTAGTGGGGCACCGAGTCAAACACTTTCTGGAAGTCAAGGAATGTGGCATCCGTCTGATACCCTTCATCCATGGTTTGCAAGATATCATGTGAAAAAGGGCGAGTTGTGTTTCGCAGGAGCGGTGCTTTCTAAAGCTGTGCTGATGCATGGACAGCAACTTCTCTGTCTCAAGGGAATTCATTATATTTGCACTGAGAATATGTTTGAGAATCCTGCAACAAACTGATGTTAAGAATATTGGTCTGTAATTTTAAGGATCCGTCCTTCTACCCTTCTTATATACAGGTGTCACCTGCGCTTTTCTCCAGTTGCTCAGAACTTTACCTTGGGCAAGAGATTGAAGATAAATGCAAGCTAAGTATGGAGCCAATGCAGTAGAGTACTCTCCGTAAAACCAAACTGGAATCCCATCAGGACCTGGCGATTTATTTATTTTCAACCCATTCAGCTGCTTCACAACCCCAGGGATGTCTATCACTATGTCCTCCATACAGGAATCTGTACGAGACTCAAACGGCGGTATGTTTGTACGATCCTCCTGCGTGAAAGATTTCTCAAATGCTAAATTTAAAATTTCAGCTTTCGTTTTGCTGTCTTCTGTTGCCAGGCCAGACTGATCAGTGAGTGACTGGATGGAAGCCTTTGACTCGCTTACCGATTTTACGTAAGACCAGAATTTCCTTGGGTTTTCAGCAAGATCTTTTGCTAAGGTTTCTGCCCCATCCATCCTATCACCTTCTCCAAACTCATGTCCCCTCACCCTCATTGTGCACTGCTCCTTGCCAATACACTCACTGATCTTCTCGCCTTCTCTGCTCCTCTCCTTTCTTCTTTATTATCCCCCCCCCCCCCCCCCCCACCCCCTTGCTCGTCTCTCCATCCCCCACAGCCTCCCGAAGCTGCAAGAGGTAGGCTTGTCTGCCATGTCTAGTCACTGCACACTGACTCATGCAGCACTGTTTACTCATCTCCTGCCCATACCCTGCCATCCATTCCACTTCCCTGTTCCATTACAGACTGATACTCCCATTTGATGCATTTCAGTTTCAGTCCATCCTGAGTAGCAAGAGATAGCAGTCATGTGGGTGTGAGGTGTGCTTTCTTGTGTGAATGTGTGTGTATTTTTCTTTTCTGATGAAGGCTTTGGTGATAGGCCTTAGGTGTAACAGTTTTTTCCTTCTACCGATCTGCAGCTCAATGTGACATCTTTACACTGAGTAGCAATCTATCCTTTCTATAATTGTTGATATTCCAACCTGGACTTCCCATTGTTTGATTTTGCCTAATGGCAATTCCACAACTCTGTGCTGCTTTCCTTTGTACTATTGTATAATGCACTACTCTGTGCAGTTTCTGTTATTTATCTTCTTTCCAATGTTTTGTTTTATGATGACCTTCAAAACCCCATACATTCTGACTTCTGAGCCACAATTTATTAATGGTCTCATCCGCTCACAACACATGACTACATGATTGCACTAATTGTTGATGCATCTTCATGTCCTAAATTCTACCCACCAATAATTTTAATTATTCCTAGTGTTCACATTTCCTCCATCATTATTGTGTATTTTTGCATCTAATTTCCACACCTACCATTGTGAATCTCCTGTGCCATCTCCTTCTCTGACATCAGTAAACCTGTTAACCAGCTACCACACAGCATTCCTCTGATCATCCAGTATCACCCTGGCCTTGAAAAGCTCAAGTCACATCTTTCTTTAGAGCTTCAACTACCCCTGATTGTGCCCTGAAACCAGAGTAAATCCTATCCACATAACCCAAAGTAATGTTCTATCACCCACCCAACTAACGGAATTAGTCCATGTTGCTCCAAATCCTGTACCCCCCCAGTTCATTTCTTTGTGGTCAACCCAGTTGCAAGGCCTGTCCCATACACCCAACCACCACTTTCTACCACAGGCATTTCCTACCCAATAAAAAGGAGGGCCACATGTGAAAGCAACCACTTTATATATCAGCTATGCTGCAATTCATGTACAGCATACTGTCTGGGAATAAAAAGTAACCAACTATCTACTCACATAAATGGCCATTGCCAAATTGCACGCATGACCAACCAGTTATAGGATATGTTGCATGCCACAACACAAACGGTTTCAATAGCTGCTTTGCTGTGCAAGGCATTTGGATTCTCCCTTCCAGCACTAGATTCTCTGAACTACACAGGTGTCTCTCCAACATACCCTGCACTCTCACAATCCCCCTGACCTAAACCTCTGCTAACCTGCTTCCCACTGCCTCCTCTTCCCTTGTATTTCTTTCTTCTGTCCATGCCACTCTTTCCCTGATCACATTGTGTACTGCCTTCTCCCACCATTCTTCGTCCCCCACATGGAGGCAGCCTCTCTCTCTGTCTGTGTGTCTGACTCCTTCTTCATCTCTACCTTACTCTTCTTTCCTCCCCTCCCTCTCCCTCTCCCTCTTACATGATCTACTCTTGGAACTCCTTTCATCTCGCTGGGCAGCCACTGAGTCATCAGCCGAAAATGCTGTGTCACAAAATCCTGCTACCCCTTCCTTGTCTCATGCATCCTTCCTTGTCCCCTCCCCATCTTCATCTGCCCAGGCAACTGCTCTCAATAACTGATGATCAGTAGTTAATCTTGCTGCAGGAGCACGCATTTGGTTGTCTGTGTGACACCGTGTGTGATTGTGTGTACTTGTGTAAGAGGAACAGCAAGGCTTCAAAAGTTAATGTGAATACTGTTTCTTTTTGCCTGTTCTATGTACCAACATCAATCCACTATAGGTGAGTGATTGCCTTTTTGCATATTATTCCAAGGAAGATTCAAAATGCCAAAAAAGAAAATAATTACGGTATATACTGATATAAAGCCAGAGGGGAAATAAAGGTGCAGCACATATGGGAAATAGAAAAGTAGCATGTTGATGGAGAAGCCACTCATGTAATCAATCATCTTCACTAATAGCACATACCAGTGTAATATATTTGACAAAATTTAAATTCAGGTAGCAGATCCAAGTGTTCATTGCTACAGGTCTCCCTTCCCTTGATTAGACACGTTTTGCTTATGGTGGGGCTGGTGTGTATGTGGTGTTGGTAGAGCGTACAAATCAAGTTTTTTCTGGGGCCAGTCACGTAGCTGAGAGTTAATGGGAAAAGAAAGCTATGTTCTGGGTGCCATAAAATACTTATTTGAATAGTAACAGTGATCTGTTACCTAAGAATTTTCTTTCATGTCTTCCACTACAATCCATCATAGCATGAAACCTGAATAGTTCAACACATGGTGTATTTGTGGGCAATTAAAAAAAAGAAATCCGTTTTTTCTGTTTTTTTTTTGCATTTCCTGGCTAAAATCATATATTTTCCCCGTTAAAAATACACTACATCCCGAGATAAAATACATTTTTCCACGTCAAGTAACAATATAATTTCCCACGAATTCCACCAACTACAACACGTTACCTTCCGAAGAGCTGAAATTCAATTGCATTACTGCAATGCGCTTTGGTCAGCCAGTCATAGCACATGTCACGTGACCTTACACGGCAGTGACATGTTAGACTGTGGCGCATATTGAGAGCATAGGGCACGTGATTCAGTCAGCTAATACAAGACGACCTACAATACATTCATCTACATACATTATTGTAGGTGGTCTTGGCTAATAGCAACATCTAAGTAGCGCGAACACACAACTACGAAAAGTTACTGGTTTAAGTTAAAATACATACAGCATAGCTACAAGAAAAACAATGCTTTCACAATCCAACAATGGTCGTCAAAAATGTTTTGCGGTTTTTTTCCGTAGATGTGGTTAGGCAGGATCTTAAAGAGTACAGCTTAAATTGCAACAGCTGAATATTTCTGACCAGCAGAATTATAAATTTCAGTGCTCTGCACCAAACATTTCGTGGGTTATCTGGCTGAAAATAATTCCGTTGAGCACTTTTACTTTTTCATAGAAAAGCGTATTACAAGTGAAATTGCTCAAGAACTCACCTCGCACTCTTTTTGAAGGATAATTACACCAGTTGCCAACGTTACCTATTGCATAATTTGTAATATATGAAAGAACTAAAATAAGTACGAAAAACAAACCTTTAAGCTTGGTCTTTTCTATCGTATGTTAAACTTTAATATATGGTACGTCAAACACTAATGTGCAAGTATCAAAAAATAATGGCATAAATGGCTGGTCCTCTGGGCCCTAAATTTTTCTAAGCGGCTGGTCCTTACAGTTCTAGAGTAGGACGCTCCGTGATTTATGAAACTCATCACACACTCTCAAACGTAACATAATTCATCTTGTGTAAAAGTAAATTTGCTTTGAAAGTAACGCTTCTCAAACCACCATTTGCAGTATTTTACCGCGACCTTTCAGAAATGTAAACAGTTGTGACGTCACGCTCATCGAAAGCAATTTGTTGTTACGACGCATTGCTCAGTCTTCCTTCTAAAGCCTTTTCACACAATGTGCTGTCGACAGGCACTTTTGTGTGCGCTGTATTTTGTTGTTGCAATGGCGCATTTTCTTTGCAGCTAAAATTTAGTCTGCCGTTATTCTCTCGTTATGTTTTATTGCTGCAGTGCTATCTGCAATAGCGGGCTAAAGTAAAATTCTTTGTCGCAGTATCAGTTCGTACCAGTCAAAACTGCAAAAATTTAACTGAGAATTAAGTCAACGAAAAACTTCTGGAATACTAAAAGAATTCTCATATTTTTCATGGATTTTTCCCCGAATGAAAAAGTTCCTGGGGTTTCCCCAGTTGTCCCAGGGCATATACACCCTGCCAATGTGAAATCCGAAAAACTTCAATAAATCCTTAATATAACTTTTCTGAACATTTGATCACATTGTTAAGTTGTTGTATCGAGCAACGTTTAAGCCAGTGCTTCAAGAAGTCCTCATCAGAGAGGTTATTTACTACTCAGCCAGTGTCCCATTCAGAATTTCATCCTACTCCTAGCATTGGTCATCAAGAACATCAGTGACCTTGATTTCATATTGGGTCGCAAAAGTGAGATGATGCGGATGGATATCCTCTTTGAAAGTAATTTTTATTTCTTTCTTTTATTTTTTATTTGGCTTAGGGCAATTTTTAATTCCTATTGCTGGGTATTAAGAAATGAGAAGCCAGCCACCACAGTGACATAGTACTGCTATTGCAGTGCCTAGTGGTAGCTGAAACAATTGTGTGTGTATTATGGTGTTGGCCATTACGTTTGCTGTCACACCCAACGGGGTAGCACTGCAAGCACTGCTGGCTCATATGTGAGATATAGTCTGTCTGTAAACTGAGAAGTGAGCAGTGCATGCAGTGGTGGAACTAATCTTTCCCAGAAGAGTGCTACCAGTGCTGGACAGGATAATTAAGAATCAGTTTCTTGTCTGGCAGTAGTGTGCAGCATTTTATGTGGCTTCTGTTAGTGTATGTTTCTTGTGCTAGTAATATTAATTACCATTTCTGTCTTTTGTGTAGTGTTAATGCATTCAGTGAAAAAGAGGCATTCCTCAGGTTCAATGTGTCTCCACTGATTCAAAAGGTGCACTGCAAATGGTCAGTGTAAGATTGTGAAACAGCCTGTAGGTGCTCCTTGTGAAATTGTTGGATAGGGTGAGGACTCACCTGCTTGCTCTTCAGTTTACAGACAGATTATCCTGCAAGCAAGCAAGATGATGGGAGCATGTATGTGTCACATATCATTGTGAAACGATTTATGGTGAATAAAGATTCTTGATTCTTGTCATTGTAATTCATTCTGGCAAGTTGCTTTACAATTTAAATAACCTTCTTTATACTTCTCCTGTAGGAAAATGGATGCCTTGCTGCCACATAATCTTCCTTGGACTATACAGTTTTGCTGCACTCACTGTGATGTTCTACCACCCTGACTTATTGTGTTGACTACGTTGTGCATGCCTCTTCTGTTCCTATAGGCACATGCTAATATGCAGTGTCCTCACAGCAGCCATCAAATTTAAAATTAGGTTCAATGATGCTCTTGACGTATGCGACTAGGAGCAGGATTAAGTAACGTTATAAAAGGTCCAAGAGCAGCACCAGTCCAGTCGCACATTTGCAAAATGCCACTCACAGTAGAGGCGCTAATTTTGTCTGTATAAGAACGTGACAATGTGGCCACACACCTGAGAATATTTTGTTGGAAAGACCATGCCTGCAGAAGCCTATGCTCACACAACTTCTAAGGAACTTTAGTTTTTGACATTTGGCACAAACAGTGCTTCAAAATTTCTAAATGAAGCATTGTGCATTTTGAGAGTCTAGTATCCTTTTAGAATACTTTATTGCCTAGATCACTAGTTTTGTTACAGAGATAAGCAGTTTCAGGCAGTTCATTGGCCATTTTCAGATCAACAAATCTGAAGATGGCTATTGAAAAGGCTGTAACTGGTTATCTACACAACAAAACTTGTGATCTAGACAATGAAGTGTTCTAAAATGATACTAGAATCTCAAATATAGAAGATCGCCTCCTGCTTCACCGATGATTTCAGGTAATCATAATTATGCATTTTCTTTTTCGTTTCATGTGGTGTTATATTACTGATCCTTTTTCAGCCAATGCACATAGTGTCATATACAAATGACTTCAAATTTGCATCTTGCAAGATATATTTTTCATTCTTGCTTTATTTGCGATGATAAGTATATCCCTCATCTCAATATGCTCAAGTCAGTATATTTCTTTTAACTTACGATAATTGATTGTTGGTTGCCCCAACACTGAGAGTAAGTTGCTGAGTAAAGTCATCACCAATAGCAGAGTCATGATGAAACTGCAAGAAAAGTAAATGCAATTAGATTACTTACAATGAAATATAAAGTAATACAACTAATATGTCATTAATGTTAGAAGAAACAAATCCCTGAAATATAAACTGAAGGAGTGTCAATTATATAATCTTTTCAAGATACATTTAACATTAAAAGAAAGATGATCACATTGCGTTTACATCAACTTTTCAGGATATTTAACTTCACAACACAGTTTCATAAACTACTGTCGACAAATATTTATCTTTGACCAAAACAGGTCTCATTAGGGTATAAGCTTAATTATAGTTGAAAAATTGCAGTTAAAGAGGAATCATTCATAGAATACAATAAGAATTTGAAAATATAATTGGATGGATAAAAGGTAAGTAAGTGAGTACTCACAAAGTGACAGCAGGAGAAAACCCACATGAAAGATTTGAAAATGTACAAGCTTTTGGAGCCAATGGCGTCTTCTTCTGGCAGAAAGGGTGAAGGGAAAGGAAGAGGATTGAAGGAAAAGGACTGGTGAGATTTAGTTACTGAGAAGACCTATGAAAGAGTTGCCCAGAACCCTGGGCCAGGGAAGGCTTACCGGATGAGGTGAAAAGGAGATGCTGACTGTCGGTTCCTACACTAGACAAGATTTGAAAACTTAGAAGGTAGACAATAGGGTGATAAGCAAGACAAAGATTATAAAAAAAAAACATTGAAAGAGCCAGAAACAGTATAAAGGGAGTGAAGAAAAGGAATCGCTTCTAAAAACAAATGCTGAGAGCTTAGAAAATAATGTAAATTTAGGTCATGTGAGTGATGAGCAACCAGCAAATGTTGTAATGCCCCTTTCCACCTGCAGAGTTCTGAGATACTAGTGTCAAGAGAGAGAATCCAAAAGCATATATGGGGACACCAACACCCGCACTGAGGTGACAACTGTCATGTTGCAGAGCGTGCTCTGCAGTGTGTAACACCGAAAATACTGGATACATGGCACGTGCTACCGATATATATTTTTTCTGAATTGTACGTAAATTTTTTGTAATTTAAATGCTTTCTTTTAAGAAGTAATGACATTGATTCACTGTATATGTAAATTTAGGTAGAAGACTGTTGACGTTTCATTGTATTCATTTGTGTCTTACTGTGAGACTTATAAGCTCTGGGAAAAAGCGGAAGGAATAGTTATTTGGATCGACTAGCAACGATAATAGCAGTGCTTGTGCGTTGTAAAATCTTTGGGTTGGGAGTTGTGGCACAGAGCGCGTGGAGAGAGCGAGAGACAGGTTCCAGCGCTTGTAGTGTGCAGAAGTGTGGTGTTAACGCTCTCGCAGTAGAGAGTACCATAACGGCGGCATCATGTACGCATGCCGGCCAGATAGCTAGTAGCAGGAGGAAGGACAGTGGACGGGCGGAAGAGGCTGTATTAATTAGGATTACCCGTTCCTGTAATTAGCCGTGGCTCCACAGGGTGTTACCGTCTTCAACAACAGCAGCAGTTCCAGCAACACAGATTCGTCATTGGCTCCGAGTTTTGGCGTATGCACAGCACTGAAGTAAGAGTGTCCATTCGTAGAAAGTATTAACGGCTAACCCAGCAGCACGACTGAATGTGATTTGATTGATAAGATTTATTTAAATAATAATCAGTTAAACTCAGGGTGATTGTGTCCTCATTGCCCCCAGACATTGTTACCAAGCAGGATCCTTGTTCCTTTTTTTTCCTAATATGCTAACTGAGTGTCATAAGAAACAAATTGAATAGTTACAGCCAGTTCATTAATGAATAATTTCTCTTTGAAGAATCTTAGCCTCAGTGTACTTTCAGTTAACTGTTGTACAACGGAGGCTTCAGTATATGACGAAAGTAAAGCAATTCATTTTTCAAGTTTGAGAAACAATCCCTGGAAAAAATCCAAATCTAAAGAAATGCACAAATTAAGAGTGCGGAAGTTTTATTTATTTTACATATAGCTTGGAGCACATGGTTGTTCGGTTTGGCGCGGATTCTAGTATTTAATTCTGTTCAAGTCAGTAAAAAAGGCTCAGTTGTTCAGTCAATAATATGAAATCCAATTTGCAAAATAAGTAATGGCAAAGTAAAAAGTGCTTGCTTTTCTTCTAAATTTCTTTGATGATGTTATGTTGAGGTCACTGAGAGTCATTGTTCACGTAACGAAGTTCAGTACTAACATACAGTTTAACTGCATATTTTCAAATCATTACTCGATTGCCTTTTCCAAAATTTAATGCCAAACATAATGTAAGAGTGACTTCTCAGTTTTCCTTGTCATTACATACTCACTTAAAATTAGTGTCAAAAAACAAAAACGTGTCAACCTTTAGTTTCCACGTCAGTGTTTAATAATACATGTTTTTCTTTCCCATCATCTTGTACAGGATTTTGGATGTAAATTGTTCTAGTGGGCAGGCGACAGTGAATTACTTCCTTTTCGTTCATTCGTGTACCTTTTGGATTCATGTTCAGTAGTTCCCCTTTCTGTCCAGTGTTGTTCGTTAGTGATGCACAAAATAACTTTCATTTTCCAAATTATAGCCCTGTTTGGTTTAATAACTTTTAGTTATAGTAGACTTTCCATCAGAAGGGTCGGTTCTACAATTTCTTCCTACTTATCGGTATCACTTCTTCGGGAAAGATAGCCTTATACAATTAGAAAAAATCCATTAGACATACACGTGATCCACAGTCATATTTCATATCGCAAGCAGGATAGGCCGATTGGTAAGAGGGAGGTTACACGTGGCGACGCAGGTGACAGGACAATATCAGTTTGGTATTGTTCTGGGCACGAATTTGCAATGTGTAGTTTTGTAGCGAGTAGTAACTTGTTGCTACAAACAAAGTCGCTCACATACAATAACATTAAGTGGCAGAAATAAGCCGCACATTTAAATTTCACAGTAATCAGCAATCTGGGTAACATGAATAAATTAGGCGAAACGAGTAGTTTGATTGTACCAAATGTGGAACAGTCGGTTGAACAATGCACGACCCATGAAGCGGGACCCATTGCTCAGAATTCGGCGGCTAGCATCAAAGAGGCTGCTGCTGAAAATCGAACAATGGCAGAAATGGAATTCCAGGCACTTGAAAATGCTATGGAATACGGAATAAAAAGTAAAACAGAACCTATTCATGGCGGATACGAGGAATCTATTAATACAGAACCAGTGTTGTAACCTGTGATTTCCGGAAATATAGAAGATTTGTTCAGTTTGTTAATCAGTAAAATGGATGCCCAGTCAGCAAAAATAGATGACCAGAATAAAGCAATTAAAACTGTTAACGGTAATACTGGAATTGTTAACACAAAGGTTGGTAAAATTGGAGCAGAAGTAGTAGCATTGAATACCGAAATCGGTAATCTGACGCATGACAGGGAGGAAGCCCAAACAAAGATAGGAGACATAAATAGTCGTTTCGAAACTGAAGTAGGGAGGATAGGACAGAAACTGGTAGAGACTGTTGGTCCCACAATAGAGAGCAAGGTAGATGAAAAAGTGAAAGCAGTAGCTCGAGAAGAGGATGTAGGGAAAATAACGAGTTTACAGACTTTAGTATCAGACGTAGGTGCTAAAGTAAATAGACAATCGGTTGTGTGTAATGAAATAAATAGACAATCGGTTGTGCGTAATGAAAAGAAGAGGAGGTGGAAACGTTATCAGTTACCACTTGCCAAGTACTTACAAGGATAAATGAGTAAGATAAACGATTAGAAGAAAATCTGCACTATGTGTCATACCACGCACATAGCGCTGAAGTATTAGCGAAGGAGGAGAGCTTCGATCCCCTCAAAAAACAGGGTGGACTGCACGCCACCGACTTCATTAGAAATTGTGAAAGGGTATTGCCGGAATCATGGACAGACAAGAGAAAAATAAATGCAGTAATCGACATGTTTGCTGGCGAGGTTAAGCGATGGGGCTTAAACCTCGATATAACAAACATGACGTTTCAAGAGTTCAAAAATGCATTCTTGAAAGAGTATTGGTCAGAGCAGAAACAAGAGTGTGTATGGCGCGATTTCGTAGTGTCGAGGCCCTACGATGTAAACACGCGCGGCTCCATGAAAGAATTTTGTGAAAACTGGATCCGCAAATTGGAATATTTGCGCGATCTGAAAACTGAATCAGAGATTGTCTGGGGGCTGTGGCAGAAGCTTCCAGATGACTCCAAGAGATACATCGGCAGTAATTCGAGAACGATTGCTGCGTTCTTAAAGGAAGTAGACAACAAAGACAATCGGCGGATAACCGCGAAAATGTTAAAAGTCGTGGGAATGGTAACAATTACCACCATAGTCACAACCAGAACAATAACAATAACCATGATAATATTGGTAGCAATCACCATGGTAATAACAATGCACAGCACTATAACAATAATGGTCATAGTAACAATAGCCACAACTGTAGAAATGATTGGGGCCAGTATCAAGCAAATGTGGTACGTGGTCCTTGGAGAAATGATAGTAGACAGGAGCGGAATGATACATCACGGCAGTCTGGTAGCAACAGGTCTGTCGGAATTAGTCAGGAAAACAACTAGCCCCGCCCGTTAGGGGCCCACCGGGCGTGGGAAGACCTTGGCGGCCCAAACGAAAACCCAGACAATACTCCTATGATAAATCCGAAAGGATAACTCAGCGATGGGAGGATGTGCGAGAGAGTAAAGAGAGCGACGCACCTAGAGTCATGTTAACTGCGCTGGAAACGGCAGTGGACGCATATGTCACTGCTCGTAAATGTAATAATGATATTAGTGTACCGGTAGGGGGAGAAGGAAGCGGCCGCTATTAAAGCAACGGTTACGCAAGTTTCAGTAGAGCATGAGTTGCCAGCAGAAGTAATAGAGCCGATCTCGAATAAAGTTTCCGTTATCGAGCAGGGAACTGTGGAACGCGAGGAGGTGTTGTTAGGCCAGTTCGGTCGGATGTACGACTAACTGAAAAGCTATAGAGGATTGTATGGGAGGTGCGCTAATGGGGAGAGCAGACAGAAATTGACGCTTCTCAGCCCACAAGAAATTAGCGTTTTAAAATGGAACGCACTGGACCTGAACGGCAACTGAAGTTTTTGAAGTAGCCAACCCCAGCGACGCTAGTCCTATTGAAAACAGAGGCGGATGTTACGAGGAGGGGCGAGATGAATTTGGCGATAATGACCCGGCACAACTAATTGAAAGTCACATAGATTACAATATGTACGAGGTCAAACCTGACGTTATACAGTCAGACGAGAGTGATGAGGGTTGCATGAGATCCGGAGATGAGATAGAAGAAAAAAACAGAGCACTTTTCTCCAAAAATCTTCGAAGATGACAGCCATCTTTCCGAAGAATACCTACCTTACGTGACAATTAGCGAACTATTGGTTAAACAAAGTTCATTAATCGATGAAATTGATAGTAAGATTACAGTGTTGAGATCAAAACAAGTTCAACTACCGCAAGACAGACAAATAGAGATCAAAAACGTCCAAACACAAAGAATTAGAAAACCGACGGATAAACAACTGTCGGCACCGGAACCGGACGGATTTTTCTGGAACGACCTGGAGGTAGACGAGGATTTGTTGTGCGAAGACCAAACCATTGATAATGGCAGGTGTAGATAGATTGCAGTGCCCGTTAATATGCACGGCCTACAAATGCAAATTTTAATTGATACAGGGGCAGAGCTAAGTGCTATGTCAGGAATAACTTTTGAATTACTGAAAGATAAACCAGAAGTCGTAGTAATGACAGTAATGGGAGTCAAAATAATAAGTGCTACCGGAAGGAATAGTAAACCGATAACAAACCAAATATTTGTATGTTTTGAGATTCAAAGAGAACCATTTGAACAGGAATTTGTCTTTGTGCCAGATCTGTGCACATATATTATTGTGGGTTTAAATTGGTTGTTAAAATATTGTGCAATTATTAACTGCAATAATAAGATCATGAAGTACATTTTCAAAGACAAGACCGAAGTAAATGTGAGTTTTGATGAAACGAGTGACGATGTGAGTAGTGAATACAAACCTATTCATCTTGTTACTTGTCCTAATGAGACTGGTTTAGGCAGAAAAATGGAATACTACGGTATCCGCAATATGAACATCAACAATTGTTTGGAAGACGAATTAGAGAGCATTGTAGACAGATTGCCAAACGCCCCACCTGAGCATAAACGAGACCTATATGACGTAATAATGAGAAACAAGAACGTGTTTTCAACAAACCGGGGCTTGTTATTGGGTATCAGTGCAAGTTAAATGTAATACCCCATGAACCATTCTTTGTAAGACCGTATGTGATACTGCTGTCCGAGAAGGAGGCTGTCCAACAATAGATAGATCAGATGTTAGACTGGAATGTTATAGAGAGGAGTACCAGCCCCTATAACAATCCCTTAATAATAGTAGATAAGAGAGATGGTAGTGTTAGGATTGTGATAGACGCACACACGTTGAACAAGGTTGTTCAACGTGAGACAGATAGACCAGAAAATATGGAAGATATACTGCAAAGTTTCACAATGTACAGTTTATGACTAGCCTTGACCTCAGAGATGGGTACTGGCAAATAGCCTTAGAAGAATAGTGTAGGAAATATACGGCGTTTTTATGTGCAGGCCGATGTTACCAGTACAAGGTAGTGCCATTCAGCCTAAATATATCTGTTTCTGTCTTTATCAGGGCCCTAGATAAGGTGTTAGGTGCTGCCCTGAGCTCAAAACTGACAGTGTACGTGGACGATGTGCTGCTGGCGAATTCGTCGTGGCGAGAACATTGCGAATTGTTAGATGAAGTTTTCAGTGCGTTACGCAAGTGTGATTTTGTGAAGAAAGAACTGAATTTTCTTGGTCATATTGTGACAACAGAGGGTATCACTAAATATCCACAAAAAAGCGGAGGCAATAAAGAACTGTCCTCCGCCGAAGACTAGGAAAGAGTAAAAGAGTTTCCTAGGGCTCTCAGGATTCTATCGCTAGTTAGTGTAGGGGCACGCCTTCAACGATCCAAGCCTGAACAACTTGTTGCGAAAAAATACGCCATTTGTATGGACTGACGAGTGTCAGGCCGCATTTGAAAGACTGAATAATGAATTACTACAGAATAACATATTTACCATCCTGATCTTGCGTTGCCATTTCATACGGGAACGGACTCATCAAATTATGGCTTAGGAGTAGAATTGTTTAAAGAGGTAGGAGAAAATAAAGCACAGAACAGTCGCGTCGCAAGCCGAAATTTGACGAAATGTGAGCGAATCTATACGATTTCTGAGAAAGAATGTCTCGATATCGTATGGCGTTTCAGAAAATTTAAAGGTTATTTGTGGGACCGAAGGGTGATAATTCACACGAATCACAAGGCGCTCACCTATCTGAAGGATTGTCGTTTACTGCATGAAAGATTGACACGGTGGTCTCTTTTCTTGAAGCAGTTTTATTATGACATTTGTTGCGTGAGAGGGTCAGACAACTGTATAGCGGACGCGCTGTCACGTTTGCCTGAAACCGATCATCGGCTTGTGGAGGACGAGTCTGAAGGCGTACTGAAATTGCACTGCTTTCAAGATGCAAAAGTTTGTAAAAGAGTAGAGAGCATCTGTAAAAACATGCGTCGTCATCAAAACGAGGACGACTGTCTAATAACTGTTAAGAACAAGTATGACGAAAAGAGTAGAGAAGAGGAGAAACTAAGAAAGTATTACAAAATATATAACCATATCTTGTACAAACGTGAAGGTGAAGATAGCAATAACTGGCGAGTTTGTTGGCCAGCCAAGTACTTCACAGAGATAATTGAGTACTGTCATTTAGCTTATGGTCATTACGGACCAAAGATGTGTGCTGAGCAGCTAGCGGAAGTTGTAAATTTTAATAATATACAAAAGAGAGTTGCTGGAAGAATAAAGTCATGTGATAAGTACCAGAGGGTGAAGGTAACGAATTGCATGAACCGTGGCCGTATGCACAGCATAAGACCTAACGATGTGCTGGATTTGGTTCGTACGGACCTCTATGGTCCACTGCCCAAGACTTCAGGGAATTTCGCGTACATATTAGTGGTCCTAGAAACATTTTCTAAGTTCATCAACTTATATTCGATAAGGAAGGCAACAGCTAGAGCGGTTTATACCAGATTTGTTAATGATTACCTTGTGCGCGTCGGCAAAGCAAAAGCGGTTTTGTCCGATAACGGAGCGCAATTTACTTACAAATTATGTAATGAAGGAATGAATAGTAATGGCACTGAAGTAATACACATTTCGGACTGTTGCCCAAGCGGGAATCCCGCGGAACGGTACATGCGTGAATTAGGTCGGCTTTGCCGAACGTATTGTCACCACAATCACAAATTGTGGGGCAATTACGTTGGTGATTTCGAGAAAATAATGAAAGCCTTGACGAATGAATCCACGGGCTACACTCCGAAAGAAATACTATTAGACCATAAGTCTAAAAGTTTAGTGGAAGAAATGATTGATTTCCCTCCGAGAGTTGATATTAACATTGAAGTAAAGAAAGAACACCTATAAGAAATGGTTAAAAAGAAAGGTGAAGCGCGAATACGGCGTCATGACGCTAAGGCGCGGTTTGCCAAATTTGCTATTGGCGATCTTGAACTTGTTAAAGCACACAAAAAGTCAAGCGAGATCGACCATGAAATTTCAAAATTTAAATTAATTTACAATGGACAATTTGAGATTATCAATGCACCTCATACTAACGCTTACTGTTTTGCTTTTCCTTAATCAGGAAAGCTGTTAGGTGTGCGTAATATTGTCAATTTATAATTGTACCAGTCAAGGACTAATTAGTCCGAAATGAGAAAAGAGAAACCAAGCCATTACGTGCTATTCTAGTATTAGTGAGTTTGTGAACTTTGTATATGTATGTATTATGTTAAAATTTTATTTTAATCTGTATGATGTGAGTTATTACCGATGCACTTAGATGAACTGTAAGTTTCAGGTCTTGGTACACGTGTATATTAATGGACAGTGTTGAGTTGTCCATTGTGATGGAATTAAAAAGAGGACTCCTTGAGATTACTCAGGAGTGAGTAACAACAATTTGAGGCAGGTGAATGTTCTGAAATGCCACTGCATACACAAACATGGAGATCTAGCGTGCCGCTATAGCGCACGCAACAATGATACGCTTGAACTGAGTCGTTGCCGGCTCTTTGGCGCTGCGGCGTTCTTTGTGAATGTGCGTGTGCAACGCCATTTGGTTTTATTTCAGTGCCAGCAGTTAAGCGTTTTGATGTAAATGTTTATGTTTGGTATCGACGTTATTTAAAACACACTCACTAGCGCAATGCGAGAGCCCACTTAAAAAAATTCATCTTCATTATACACATTTATGTAATGAATTTTGTAATTACTACTTCTTATCCTGTTCTGAAAGTTTTTTTTACTACTCTTTATGTACCTTTAAATGATGCCTGAATTTTTCTATGCCAATATTGACTATGTTTTTCATAATATTTGTAGTAAATTTAAACTTACTGAATTCTTGAAGGAAGTGTTTGTTTTTAAGATTTGTTGTCATACTATAATGTTTTGAGTAACAATGACACACGGTCATCATGTAAATAAAGTGCCCTCTACATAACTGCAATAATTATTTGGATTGATAACCCAGCGATTACTGGATTTTATGCAGATAAAATTGATTAACTGTGTGCACCTGCATTTCTGTTTGTTTAAATTGTAGGACATTCCCTGAATTTGTTTCCCTCTAGAAAAAAAGTCATGAAATGTGGGGCACGTGTAACAATGAAAATGCAGGATACATGGCACCTGCTCCCCATATATATATATATATATATATATATACTCCTGGAAATTGAAAAAAGAACACATTGACACCGGTGTGTCAGACCCACCATACTTGCTCCGGACACTGCGAGAGGGCTGTACAAGCAATGATCACACGCACGGCACAGCGGACACACCAGGAACCGCGGTGTTGGCCGTCGAATGGCGCTAGCTGCGTAGCATTTGTGCACCGCCGCCGTCAGTGTCAGCCAGTTTGCTGTGGCATACGGAGCTCCATCGCAGTCTTTAACACTGGTAGCATGCCGCGACAGCGTGGACGTGAACCGTATGTGCAGTTGACGGACTTTGAGCGAGGGCGTATAGTGGGCATGAGGGAGGCCGGGTGGACATACCGCCGAATTGCTCAACACGTGGGGCGTGAGGTCTCCACAGTACATCGATGTTGTCGCCAGTGGTCGACGGAAGGTGCACGTGCCCGTCGACCTGGGACCGGACCGCAGCGACGCACGGATGCACGCCAAGACCGTAGGATCCTACGCACCGCCACTTCCCAGCAAATTAGGGACACTGTTGCTCCTGGGGTATCGGCGAGGACCATTCGCAACCGTCTCCATGAAGCTGGGCTACGGTCCCGCACACCGTTAGGCCGTCTTCCGCTCACGCCCCAACATCGTGCAGCCCGCCTCCAGTGGTGTCGCGACAGGCGTGAATGGAGGGACGAATGGAGACGTGTCGTCTTCAGCGATGAGAGTCGCTTCTGCCTTGGTGCCAATGATGGTCGTATGCGTGTTTGGCGCCGTGCAGGTGAGCGCCACAATCAGGACTGCATACGACCGAGGCACACAGGGCCAACACCCGGCATCATGGTGTGGGGAGCGATCTCCTACACTGGCCGTACACCACTGGTGATCGTCGAGGGGACACTGAATAGTGCACGGTACATCCAAACCGTCATCGAACCCATCGTTCTACCATTCCTAGACCGGCAAGGGAACTTGCTGTTCCAACAGGACAATGCACGTCCGCATGTATCCCGTGCCACCCAACGTGCTCTAGAAGGTGTAAGTCAACTACCCTGGCCAGCAAGATCTCCGGATCTGTCCCCCATTGAGCATGTTTGGGACTGGATGAAGCGTCGTCTCACGCGGTCTGCACGTCCAGCACGAACGCTGGTCCAACTGAGGCGCCAGGTGGAAATGGCATGGCAAGCCGTTCCACAGGACTACATCCAGCATCTCTACGATCGTCTCCATGGGAGAATACCAGCCTGCATTGCTGCGAAAGGTGGATATACACTGTACTAGTGCCGACATTGTGCATGCTCTGTTGCCTGTGACTATGTGCCTGTGGTTCTGTCAGTGTGATCATGTGATGTATCTGACCCCAGGAATGTGTCAATAAAGTTTCCCCTTCCTGGGACAATGAATTCACGGTGTTCTTATTTCAATTTCCAGGAGTATATATATATATCTGAATTGTACGTAAATATTTATAATTTAAATGCTTTCTTTTAATAAGTAATGACATTGATTCACTGTATGTGTAAATTTAGGTAAAAGACTGTTGAATTTTCATTGTATTTATCTGTGTCTTACTGTGAAACTTATAAGCTCTGGGAAAAGCCAAAGGAATTGTTATTTGCATCGACTGGCAACGATAATAGCAGTGCTTGTGCGTTGTAAAATCTTAGGGTAGGAAGTTGTGGCGCAGAGCGCGTGGAGAGAGCGAGAGACAGGTTCCAGCACTTGTAGTGTGCAGAAGTATGGTGTTAACGCTCTCGCCGTAGAGAGTACCATTCTGGCGGCATCATGTACGAGCGCCGGCCAGGTGACTAGTAGCAGGAGGAAGGACAGTGGACGGGCGGAAGAGGCTGTATTAATTAGGATTGCCCGTTCCTGTAATTAGCCGTGGCTCCACAAGATGTTACCGTCTTCAACAACAGCAGCAGTTCCAGCAACACAGATTCGTTATCGGCTCCGAGTTTTGGCGTATGCACAGCACTGAAGTAAGAGTGTCCACTGGTAGAAAGTATTAATGGCTAACCCAGCAGCACAACTGAATGTGATTTGATTGATAAGATTTATTTAAATAATAATCAGTTAAACTCAGGGCGATTGTGTCCTCATTGCCCCCAGACATTGTTACCAAGCAGGATCCTTGTTCCTTTTTTTCCCCTAATATGCTAACTGAATGTCATAAGAAAGAAATTGAATAGTTGCAGCCAGTCCATTAATGAATAATTTCTCTTTGAAGAATTTTAGCCTCAGTGTACTTTCAATTAACTGTTGTACAACAGAGGCTTCAGTATATGACGAAAGTATAGCAATTTCATTTTTCAAGTTTGCGAAACAATCACTGGAAAAAATCCAAATCTAAAGAAATGCACAAATTAAGAGTGCGGAAGTTTTATTTATTTTACATATAGCTTGGAGCACATGGCTGTTTGGTTTGGCACGTATTCTAATAGTGCTTGCTTTTTTTCTAAATTTCTTTGATGACATTATGCTGAGGTCACTGAAAGTTATTCTTCATGTAATGAAGTTAAATACTAACGTACAGTTTAACTGCATATTTTCAAATCATTACTCGATTGCCTTTTTCAAAATTTAATGCCAAACTTAACGTGAGAGTGACTTCTCAGTTTTCTTTATCATTACATACTCACTTAAAATTAGTGTAAAAAAAAAAAAAAAAAAAAACGTGGCAACCGTTAGTTGCTACATCAGTGTTTAATAATACATGGTTTCTTTCCCGTCATCTTGTACAGGATTTTGGATGTAAATTGCCCTAGTGGGCAGGTGACTGTTAATTACTTCCTTTTCGTTGATTAGTGTAACTTTCGGATTCATGATCAATGGTACCCCTTTCTGCCCAGTGTTGTTCGTGAGTGAATGCACAAAATAACTTTCATTTTCCGAATTATATCCCTGTTCAGTCTAATTACTTTTAGTTTTAATAGATTTTCCATCAGAAGGGTCGGTTGTACAATATATACAATTAGAAAAAATCCATTAGGCATACATGCAATCCATGGTCATATTTTATATCGCAAGCAGAATAGGCCGGTTAGTAAGAGGGAGGTTACAAGTGGGATATGTTCGTTGGCGGTATACATCCTCCACTTATGCTGTTTCAACATAACCCATAGCTTGGTGATAGTTATAGCAATGAAGAAGGTAGAACAGTGTTTGCTTATCAGCTTGTACACAACATGGGTCTTTTTACTTACAGGCGGTGCTCCTTTTGATAGTATATGTTTTGCCAGTATAGACAATGGTAGGAGTGTATAATGGAAAGTCTTACAGCATTAATGGTCACACAGATAGCAGTCGTGGTCTGGAGAAATGGGTATGTAAGTAGTATAGGGCCTGACGCAGATATTGTGGAGATGTAAAGAGCCTGTATCTGCACAAATACCTCTGTCTCGAATGTCAAGGCTGTATAGGGAGGAGGTGGGGGGGAGGGTGGGGGTGGGGGGACTATTAACTTGGAAAGGTTAGCAACTGTGAAAATGCAAGTACTGCTTTTGTTTTATAGGCTGTAGTTGGCCATCAGTGTTAACTTGGTCAACATCAAGGAAAGTGGCATTGTATTCAGAATAGGACTACGTGAAATTTAATTCGAAGAATGTGTTTAGAAATTTGAAAAATCACATACGTAATGTACCTAATAGATATTTGCCAATCCACTCATTACTCGCGCACACTAAGGTGACGATTCCCGTAAGAGTGCGGGCAAGCAGTGCGCATTCGCACAGACGAAGGTCAATGGCTGGGTAACCTTTAACTATATACATGAAGATAGTAACTGTTCTCGAAAGAACAGATACCACTGATGACCGTGCAGCTTCTGTAGAATGTGCGAATGCGCACAGGTTGGCCAAACTCTTACGGGAATCGTCACCGTAGTGTGCGCGAGTAATGAGTGGATGGGCAAATATCCATTAGGTACATTACGTATGTAGATTGTGGACAGTTGGGAATGTAGGTCTCACGGGAAGCGTGCAAGTGATAAGTTCCTGCAGTCGCGCAATTCATCTGTGTCCTCGGTGGCTCAGATGGATAGAGTGTCTGCCATGTAAGCAGCAGATCCCAGGTTCGGGTCCCAGTCAAGGCACACATTTTCAGCTGTCCCCATCGAAGTATATCAACAACACCTGTCGGCAGCAGAGGGGTTGAGTTTATCACCATTTATTCTAGAGAAGCTGCACGGTCATCAATAGTATCTGTTCTTTCGAGAACAGTTACTATCTTCATATAACTGAAAGATATAATAAGAAAAAATCTTCATTCGAAAAAATTACAACAGTGCTTTGTGACTGGGCAAGTTCGAGAAGAAAAAAACCGTGAAAACAGACAAACGAAAGCTTAAAGACAGTGTAAGTAACAAATTCGCAAATAAATCGGTGAAAGTCGATCGGGAGAAGGACCTGTAGGGTACAATGAACTGTAAACAATGTTTATTTTAAATTAATATGTGCGTACTTAGGAATAACTCCATTCCATATTGTAAGCGTTGCTTGTTAAATCTATTGCTTTGTACATTCTTCTCTGCCTTGACTTTCATCCTCTGATATAGATGGATAGCACCTTAAGAAATCGTGAGGCTCGCATTAATGTCGAGTGACTTCAGGTCTGTAGCTTGTAACGCCTTTGTTGGCAGACTGCAGTGTTTTGTGTTTTATTGTTGTGTTTTCGTTATTGCGTGTTTGTTTATGTTAAGACAGCTGTCATGTCAAAAGTGTGAAACTACAGTTGCAGTTTTCGCACTGTAGCATGTGGTTTTAATAAAAGCTTATATCAGCAAATTGTCAAAGATACAGGGCTGATAATCTACATTTTCGTACCGGTAATGAATTTTATTCTTGCTATCCCATAAAATAACGGAATGAACGATGTTGCCACAACGCCCTTCTACTCTCATATCAAATATTAGGCTTCTCAAACGTGTAATTTATACAAAATTTCATCAAAATCGAAACTGATGAAATAAAAATACTGTAGGCGAGGATAAGGAGGGTTGGCACAGGACGAGACTTGGTACATTCGTTTTAAAACTGTTTGGTTAGTGTCACTGCCTCAGTTGACGTTCGCGTCAGTAACATAGACCATTTATATCACAGACCGCGCATCTCTGCCGTATTAATGCTTGAAACCAACATCTAAGTCACGTGACTCGGGGCAGAAAGCCGAGTTCCCGTCATTACGCGTTGTGTGAAGTGGAGCTGGCAGTTACCGTTTCTCTCATTTACAGCTGAAATAAAGCATGGATTTTGATAATTCAGCGAACTATAGAGCTACTCTTACACATGTAATAGTGCAGTAAACCCAATTTCTCCGTAATTCCTGATAATAAAGCAGTAGTTGTCGTTTTTACATGTGGTCAAGTTGAAACGCATAGACAGTTCTTCTAACAAGCGACAGAATGACTCTTCTTCAGTGAATAGTGAATACTTTTTTTTTGCCCTGTGAATTCTTGTAGTTCGCCGCTTCCACAGGACTGGAAGACAAAATAACAATTTCGACCGCAGCATTAGTTTTTTAACGATTCCTCAAGAATATGTGTGAAATGCTTTAGGAAGCTTTTGTAAGAAAGTATATTTCTGACTTTTGCTTAATCCACTAGTTACAGAGACCGAAACGATATCAAGATGGGAAGCGTAATGTAGTACAAAATGTTGATTATGCTCGTGTAGTGTGCGAGATATTAACGATGTGTCGCCTCAAAATCTTAGTCATTCACGAAGTTTTACATCCATGGACCTACATCCTTACTAACTTTCAGCTTATGGAAATAGCTCTGAAAGTACTTTAAAGTAGTTCTCTTACATAACTGAGATTTTCTTCACTTTACCTAATCTGTAGGAAACAAAATAACTATCTAATCTGAGCATATGTGAAGGTCTTTACCTCTGCATCTACTTAAAAAGCACAACATTTGATACGCAACAGAAATGTCATAAACTGTGCACTACAAATGCGTAATGACATGCTCGGCTTCGTGCCCCGAGTCACATGAATTAGATGTTGGTTTCAGTTAAATGACGTCATGGTCTTAGAAAGATCGCTTAATAAAATATTTGTGGACATTAATCACTGGTTCCTAGCCAATTCTTTGTCACTAAACTTAAAAAAAAAAAAAAAAAAAACAGAAAAAACCACGCTACATGCAGTTCAGAACGTGTAAGGGATGTCCTACGAGTATTGCTTAACATACGATGACAAGTGGATAGAAGTAGTGGACAGTGTTGAATTCTTGGGATTACAGCTTGATAGTAATTCAACTGGGAGGAGGACACCACAGAACTGCTTAAGCGTCTTAACAAATCTCTATTTGCAATGCGAATTGTCAGACATAGGGAAATAAAAATGAAAAAGCTGGCACACTATACTTACTTTCATTCCATAATATCATAGGAGATTATTTTTTGGGGTAATACATCAAGCCAAGCAAAGTTTTCTGGGCACAAAAACGTGCAATAAGAGTTATATGTGGTGTGAACTCAAGAACATTTTGCAGAAGCCTGTTTAGGGAACTAGGGATACTAACCACTGCTTCCCCATAGATTTATTCCTTAATGAAATTTGTCATTAAAAATATATCACTTTTTCAAACCAACAGCTCAATTCATGGAATCAATACTAGCAATAAGAATAATCTTCATAAGTATTTAAGGTCACTTACTCTTGTACAAAAAGGTGTGCATTATTCAGGAACACATATTTTCAATAACTTACCAGCGGCCATAAAAAGCTTAATAACCAATGAAATTCAGTTTCAGAGAAGCCTAAAGGATTTATTGGTAGCCAACTCCTTCTACTCCATTGATGAATTCCTCAGTAGAACCAACTGATATATATATATATATATATATATATATATATATATATATATATATATACTTCTGCACCATTTCAGTGCAGTAATGCGTTCATTGTAAGTAGGTATTGTAGTAGTCCTATTATATGTTTATTATCATATAAATAAAAAACATTTTTTTAAATTTTAAATTCGATGCATTAATGTGATCTTTGTAAATGTGTTAGTAGAATGATTCTCTCACATAGTGTTCATTAGAAAAATGATGATCATTCCACTTGAGACCTGTGGAAGGTACAGTAGCTTATTTGTTTCAGTTATATATATTTGTCATGTATTATTATTTTCCTGACATGTTCTACATCCTGGAGCACCTCCTCACTATGGATCAATTGGAATGAAAGTAAATCTAATCTAATCTATGGTCAGTGATCTTCACCTTTCAACTGTTTATTGCTGCCATATTGAAATTTTGCCAACTGACTCGATTTTAGATGCTACAGTTAAATTAACATGAATTTCACTATCTCAAATAAAAAAAGTGCTATTTTTGAAGTCAATACACAGTGAAGTAACTAAATTACTGAATTTCACATATTATTATAAATGTCCCATTAGTTTATCTTTGCAGTGTAATAAAAGTTTTGGTCAATACATAAACGAAATCAAGTATTTTAGTATCAAATAGAAAAAAATGGTAACCAAGGGAGGGTACTCAAGGTACCCTCCGCCACACACCGTCAGGTGGCTTGCGGAGTATGGATGTAGATGTAGGGTTGGCCCGCTAGTGTCCCAACCCTCCCTTATGAAATGTTGATATTCAGTTACTGTTTGTTTTGGGAGCTTTAGCATCAATATACCGATTGAAACTTCCTGGCAGATTAAAACTGTGTGCCCGACCGAGACTCGAACTCGGGACCTTTGCCTTTCACGGTCAAGTGCAAGTGTGGTAGAGCACTTGCCCGCAAAAGGCAAAGGTCCCGAGTTCGAGTCTCGGTCGGGCACACAGTTTTAATCCGCTAGGAAGTTTAATATCAGCGCACACTCCGCTGCAGAGTGAAAATCTCATTCTGGAAACATCCTCCAGGCTGTGGCTAAGCCATGTCTCCGCAATATCCTTTCTTTCAGGAGTGCTAGTTCTGCAAGGTTCGCAGGAGAGCTTCTGTAAAGTTTGGAAGGTAGGAGACGAGGTACTGGCAGAAGTAGCTGTGAGTACCGGGCGTGAGTCGTGCTTCGGTAGCTCAGTTGGTAGAGCACTTTGTCATGGTTCTCACCATAAAATGTGTGCTTTGACAGTTTGCTTTACTTTTTTAACTCATTGTCATTAGCACTGAGAATTTTCTTTGCTTTTTATTTATCAGCAGAAACATTAATCGCAATGAAATTACCACAGGCAGTTTTTATTCACAGCTCACACCGTTTTCCAGTACTGAAGTAGTCTTCACAATCAATTATCACGAATTTCTGCAACACAGTTTGCACCTTACCGTCTTAAGGAATAAAATTTTCCGAGGTCAATACTGCTGTGGGCAGGGCCGTTGGTAGGTGTTTTGCCAGCGTAGGCGAAAACTGAAAAATGACCCCCCCTCTTTTTTACAATTGTACCATCGATCTTCCGGATATCGAACCCCCCCCCCCCCACCACCACCACCATCCAACGCATAAAAATGCAAATTTCCTGTCATATTTTTAATCATTAAACTAAGGTGACCAGACATCCTCATTTTCTGTTGACAGTCCTCAATTTTAATGCTTTTTCCTTAGTACCTTTAAAACTGATTGAGGGCAACGAATGTCCACAACTTATTATTTCTTGTCCTCAGTTTCTAATATTGCCCAAAAAAACTAAAATGGCAATAATGTGCTGAATATTTTAAAGCAGAATGCAACTGAATATACCAGTGCAACCAAATTTGTCATCAATTACTTATTTTATTCAGTTGTAAGAAAATGGACGAACAACTATTTTCTGCCGTGAATAAATATTTTCTTGATTTTGTAAATTATGCTATACTGACGGGAGTCATGCAGAAGCATTAAACTAGATCATCTAGATAATTGTGGTGTTATTTCGTTTCTGTTTTAATTGAAATATTTTTAGAATGAGGTATAGATCCCATCTTTTTCAGCATCCACTTTCTTGCGATTAAATAAACACATGACTTTGTTTGCATTCTCTATCGAGAGTTCTACAACTATTATTAGCTACACCGGTGGCTCAGTGGTCTAAGCGAGTTCCGTTTCTTACTCAGTAGTGGCTACTTCAGTTGAGATTTAGGTGGAAGCAATGTATTTACTTTCGTAAAAGTAAGTAAAGACGTAACTAACTGAAATAAATCGTTGTAGTTGCGTCACAAGTTGCATTTTATTTCTTGATATTGATTAGTTTCGGACACCTGTGATCATTTTCAGACCATCCGTATCATATGTGTGACAATACAGACAAAAGCCTATGTACAAGAATTGCCCCTGCAGAGACGATCAAAGCGGCGCTATGGCCAACTCAACAACAGTAAATAAACCACACAGGATACAGGATAGACAGTGGAGATTTTTCACCTACAGCATGCTGCAAGTTCGTACGTAACCGTTCCTTGCGCTTTTGTAAAAAAATTCCGTGTTTTAATTTTTCTCTTTTCCGTGCTTTTACCTCATCTTCTCATTTTTTTTTCGCTGTCTGATTTAAAATTATTGCTTTTCCGGTCTTTGTCGCCCCTAAAATTTTGCCGCCTTGCGCGGCTGCCTAGTCTTGCCTAATGATAGAAACGGGCATGACTGAGGGAACTATGGAGGCAGTTTGCCTGATTTTCAGAATGCTTCAGACAAAAAAATGGTCCAAATGGCTCTGAGAACTATGGGACTTAACTTCTGAGGTCATCAGTCCCCTAGAACTTAGAACTACTTAAACCTAACTAACCTAAGGACATCACACACATCCATTCCCGAGGCATGATTCGAACCTGCGACCGTAGCGGTCGCGCAGCCCCCGACTGTAGCGCCTAGAACCGCTCGGCCACTTCGGCCGGCTGCTTCAGACAAAAACTACATAAAACACTGGTACGGCATAGATCATATTCTAGTAACAGGCTCGTTAAGCTAACTAGCTTACATCACAAAACCTGTCAGCTGATCATCCACTCCAGTGTAGTACACCAATAAATATTTCTGTATCTCCAGGCTTGTGAAATATAATTACAAGTCTCTGTGTTATTGGCAGATTCAATCCGCTGGAATGAATGCTACATAAAAATACAAAGCTACTCGTAAACTGATGTAATTGGAAACTAACTTCTCGCTGGAAGTTACTTGAAGGTCAAATTCAGCTTCAGGTTAATGAAGGAAACAGGTGTCCACGGTCTTAGTGTAGCCATCGGCGATAAACAAGGAAATCGGACCAATATATCTGTGTAGTTCTCTGTAGTCTGTAACGTGTAGTGTTAGTCAGTTAAGATAATAAGAACTGGAATACTTTCCTCGTGAAAAAGTACTCGTAGTATGTTTTTAGTTGTGGAGTATATTTTAGAGAAATTTTTTGTAAAGTTCTCATTATTGTAAACTGCAGGTGCTAAAAACTGCGTAAGTAGCCCAGGCACTTCGACACACTGTGGTGTGAAGACTGCAACAACGTACATGAGATTAAGAACTTCTGTAATTAACTCACAATTTTGAATTTCGTGCGAAATAAATCAAAAGCACCTTGTCCTAAAGGCGAATGTAAGCTATCATTGTCTCTCACCAGGGAGCACTACAAGCCGAAGACCCAAAGTCAGCTGAGCGCAACCGATTGGCACCAAGATTTGCTGTCCCTGGAAGTTAAGTGGGCTTTTGGTGCCTGCACTGGATGCGGTTTGAAAACCTGAGAACTTTAAGCGGAAGACAGAAAGATAAGAAAGACAGATATTACTGAGAAAAACATCATGCAAGCGTCAAAAACAACGTAAAGGGAGTGAAGAAAAGCAACAGTTACTGAAAAAAATGCTTAGAATATAAGAGACTAACGAACATTTAGGCCAGGAGGTGATGAGCACAAAACACATGTTGTATTTCCAGTTCCCACCTACAGAGTTTTGAAAAACTTGTGTCAGGAGAAAGAATCCAGATGACATATGCTGTGAAACCAGCACTGAGATCACAACTGTCATACTGTAGGGCGTGCGTTGCAATGGGGTATTGTGTGTTGCCAGTATATACCCTTTGTCTGTTCCTATTCATCGTAACTGATGACTTGGTGGTACTCATACCAATGTAGAAGGCTGAACAATGTTTGCATAACAGCTGGTACATGAATGCGTCTTTTTACAGGTGGCACTCTCTTTCATAGTGTACGTTTTCCCAGTTGCAGGACTGGTATAGGTGGTGGTAGGATGGTGCAATTGGAAATACTTGCAGCATCGATGGTCACAGGTGTGGTAATCGTAGGATAAGGGAATGGGTGCAGATGGAGTATAATGTCTGTCCAGAATATGTGGAGATCTGGGAGGGGGAGGGGGGGGGGCGAAAATCTTTTCTAGGTGTAGGTGAAAAAAATGTCAGACAGAATGTAACTGTTTTCAAGGCATGGTTTTAAGAAGAAGGTACTAATTTATTTCTCTGTGCGTAATATTTCCGCAAATTATTTTCTGAGAGGCTGCACAAAAGTAAATTTGTGATTTATTTCTGCTTTCTGACATATTGCAAGAATATGTTTGTATGAAGGGTTGTCATGAAGTTGCAATTATGAGCTCGAAAAAATTAAACTGTGCCCATGTAACTTGGTAATAGTATTTATATTTCCTTACTACTGCACTCGTTAATGTAACACATTTTTCGCAATAATGAATGACTTAGCAGAGACCTTGGTTATGTGATGTGTAAATGCAGTTCATTGGTGCACACAACATAATAATTAATTACAACTGGCAACCGAAAACTGTAAGACTGCAAAGTGTGTCTACATCTATACTTCCTTTTTAATCAGAGGCACTGCGGAGAATCAAAGATTTTACGCTATACACATGAAATACTAGCAGGCGATCCACATACTGTCTACATCACTCCCTCCCAAGTGCCGACAATATTTGGGGTTGAAACGTATGCATCGTCCAAAACGAGTTACGACTTGAGGTTCACTTGGAAGCATGGGTTGTGGCGGTGGAAGGCTAGGCGTGGCTGTTGTTCCGGCGTTTGCTGTGGCTATCTTGAGTCTGTCGATGGGTATTGTGACGGAACTGCCACTGATATCATTGAATGTCTTGTGGCATGTTAATACTCTGTGTGGGCCGTATGATGATTGGTGAGTTTTTCGAACAGCATCGTGCTGGAAAAAAACGTGTTTGCAGGACTTAGTCACAGGAAACGAATGCGCTGGGCAGAATGTTGTTTAGAAATGGCAGGACGGAGCTTGTGGATCTGCGTGCGAAGATGTTGCACAAAATTTGAGACTTCAGTAACACTGTCTGATATGTCAGTAAAGCACTCTCCTGGTAATAGCTATGTCTGCCCATACACTAATTCAGCTGTTGCTGCGTAGAGGTCTTCTTTACAGGCTGTCTGGTTTTTTTTCTTTTTTTTTTGTTTTTTTGTTTTTTTTATGGTACAACATGTACGCTGTCACTCCAGCGCTATGTGGCATGGCATCTGAGCGAAGTCTTTAACTGTCGATGAAGCCGTTCCGCGAGACCATTAGTGACAGGGTGGTAGGTGCAGGTTCGAATACGTATCAAGCCAAGCAATACTGAGAGAGCTTGAAAGAGCTATGACTGAAATTGCTTGCCCTGATCAGTCGTGGCATGGAGAGAAACGCCGAAGCTTGAGATCCTCTCACGGAAAAAGGTCACGCTACAGTTGCTCCTGATGGTCTTTTAGAATACACTTTAGGCCAACGAGAAAAATGGTCAATTGCTGTCAGGCAATATTGGTACCATTCTGACGGTGGCGAAGGTCCAATACTTTCGACATGTTCATGTTCGAAGTGTTGAGTCGGTGGAGTGAAGGTACCGAACGAAGCTGTCACATGCAGAGTTACTTCGTTGCACTGACAAGCATTACACTGGCGAACAAATGCCTTACAATCTTTCTCAATATTTGCCCAGATAAATGCCTTCTTCAATCATACAGTAGCCCTTATTCGTGGATGACAGAGGCTGTGAAGAGACGAAATTGAATGTTTGTGAAAATCCGTAGTAATTAACGGTCGCGCTTGTGGCATTGATACGTCACAGTATAGCGCTACTTCCGATCTCCGTATCTGGATGCGTCGAAGCTGTAAGCCTGACGATGCCTCAAGGTATGCCTTCAATTCTTTGCCACCTTCCTGGGCGTTGACAAGTTCTACGAAGTCAAGTTCCTACACAATGGCGTCAACACAAGATAGTGCATCTAGTGGTCCATTCTGCTTACTATCAACTTGCTGAAATTCCATAGAAAACTGCGCAATGAAGTTCAGGTGTTGTAGCTAGCGTCTGCCTTCTGTTGGAAAGTAAACACGAATGGCTTATGGTCTGTGAGAAGCATAAAATATCTACCTGCAAGCATGTGCCTAAACTTTTTGATCGAGGCATATGCCACATAAAGATCATGACAATATCGATAATTTCTTGTTTAAGAAAGCTAGAGGCTGCTCGTTATGTTGCACATATTGTTGTAACACAATTCTAACTGCAACTGACGATGTATCCACCATAACAGAGAGAGGTGCATCAGGAAAAGGAGGAGCTAAAAATATGGTCTCTGCAATAGCAGCTTTCACTTTGGCCGAAGATGCTTTCCTTCATCCCTGTGTCTTCAGGTTTAGGTCAACCTTTCAACATTTCATTGAGAGGTACTGCCAAAAATGCACGATTAAACATGAAACGTCTAAAAATAATGGTCGAGCTCAAGAAACGACGTAATTGTTGTATTTTAGTGGGCTGAGGGAACTGAGAATTCCACTCTGTCTTGAGGGGGCAGCATCCCTTGTGGTGGTGGTGGTTAGTGTTTAACGTCCCGTCGACAACGAGGTCATTAGAGACGGAGCGCAAGCTCGGGTTAGGGAAGGATTGGGAAGGAAATCGGCCGTGCCCTTTCAAAGGAACCATCCCGGCATTTGCCTGAAACGATTTAGGAAAATCACGGAAAACCTAAATCAGGATGGCCGGAGACGGGATTGAACCGTCGTCCTCCCGAATGCGAGTCCAGTGTGAAAGCATCCCTTGTGCATTGATAATCTACCCTAAGAACTTGACTTCCGTTGCTCTGAAGACACATTTTTGCTGGTTGATCACTAAACCATGTTCTTGTAGCCTAGTGAATAGTTTCTGTAAGTATGCTAGATGCTTTCATTCACTGCATGACATTGCAAGAAGGTCATTAATGTAGATACAGCAATAAATAAATAAATAAATAAAATAAAAATGGTTCAAATGGCTCTGAGCACTATGGTACTTAACTGCTGAGGTCATCAGTCCCCTAGAACTTATTGCTACTTAAACCTAACTAACCTAAGGACATCACACACCTCCATGCCCGAGGTAGGTAGGATTCGAACCTGCGACCGTAGAGGTCCAGACTGTAGCGCCTAGAACCGCACGGTCACTCCGGCCGGCGATACAGCAAAAATCTAAGTCTCTAGTTACTTCATCCACGAAGCACTGGGAAGTCTGGGCGCCATTGCACAGTCCAAATGTCATTCGCACAAATTCTTCAATCCCAAATCGAGCACAAACAGCAGTTCTGGGTACATATTCTGGTGCAATTGGTATATGGTAAAAAACACAAATGAGGTCTATCGTGGAGAAAATAGTCTTACCGTGAATGTGCATAGCAAAGCCTTCATTATGTGGCACAGCATAACGATCAGGTATCGTTCTGCCATTCAGCTGACGATAGTCACCACATGGTCGCCACGTGTTATTCTTCTTAGGAACAATATGGAGTGGGGATGCCGAGCTACTACCTGAAGGGCAACAAATCCCTTATGAAAACATAAAAGACAACTCTTGCTCTGCGGTCTTTAGTTTGTCTGGATGCTGACGACAAGGCCGTGCATAAACTGACAGCCCTGTTGTAGTGACTATGTGATGTTCCGTTCAGTGTCTTACCAGTGCTGAAGTAGGTGGCGGACGGGTGATATCAAGGACGTAGCCAGGATTTTCTCAAAGTGGTCTCCAGTTTTCTAAAGAGGGCCTTAAAAAGACCAATGGTTTTCATTCATTCTGGAAATTTCCATAAAGCACCATGAACCATTTTATTCTACAACGATCTCGGAGTTTTCACCAAACGGAGATACAATCTCATTACTTAGGAACACTGTAGTTTGCCAAACCACTAAGAAGCAGTCAAGATCCAAGTTTCCTTCACCCTCCAAGGTCATTTTATCTTCTTTAATTCAGGATTTGAGCTGAGGAAGTTATCATAACTGGACGCGCGCAAATTTTTTTGGACATCATGATAGATACCGGTAGGAATTTGGAGTAAAAAGATCTCCGTTCGACAGAGAAGCTAGAATAATTTATAGTGGCGGAAACGCAAAGATACTAGAATTATTCAACATTACACTTCCCCAAATTTCCTTATTTAAGCATGCATCTGTCACTTCTTGCAGTGTAAGAAAGATCATTTTCCGTATTAAAGAATGCTCCTGCAGCAAATGCATGAGCCTAAATAAGGAAAATTTGGATTATTATTTATTTATCATGTGGCTTTTAATGCTAGGGGACTATGAGATGCTCAGAGGAGCTGCATCTTTAAGGTGACGGGAAAGTGTCAGGAAAGAAAGGGATTCGGAAGGAATTGGCTGTGGGCTTCTAGTAAGGGACCAACCAAAGATTTGCCTAAATTTAAATGGGAAATCACAGAAAACAATTTTCAAGATTGCGGCATCTCGCCTCCGAAAACCATTGAACGCTACCTCAGCGGCTCAACACGCAGAGCCATTCGAAATCGGTGGAGAATTTGGAAACACTGGTTGTTATACATTGTTTTAAAACGAAATAAAATGCATCACAACAAAAGATTTCATTTTCACATTGCTCGTTTTCCTTTAATTGAGCATATTTAGTCATTTTTAGTGCATGAATGCATGCACATTATAAGATTTAATTGCGCATGGAATTGCTAGCTTCAATTATTACAATACTGTATAAGAGCGTAAACAGGTTTTGGACGAAAGGGGGAGAAAAGGGTGCAGGGAACAGCCGATTCCGACAAATTCAAGCAGCCCGCAGAACAAATCTTTTAAAAACGAACTAACTATGGAATGCTCTCTCATCACATACTCCTTCCACTCTCCACAAACCCTTCCCTATCGTTCCGTATCGAAAACGATTTTCGTAACAGAGTGTCGCTCGAGTGACCAGATTGGACGATATTTTGCCACTTGGACTACTAATGATAGATTACACTGGTCAACACTCATTTTCTTGCCAAGGATATTTGTGTGGCTTTAGGATGGGTTAGTGGTGCTGAGGACGAATATAGCAACCATTTATGCAGTTTGGCTCTAGTTTTTGAGATAATGCATGATTTATTCAAAAAATTTGAAAAAATTGCTAATACTGAACTCGAGCGCTACAAACTAAAATTAAAAAAAGAAAATAATCTTTATAAATAGCTTCTATGAAAACCTGATAGGCATTTGTCCACGTATAAAACATAATTGAAAAGTTTCTCTATAAGTATATCATTTTCCGTCCATGACGAACCGCTTCCTGCACGCTTTCCTTTTATAGGTCTCTTCAGAACAGTCACGTTGCAGATTCCAGCAATAATCTGCCATCATATGCCTGTCCCGTCTTCCTTTATATCTTTCCTCTATTCCTTTCATATCTTGATGGAACCGCTCTCCTTGTTCCTCACTGAAATCACCTAGATTACGAGGAAATCGATCCAAGTGGCTGTGAAGGAAGTGCAATTTTATGCTCATGTTAGCTCCTAAGTTTTGAAAGTTAGTGAGCATGTCTTTGACCAGTTCCTCGTAATTGGGAGCTTTATGATTGCCCAAAAAACATTTTACAACAGCGACAAAACTGTTCCAGGCCGATGCTTCAGTGACAGTCATGACACTTGTAAAATTGGTATCGTTGATGAGCCTGCGAATTTGAGGACCATCAAATATTCCTGCCTTAAGTTTTTCACTACTGAGTCCAGGGAACGTATTGCAGATGTATGTGAAGCAATTACCATTTCTGTCTAAAGCTTTGGTGAATTGCTTCATTAGTCCTAACTTAATATGTAATGGTGGAAGAACAATCTTGTCCCTACTAACCACAGGTTCAATAATGATGTTTGCTTCACCAACAGCCATATGTTCCCTTGGAGGCCATGTTTTCTGCTTCCAATGTTCGTGCTTTGCCCTACTATCCCACATGCAGATAAAACATGGGTGCTTTGTGTATCCACTTTGTTGTCCAAGCAAGAAGTTCACCATTTTCAAATCAACACAAATCAACCACTGGTGCTGCATATACTGAATTTTCTGCAGAACCATCTTGATGTTAGCATATGATTCACAAAGTTTTGTTGAGTGGGCAATTGGAATAGATGCGTAACGATTGCCATTGTGTAGGAGAACACATTTTAAACTTCTAGTGGAACTGTCTATGAAGAGATGCCAGTCCTCTGGTCTATATTCCGGCAGCCCCAATTCAAGTAAAAGTCGAGGTATATTGCTGCAATACACTATAACCTCTTCTTGGTTGAAGTATGGAAGAAGGTTTTCTTCTCTCGTCCGGTAAGCTGTTATTTTAACACTTGGATGACGACAGTTCTTTTCCTTAAGCCTGGATGCTAAGAGTTCTGATGCTAGCTTTGAAAGATTGAGTTCTCGTATCAAGTCACTGAGCTCCTTCTGGTCGAACGTCCTTCGTATTCCGAACCACTACTTGTACATTCCTCGCCGTGCACATCGTCATCTGATGATGTTAGCGTGGGTAATGTTGTGAAGGTTGGTACAGGAACATCGTTGCTGTGCACCACCGGTCTTCTTGCTGACTCCAAATCGGGATATTCCCACTTTCGTTTTTTGAACCTATTAAAACCTTTCACATTAACAATGCAAAAATAGCAATCATCTGTATGGTTCTTCTGCTCTCGCCATACCATAGGCACTCCGAAGTTTAAGCTTTTCCTTTTTCGTTTTGTCCACTGCCGTAAGCACTCCACACAGCATTTACAAACTTTATGGGGTGCCCACGCCTTGTCTTGATCTCCAAGTTTAATTCCGAAATATGCCAGATACGCTTCCTTCACAAAAGGAGTGATATTCTTCCTGTTCTTTTGAAGAACGTATTCACCACAAATGTAGCAGAACTCATCTGGATGGTTCACGCAACGACGGCGTGAAGAACTCATGTTTTCCTAAAACAAAATTGCACAAATACTACATATTATGTAGAACTTTCTTGTATTTGCATGTCAATCACATCCAACAAACATCATTAATTGTTTTGTGTGAAATGAATACTCACCTCTTATTTGCTACGTCACGATGAAAAGGTTCTATCTCCTTGAAGCTGCACTGCACATGTGTGTGACTTTCGACCATCGCCATTTTTCTTGTTTGCACTGAACGCTACCTATCGGCTGTTGCGGGGATTACCTCGGCCAACAAATGAATGTCGAGTACCGCCGAATTCAAATCTGTACAACCCTCAATATCTTCAACACACGCACCGCACAACAGGACTGAACACATGCTGACAGTGTGATCCTTGCATGATGTAATCCTCAACCACACAGATGCACTCCCTGAGCACAATTGTTTAATAAAGGTGGTACAATATCACTAATTAAAAAACAGGTAGCAAATACATTACACCATATATGGACCCTGCAGTCGATATTATCCACATGAAACTCTCATTTCCACAAATAACCTATAGCTCAAAAACCAGAGCCAATTTGGAAAAAGTACAAATATACTCGGAATGAGTATTATAACAATATCCCATTTTCGTTCAAACTTCCGTGGCAACGAAAAAAAAATTTTATTTTGTAGAGCTGTGTTATTGAGCAAATCTTTCAAAGAAATGTAACCATTGCCGTTTGGCTGATATTTTTGTTGACCATCGCGATTCTTGGGCAACACAGACAAATTGCGCTGAACTGTCATGCACCAATTTAAAATTAATTTGTCATGATGTTTACCGCTCCGTTGCCTTGTGAAATACCGAAATATTGCAACCGCAAAGTTGTAGCAGCCTCCGAATAACGACTCCAGTGCTAACATTAAACTGTTATCGATAGGTAATTAGGCTCTTAAGGTAGTGCGCACATAATTTTAACTTGCAATAACGTTAACGGACGAAACAACATCGGTTTCCTTTTCCGGTCTTTTTACAGACTTATCCGTAATTAGAAACTACCACAGTGCAAAAACAATAAACGGTCGCATTTACATCAAATTCAACTGCAAGAAATAACTGAACTAATTAGCAAAACAACAACTGAGCTCAAGAAAGACCAACAAATTGGTCTTGGCTGAAATAGGAATGGGCGATAGCCGACAGTACTACTGATGTATATAGATATAAACTATCTATCGTTGGCCTTGCTAACTGCTGATATTGCGTATCCCTCTTTCGTTGTATGACTGAAGATCAAAATACCGTAAGTCTCAATTTCACTACACGGCAGCTAGGACGTGTGTAATTTCATTTAGAGGTGACAGTGCGGGAGGGGGCAGACTCCCTGGATTTCCCTCCCCCCCCCCCCCCCCCCCTTGGATACGTCCTTGAGTGATTGCGGGGAACTGACAAAGTTGGTCGTTGTATGGTGAAGTACCTGGGATCACTTTGATGCTAGCACTGTTGACATGGCATATGTACCAACGATCAGACAAATGTATTGCAGAATTAAGCAGGCGGTGATTGCGAAGATCTGGGAGGAGACTATAAAAAGATAAGAAGTCCTCTCCGACAATAGGATACAGCACATTGGCAACAATGAATCTTTACATGAATTCACGTCAAAGGTTTAAACTTAGATGTAAGCTGATGTAGCTGTAAGCATTAATGCGAGATTCATTCACAGTATAGAGGTAACTACAGTCGGTTTTCCGCTGTGGAAGACAAGAGGAAGGGTAAACTGAGAGAACCGCACCTGTGCCAAGAAAGGAAGTCGACAGCTGTTCGGCTTGAAATCAGTCGCCATCGCTACTGACTCACGACCGCATTTCCTTTTTCACAGCTCCAAATCTTTTGTGAGGCCAGATTGGCCGCGACTTGCTTAGACATTTCAGCCACTTGTGCTTGTACGAGGTGCATTCAAGTTCTAAGGCCTCCGATTTTTTTCTAATTAACTACTCACCCGAAATCGATGAAACTTGCGTTACTTCTCGACCTACCAGGATAAAATACCTAACGGCTTACCAGAGAGGACATTATCATCGTTGATAAAGAACGTCCGTCCTCAGAGACCAAAAACAGGAAAAGTTAACGTAATATTGGTAAACTGCAGGAGTATCCAGGGCAAGGTTCCTGAATTAGTATCTCTTATTGAAGGAAATAGTGCGCATATAGTATTAGGAACGGAAAGTTGGTTAAAACCGGAAGTGAACAGTAACGAAATCCTAGACACAGAATGGAATATATACCGCAAGGATAGGATAAACGCCAATGGCGGAGGAGTATTTATAGCAGTAAAGAATTCAATAATATCCAGTGAAGTTATTAGCGAATGCGAATGTGAAATAATCTGGGTTAAGTATCAAAGGTGGGTCAGATATGATAGTCGGATGCTTCTATAGACCACCTGCATCAGCAACCGTAGTAGTTGAGCGCCTCAGAGAGAACCTGCAGAACGTCGTGAAGAAGTTTCGTGATCATACTATTGTAATAGGGGGAGACTTCAATCTACCAGGTATAGAATGGGATAGTCACACAATCAGAACTGGAGCCAGGGACAGAGACTCTTGTGACATTATCCTGACTGCCTTGTCCGAGAATTACTTCGAGCAGATAGTTAGAGAACCAACTCGTGAAGCTAACGTTTTAGACCTCATAGCAACAAATAGACCGGAACTTTTCGACTCCGTGAATGTAGAAGAGGGTATCAGTGATCATAAGTCAGTGGTTGCATCAATGACTACAAGTGTAATAAGAAATGCCAAGAAAGGAAGGAAAATATATTTGCTTAACAAGAGTGATAGGGCACAAATCGCAGAATATCTGAGTGACCACCATCAAACGTTCATTTCTGAGGAAGAGGATGTGGAACAAAAATGGAAAAAATTCAGAAACATCGTCCAGTACGCCTTAGATAAGTTCGTACCGACTAAGGTCCAAAGCGAGGGGAAAGATCCACCGTGGTATAACAATCATGTACGAAAGGTACTACGGAAACAAAGAAAGCTTCATCATAGGTTTAAGAGTAGTCGAATCATAGCTGATAAGGAAAAGCTGAACGAAGCGAAAAAGAGCGTAAAGAGAGCAATGAGAGAAGCATTCAACGAATTCGAACATAAAACATTGGCAAACAATCTAAACAAGAACCCTAAAAAGTTTTGGTCATATGTAAAATCGGTAAGCGGATCTAAATCCCCTATTCAGTCACTCGTTGACCACGATGGCACCGAAACAGAGGACGACCGAAGAAAGGCAGAAATACTGAATTCAGTGTTCCGAAACTGTTTCACTGCGGAAAATCGTAACACGGTCCCTGACTTCAGCCGTCGCACGGACGCCAAAATGGAAAATATTGAAATAAACGATATCGGAATTGAAAAACAACTGTTATCACTTAGTAGCGGAAAAGCATCCGGACCAGACGAGATACCCTTAAGATTCTACAGTGATTATGCTAAAGAACTTGCCCCCTTTCTATCAGCAATTTATCGTAGATCGCTGGAAGAACGTAAAGTACCTAGCGACTGGAAGAAAGCGCAGGTCGTTCCCATTTTCAAGAAGGGTCATAAATCAGATGCGAATAATTATAGGCCTATTTCGCTTACGTCAATCTGTTGTAGAATAATGGAACATGTTTTGTGTTCTCGTATTATGACGTTCTTAGATAATACAAATCTCCTTCATCATAACCAACATGGATTCCGCAAACAGAGATCATGTGAAACTCAGCTCGCCCTATTTGCCCAAGAAATTCACAGTGCCGTAGACACTGGCGAGCAGATTGATGCCGTATTCCTGGACTTCAGGAAGGCATTTGATACGGTTCCGCACTTACGTTTAGTGAAAAAAATACGAGCTTACGGAATATCGGACCAGGTTTGTGATTGGATTCAGGATTTCCTAGAAGAAAGAACACAACATGTCATTCTTAACGGTTCAAAATCTGCAGATGTAGAGGTAATTTCGGGAGTACCGCAGGGAAGCGTGATAGGACCTTTATTGTTTACAATATACATAAATGACTTAGTTGACAACATCGGTAGCTCCGTGAGGCTATTTGCAGATGACACGGTTGTCTACAAGAAAGTAGCAACATCAGAAGACTCGTACGTACTCCAGGAGGACCTGCAGAGGATTAATGCATGGTGCGACAGCTGGCAGCTTTCCCTAAACGTAGATAAATGTAATATAATGCGCATACATAGGGGCAGAAATCCATTCCAGTACGATTATGCCATAGGTGGTAAATCATTGGAAGCGGTAACGACCGTAAAATACTTAGGAGTTACTATCCGGAGCGATCTGAAGTGGAATGATCACATAAAACAAATAGTGGGAAAAGCAGGCGCCAGGTTGAGATTCATAGGAAGAATTCTAAGAAAATGTGACTCATCGACGAAAGAAGTAGCTTACAAAACGCTTGTTCGTCCGATTCTTGAGTATTGCTCATCAGTATGGGACCCTTACCAGGTTGGATTAATAGAAGAGATAGACATGATCCAGCGAAAAGCAGCGCGATTCGTCATGGGGACATTTAGTCAGCGCGAGAGCGTTACGGAGATGCTGAACAAGCTCCAGTGGCGGACACTTCAAGAAAGGCGTTACGCAATACGGAGAGGTTTATTATCGAAATTACGAGAGAGCACATTCCGGGAAGAGATGGGCAACATATTACTACCGCCCACATATATCTCGCGTAATGATCACAACTAAAAGATCCGAGAAATTAGAGCAAATACGGAGACTTACAAGCAGTCGTTCTTCCCACGCACAATTCGTGAATGGAACAGGGAAGGGGGGATCAGATAGTGGTACAATAAGTACCCTCCGCCACACACCGTAAGGTGGCTCGCGGAGTATAGATGTAGATGTAGATGAATCGCCCTGCAGACGTACACATTTTTCACAATGCTGACGCCATGATTCCATGGCAGCGGCGAAGGCTTCTTTAGGAGTCTGTTTTGACCACTGGAAAATCGCTGAGGCAATAGCAGCACGGCTGGTGAATGTGCGGCCACGGAGAGTGTCTTTCATTGTTGGAAAAAGCCAAAAGTCACTAGGAGCCAGGTCAGATGAGTAGGGAGCATGAGGAATCACTTCAAAGTTGTTATCACGAAGAAACTGTTGCGTAACGTTAGCTCGATGTGTGGGTGCGTTGTCTTGGTGAAACAGCACACGCGCAGCCCTTCCCGGACGTTTTTGTTGCAGTGCAGGAAGGAATTTGTTCTTCAAAACATTTTCGTAGGATGCACCTGTTACCGTAGTGCCCTTTGGAACGCAGTGGGTAAGGATTACGCCCTCGCTGTCCCAGAACATGGACACCATCATTTTTTCAGCACTGGCGGTTACCAGAAATTTTTTTGGTGGCAGTGAATCTGTGTGCTTCCATTGAGCTGACTGGCGCTTTGTTCCTGGATTGAAAAATGGCATCCACATCTCATCCATTGTCACAACCGACGAGAAGAAAGTCACATTCATGCTGTCATTGCGCGTCAACATTGCTTGGCAACATGCCACACAGGCAGCCATGTGGTCGTCCGTCAGCATTCGTGGCACCCACCTGGATGACACTTTTCGCATTTTCAGGTCGTCATGCAGGATTGTGTGCACAGAACCCACAGAAATGCCAACTCTGGAGGCGATCTGTTCAACAGTCATTCGGCGATCCCCCAAAACAATTCTCTCCACTTTCTCAATCATGTCGTCAGACTGGCTTTTGCGAGCCCGAGGTTGTTTCGGTTTGTTGTCACACGATGTACTGCCTTCAATAAACTGTTGCACCCACGAACGCACTTTCGACACATTCATAACTCCATCACCACATGTCTCTTTCAACTGTCGATGAATTTCAATTGGTTTCACACCACGCAAATTCAGAAAACGAATGATTGCACGCTGTTCAAGTAAGGAAAACGTCGCCATTTTAAGTATTTAAAACAGTTCTCATTCTCGCCGCTCGCGGTAAAATTCCATCTGCCATATGGTGCTGCCATCTCTGGGACGTATTGACAATGAACGCGGCCTCATTTTAAAACAATGCGCATGTTTCTATCTCTTTTCAGTCCGGAGAAAAAAAATCGGAGGCCTTAGAACTTGAATGCACCTCGTAGTGCTCCTAGAGAAGCGGTAGTTTGGCGGAGTCCGTCGCGACGCCCGTTAATAGATACATCTCGACTATTCAGTCACCAGTTCGAGTGAGAGCGTCGATATCACAAGAGAAAACTGGAAGTATTCTCTGTGCATCCGCAGCCAAGAGCGAGAACCATATATTCCGCAGAATATCGTAGTTAACAGCGTTGACTGATAGCGTAGGAGGACGACGAAGTAGTTAATATGATGTGCGATCGCCGAGTTCTTCAGTGCGGAGTAATATTTCAAGTCGCTTAGCTTCTGACTGCGACAGGCACGTTACAAGCGCATTCTTGGTAGAGGCATATCTTCCAGTACTTGGCGGCAAAGCTAGAATGTCTTGTATTTCCGTAGTCATTTGTTCATTAAGTGCAGTCACCACATAATTGTATTTCGTTTCGGCCGTGATGATTAACTTATCGGTGTGCGATGCGACCGTTCTGGCGCGTAATTCGAAAACTCAGGGTCACCAAACGTCCACGTATGTAAATGCATTTTATTTATTCACACAACAGAACAACATAATAATTTATTGCAACGAACAAGCAAAACTCGTAAGACTGCAAGGAGCGTCTACATCTATACTTCCTTTTTGCTCAGAGGCAGTGCGGATAATAAAAGAATTTATAACGCAGAAATGAAATATTAGCAGACGATTCAGTTATAGAAGTCAGCATTTTGACCGGTCAGGAAAAGTTACACCACAACAATCACCTCGTCATTTTTGAAATGCTTGCTGCACAGTGGTGTCTTCGTGTTAGGAAACGACAAGAAGATACCAGATGCCATATTAGGACTATGCAAGGAATAGGGAGGGATGAAGGGGAAGGGGGAGTAGGGTGGTTAGATAAAATACACTGAAGAGCCAGAGAAACTGGTACACCTGCCTAATATCGTGTAAGGCCTCCGTGAGCAAGCAAAAGTGCCGCAACACGACGTGACATGTACTCGACTAATGTCTGGAGTAGTGCTGGAGGAAACTGACACCATGAATCCTGCAGGACTGCCCATAAATCCGCAGGAGTACGAGGGGGTCATCTCTTATGAACAGCGCGTTGCAAGGTATCCCAGATATGCTCAATAATGTTCATGTCTGGGGAGTTTAGTGGCCAGCGAAAGTGTTGAAACTCAGAAGAGTGTTCCTGAAGCCACTCTGTACCGATTCTAGACGTGTGGGGTGTCGCACTGTCCTGCTGGAATTGACCAAGTACGTAGGAATGTACACTGGACTAGAATGGATGCAGGTGATCAGACAGGATGCTTACGTACCTGTAACCTGTCAGAGTAGTGTCTAGACGTAACAGGGATGTCATATCACTCCAGCTGCACAGGCCTCATACCATTACAGCGCTTCCACCAGTTTGAACAGTCCCCTGTTGACATGCAGGGTCCTTGGATTTATGAGGTTGTCTCCATACTCGTACACATCCATCTGCTCTATACAACTAGAAACGAGTCTCGTCCGACGAGGCAACATGTTTCCAGTCATCAGCAGTCCAACGTCTGTGTTGGCGTGTTCAAATGGTTCAAATGGCTCTGAGCACTATGGGACTTAACATCTGAGGTCATCAGTCCCTAGAACTTAGAACTACTTAAACCTAACTAACCTAAGGACGTCACACACATCCGAGGCAGGATTCGAACCTGCGACCGTAACGGTCACGCGGCTCCAGACTGAAGCGCCTAGAACCGTACGGCCACACAGGCCGGCGTGTTGGCGGGTCCAGGCGAGGCGTAAAGCTTGGTGTCGTGCAGTCATCAAGGGTACACGAGTGGGCGTTCGGCTCCGAAAGCCCATATCGGTGATGTTTTGTTGAATGATGTGCACGATGACACTTGTTATTGGCCCAGCATTGAAATTTGCAACAATTTGCGAAAGGGTTACACTTCTGTCACCTTGAACGATTCTCTTCATTCGTTGTTGGTCTCGTGCAATGGTCGTACGGGAAAATCCCCACTTCATCGCTACCTCGGAGATGCTGTGTCCCATCACTCGTGTGCCGACTGTAAAACAACGTTCAAACTCACTTAAATCTTGATAACCTGCCATTGTAGCAGCAGTAACCGATCTAGCAAATTCTCCAGACATTTTTCTTATATAGGCGTTGCCGATCGCAGCGCCGTATTCTGCCTGTTTACATATCTCTGTATTTGAATTCGCATGCCTATACCATTTAATGAGTTGAAGCGCTGTTGTAGAGCAAAAGCGCCGCTTTGGACAGTTACCCGAGGCGCTTCATTTTGTCAGCTCATCAGGTAATTTCAGTAAAGTGATCCTGGTTGGGACAGTCGCCACATTACGTGCACAGCCTGTCACCTCCATACCATGGTGGTTGCGAAAAATACTTGGCATCTACTAATGATGTTTGCGTCTACATCTTTTTTGTGGTAGTGAATGTGCATGTTTTCTTTGCTGGAATTGCTTCTTGGTCTTTTGGTCATAGTGATACATCCAATACTTGTCTGTGGCGATTTGACGATTAGGCAGCTACAGGATTCATCTCAATTGGTCTGGCATAGTTGAAACATTTCTGCTTATTTGATGGCTTTTTGAATGGGTGTGAGGGGACATGGGAACACCCTGGGTGGCTACAGTTGTCATGTTCAAATGTCTGAAACTGATCCGTGGCTGATTTTCACTTTTTCCATTATCACATCAATTGTGACATTCTGGTCTTCCAGCACCAGGGCCACAAAATCTGGTTTTTCCCAGAGAAGTGTTCTGCTACTTTGTTCCGCATCATTCAGACTTGTTTGGCAGCACTAGAATTGTCTGGACAGCCTAACCACTGTCCACATGATGATGCATTTTCACCACCCACTTCTGCCACTCACACGTGTTTGTTGCAGAACTGCTCCTCTTCAAATGCAGAAATGCGTTGCCTCTTATAGCAGCATGCTGTGATACCGTGATGCAGGAATTTCAGCATATATCAGAACTTCAGACATGTAATTGCTAACCAACAAACACAAAATTAATTATTTCATTTTCCTTTTTCGAGATGATAATTAAAACATCATGGCTTTTGCTTATTGAGTTGATCAAATTTCAAGAAGCTTTCCACAAAATAAGGACACAGGTGAGGGTAGAAACGCAGTTACGCACAAACACTCTTCAACGAATCATTTCTTGGTAATGCGACCAATGTCGTTTCCGCTTTGTACATTAACAGCTGAAATTACATGAGGAGAGACAATCGTTTACTTAATTAAAAAGAAAATCTATGCTTTTTTCCAGCCAGAATATGATACGGATTTAGATGGCCCGTAATGAACAGATGTCGTCTATTCTAACTAGAAACGCAAAGAAACACTTTGCCATTAAAGATTTGCAATTTATTGGGTCACAGAGTGACATCAACAAGAACGCAGAGAAAGAAATTTACACATCTCGAACACATTTTGCAATGGAGGGGCAGGAGACACTGTGCATGTCCTCATAAAGACGCTATCCACGCCAGGTGTCACTGGTGTAGTGCTACGCATGCATGGTGGTTGGACAGTCTCTGGTGGCAGTCTCATGTAGTTGCATACACACAATCTGATGTTGGGACTCACTATACTTGCCATAGTGACTCGACGTACATCCACTACGCACAGTAGGTGTAGTAATCAGTGGGCTGCTACACACCATCCTCGCAGGTGGAAGATCAGGCATCACTGTCTACAATGTTGTGACTCTAGATACATATATGGCAGTGTTGGTGGCAGCAGCCAAAGGCATGAGAAGTAATTGATCCACTCAGACCAATGTGTACAGATGAAAGGGCACCTCTACCGCATCCACATCCCAAGATGACTGGTGGACAGGACCAATGAGAGGGGGTGAGAGCCATCTGGACATCAGAATCCATGGCAAGCGGCACTGACATGGGCAGTGACAATGGAGGATTAGAGAGGAGACCTGGCTTCCATCCCCACTGACAGTGGTATCTGTTCAGTGAAGAGGGAGGTGCTGGCACCGACTGCAGAAAGCAAACCCACCACTGGTGCAGACTAAGTTCCGACAATCAGGATGGATGGACAAGACCAGGGCTGCTCGACACCTTGAGTGGCCAGAACTGACGAAGAACGAGGTGTTGGGGTCACGTCCCTAGAAGGGGGCTGTGCTCCCATCCTGGAATGCAGCTGATTCTGGTAGTGTGCCATGAGTCGATCTTTGGTGCAAACCATGAAGCCGGCCGCGGTGGTCTAGCGGTTCTAGGCGTTCAGTCCGGAACCGCGGGACTACTACGGTCGCAGGTTCGAATCCTGCCTCGGGCATGGATGTGTGTGATGTCCTTAGTTTAGTTAGGTTTAAGTAGTTCTAAGTTCTAGGGGACTGATGACCACAGATGTTAAGTCCCATAGTGCTCAGATCCATTTTTTTTTTTTTTTTGCAAACCATGAAGACATGGCAACCGTGATGGCTGTTGATTACAGCCAGAATCCAGTGTGCACACCATCCAAACGCTCTGGCCCAGACTGGTGTGTCAGGCACAAACGTTGACAAAACTGGCGCTGCTGGGGGATACCTGTCTGGCAGCAAGAGGATGAGCAGCATTCGTGGCTGAAAGCCATGCAGGAGCTTAGCGGTACTCTTGTCACAATTGCTGTAGTTCTGTACGAGCTTAAAAAATATGGGAGCTTCCTCAGCTGGTAAATCTTCTAAGTACTTGTGAGTCTGCATTTCAAATGTTCGGACCAGACATTCTACCTTGCCATTCAACTGCAGATAGAAGGGAGTGCCATAACGTGGCAAATGCCACTGCGTGTTCAAAAGTCCTTGAAAGATTGCACCATGATCTAAGGACTATTGTCTGAAACCAAGGTGCAATGCAAGCCTTATGTGGAGAATGTCTTCGAGACTGCTTTGACAACGAACGACATAAGAAAATCGAAAAGCATCGGTTGCCAATAATCAGGAAGTGTCTAAAGCAGGATCAGCAAAATGTGGGCTCATTCCCAAGACTGTGTAGAGGCTGGCCACGGCGAAAAAATAGTAGGCGTTGCCACCTGCTGATCTGAACGCTTGTGGCATGCCACAACGAGGTGTTCCACATTCCGATCGATGCCTGGCCAAAACAAATGGTGGCTCACCAACAGTTTTGTGTGAGAGATCCTCCAGTGAACCTGATGTAATAAGCGGATCACATCCTGCTGCAGAGCTACTGAAACCATGATGTATGTGTTAAGCCTTTCTGTCGACAGGAGAATAACGTCATCAAAGAGCGGAGAAGCGATGCCGCAATACATAAAAATTCTGAACCAAGTCTGACACTCAGCCTGTCCACAGTCATGCCAACCATGTTACATCATGTGTACAAGGGAAACCAGGACAGAGCATTTGAAATCACATGTTGTGACGTGGAGCAAAAATAGACCTCGTAATTGTACTGGGACAAGAACAGAGTCCAATGCTGAGGACGATGAGTGGCTTTGTACAGTAAGGCCGCTGACATGACAAACAGGGAAACCAAGAGCTTATGGTCGGTAAGTAAATCAAATTTTGCAACACACAAGAACACAAGAAATTTTTTAAGGCATATAAGATAGCAAGAGGTTCTATTTCCACCTGGGAATAATGATGCTGAGCTGAGTGGAATGTTTTAGATGTAAAGGCAGTAAGCTGTCCGGAGCCCTCTGAATGTTGATGGGCCAGAACCACCCCACACACCATAATGCGACACTTTCCTAGCCAGGACCACAAGCTTGCTGGGTTGAAATGTTGCAAGGTATGTCGTAGAGCGAAGACTATCCCTAAGCTACACAAAGGCACACACTCGCAGTCTACAGACGAACAAAAGAAGCCCTTTTCCGAAGCAGTAGATTCAGGGAGAGGGAGAAAGTAGCCACTCTGGGACTAAACCTATGATAGTACGCCACTTTGCCCAGGAATGCATGCATTCTCGTAGATTACAAGGATGGGGTAAAGCCAAAATAATGGCGATATGTTTTTGCAGGGGTCACACGCCCTGTGGAGGAATTTCAAGACCCAAATAAACAATGAAAGGCCGGAAAAAGTGGGATTAGTGAGATTACATTCAAGGTAAGCAAAGAATGGTGGTTAGGTAGGTGATCCTTCATGGTAGCAATTGTCACGTCGAAATCATCTAGATAGTTAATTCAATGAGAGGCAACAATGATAACCTGTTCTAAAAAACCTTGAAAGATAGCTGGTGTACTGGCGACTCCAAACATTAGCCATTGATACTGACAGAGGCCGAAAGGCATATTAACCACAAGCATCTGTTTTGATACCTCATACACTGGAATCTGAAGGTAGGCTTTGGCCATGTCGATTTTAGAAAAGAATTGATCCCCAGCCAACTTCGTGAGTCCTCCAAGAAAAGCAGAGGGTTGGTGTCTATGACTGACTGTGCATTAAAAGTGACTTTGAAGTTGCCACAGAGCCAGAGCTGACTGGATGGCTTCTTTGTGATTGTTAAGGGTGCAGCCGATTCCATTGAGGAAACCACTCTAATCACTCCCAGTGATGATAAGCCAATCCAGCTTCGTCTTAAACTGGTTACATAAAACTACTGGTACCAGCCGCAGCAGAAAAAAGCGAAGACAGGCAGAGGGTTTGAGGGTGATGTGTGGGTGATGTGTGCTGTGAAATTGTTCACACAATCTAACGCTGTATGTAACAGAATGGGTAACTGACTTGTAAACTGGGTCAGCCTTGAATTGGCCAAGAATAACAATCTGTTGTTTCTTATAACTCACCAATCAGCACTTGACGCATACCACTGGTTGGTACCCTAGCCTGGTGTATGTCTCTGAGTAGAGTAGCAGTAGCGACATGCCAGCCCCCATGCAACTTGTATTGTTAATGACTTATACATCATCTGCACTTCACTGAAAAGTTTGTTCTGGCCAGCAGACAACGGCGAACGAGACGGCGATAAAGTATGAATATCTAAGTGTATGGGAGAGGACGTGCAGATTGACATACTGCTGCTTCGCAACCTTTCTTTTACTTTTATGGCAAGAGGTCCACTACCCCACTATCTGGGGCAGGCTTCTCGCTCAAGCTATAGGAGGAAACAAGATGGGCATGAAGGAAGTGGATTTCAGTATTCCTGAAGTCGATGACGTTTCTGTTTGCATCGGCCCAGTTGGCTTGTTTGTACTGCAGCTACCTCCTCTTCCCTCTCTGCTCTAGGTTACATGCGCTGGGGATGCACGCTATCAAGAAGGGCGACACCACTCGAAGCTTCTAATTGGTGGCCTGTGGCACAGGTGACCCCAAACGACTTTGCTGTATTTAAAACTTCTTCTAACTGAAGGGCACGTTGATTCACCTTCTTATCTGGGACTGAACGAATGATTGCATCTCTGACCATGATGTCTGCGTAAGATTCCTGAGACTTTGTCATGATGAACCAACATTTACAATTTAGGGCGTGAAGCCCAGCCGTCCATGCTCGATATGATTGCTGAAGCTGTTTGCAACACTGGTAGAGTTCAGTATACTCAGTGACTACCTGTGTATGCTTGTGGTGATAGGATGATAGCAACCTACACATATTTTCAAAAGGAAGCGATGCTGATTATTGCCGAGTAGCTAACTGGCATAGTAAGTTATAATACGAGGGGGTAGCCATGATAAGAAAAGAGCCTTACAGACCTCTATGTCGACCACCCAGAACGCCATGAAATGTTGGCTAAGCCACTTATCCTTAGCATCTAAATCTTGTGCACAGTCATCAGGGCGGAAGAATGGCGTCAGATGAATATCCGACGACTTAGTCTTGGTCAATGTAGGTGTGGTGTCACCGCCAGACACCACACTTGCTAGGTGGTAGCTTAAATCGGCCGCGGTCCATTTAGTACATGTCGGACCCGCGTGTCGCCACTGTGTGATCGCAGACCTAGCGCCACCACAAGGCAGGTCTCGAGAGACGATATAGCACTCGCCCCAGTTGTACGAGGAGATTGCTAGCGACCATACGGACGAAGCCTTCCTCTCATTTGCCGAGAGCCAGTTAGAATAGCCTTCTGCTAAGTCCATGGCTACGACCTAGCAAGGCGCCATTAGCCTTACCTACTTTGAGAGTTATAGTATAAATGTCTCAAGAAGAATGCTGTAGTCATCAAATAATAAAGTTAAGTATAAAGCAGCTACGTACTTTTCTTGCTACCATTCAATAGTTATCCTGTTCCAGAATTGACGCCCGTCGGCGTGAGTGTGTACGCGTGCCTTTCTATCGGCTACCCGTCACTGTGGACTGGCTGCCTTGTCAGTCCACTTCATTGGCGACGAGTCTACAAAGGATCTTGTGTTTTGCTTTGCCCTAATTTATTTGTGTCATCGCTTCGCCAGATGTACTGTCCGAATTTTATCGTTTGCAGAATCAGCAGACGCAGGCGTTATTGGATGCCCTTGGACAGCTCGTCCAGGGTCAACGTGCGCTGCACACCGATGCGGCCGCCGCCGCTTCACCGCTACCGCCGCCACAACCTGCCGTTGCACCGCCTTTTAGGCACTACGACCCGAACCAAGAGACCTGGCAGGAATGGTCCCGACAGTTCGCCTTCCACCTCGCTGCCTACAGAATTCAAGGTAATGAGCGGCAGCCGTTTTTGCTTTCTTGTGTCGGTGTGTCCACCTACCGTGTGATAGTGAAATTGTTTCCCCGACGAGACGTAGCAACTCTGTCCTACGAGGAAATTTTGTCTGCATTAGATGTCTATTTCAAAGAAACAGTTAATGTGGTTGCAAAACGGTATACGTTTTTTCGTACAAAACGTACGGCCGGTCAAACTAATAGGGAGTGGGTAGCAACATTGCAAGGACTTACTAGGGACTGTGCCTTTGAATGTGACTGTGGTCTTTCTTATTCAGATACAATGGTGCGTGATGCAATTGCACAGAACGTTTCTGATGTTCGCATACGGGAGCAAATTTTGAAACTAGTTAATCCCTCCCTTCAACAAGTGATAGACATATTGGATAGACAGGACACACTTGACTGTGCTCAGGAATCTTTTGAAACTTCGCCAGCTGTGTGTAACATTAACCGGCCCGCCGGGCGCTCTCGAGCTGCGCGGCCCGGTCAACTGCCCTCACATACGTCCGCACAGCTGCCGCCGCGCGCTAAGCCAGGTGTGCCGCGCCAGCACACAAATGCAGTGAAATCATGCCCGCGGTGTGCTACTAGACATTCGCGTGAACATTGCCCGTCACGCCAAGCTATTTGCTTTTTCTGCAATAAGAAAGGACATGTTCAAAGTGTTTGCCAGAAAAAGCTCCGTTCAGACAATCACAACCATTCCAGGCCCTTTGCTTCGCGCCGGAATCGAACCAAGGACGCTCAGGCTCGTGGACCTTCGCCCATGGACATTCATGTCGTTAATTCCACTTCGTCCAGTGACACTTTCTCTAACAGTGCCTGTGTTCGTCCCACAAAAACTGTGCGTCGACGTCCCCAGAATCACGTCAATTAGCAAGTGATTCTGTACCAGTGTCTGTTCAAATTGCACAAAACCGTCGCTCTTGTCGTCAGCAGAACAATACACTTTTTGTGGACTTAGACTTTGAAGGCAAAGTGATACCATTCCAGCTCGATACCGGAGCTGCAGTTTCATTGCTCAATCACGACACGTACAAACAACTGGGCAAACCTCCGTTGCGTTCCGCAAATGTTAAGCTAACCACATATTCAGGACAGACAATACCTGTGTTAGGACAGTGCAGCCTTCTTGCCACATACAAGGGACAAACAAAACTGGTGTCATTTTACGTTCTTCGTTCTTCTACGGCAGTGAACTTGTTTGGCTTAGATTTATTTCAGTTGTTTAACATATCTATTGTAAATCAGGTCCTCTCAGTGAATCAGACTGTGCCTTCAGACAGTGTTTCTTGCTTATGTGACGAATTTGCAGACATTTTTGCACCGGGCCTTGGTTGCGCTAAAAACTATGAAGCACATTTGGAACTGAAAGTAAACGCGCAACCGAAATTTTTCAGAGCAGCAATGTTCCTCACGCATTGCGTCATGAGGTCGCGAGAACATTAAACGATTTAGCATCACAAGGTGTGAGTGACTGTGCGCAATGCCTCTTTCATTAAAGCTCCGCTTCATCGCTTACGCCGTACAGGTGTTCCGTTTCTCTGGACGACGGAATGCGAACGCGCCGTTCGCCAGTTGCAATCGGCGTTGCTTTCTAATACGTGCTTTACGCCATTCGATCCCCAGAAACCCCTTTTGTTGATGGTAGATGCATCGGATTTCGGGATTGGTGCTGTGCTTGCGCACAAAGTTGGCTCCCATGATCGCCCTATTGCCTTTGCGTCCAAATTGCTCTCGTCTGCGCAAAGAAATTATTCACAGATAGAGAAAGAAGCTTTGGCTCTCGTGTTTGGTGTTACTAAGTTCCATGATTTCTTGTATGGTCGTCACTTCACCATCTTCACAGACCACAAACCTTTGACATCGCACCTTGATGTCTTTGCTGCATCCGCCGCATCAGGTTCCTGTGCAGCGGCAGACTCCTGCTTTTGCTCCAGGCGACGTTGTATTTTATCGCAACTATTGCGGTTCACGGCGTTGGCTCGCAGGGCGCATTCTTCGCTGCCTCGGCCGCGCGATGTATTTGGTTTTGGGGGCCTCTGGTGAGGTGCGTCGGCATCTCAATCAGCTGCGCCTCTGTCGTCGCACGGGTTCTGCCGCTCCCCGTCTGCTTTCAGCGACGGTGCCGTCCGGTCAGCGCCCTGGGGACCCATCTACTGGCTCGCCTCATCCCCAGGTGTTACCGACGATGCCTTCCCATTTGCCCCATGGCGACGCGCCGCCGCAGCCGCAGCCGCCGCCGCCGCCGCCGCCGCCGCCGCCGCCGCCTGTTCTCCCGCCGGCGCCGCCCGCATTCGACGCTTCGCTGCAGCCGCCAAGCGCCTCCCAGGGTCACGCGCCGCCGATCGCTTCCCGTGACCAGCTGTCCTCCGCCATGGACCTCCCGACCGCTCCGGACCACATGACGTCATCGCGCGTCGGCTACCCCGACGCAATGGAGTTCGACACTTCGGCCCCTCATGTTTCTTTACGGGCGCATACACCGCATGTTGACGTGCACCCTGGACTAGCTTTTCAGGCGTTTCCTAGCTCCCCTCGGACCGAATGGCCGGGTGCGGGTGGCACAGCCTCGCCTGTTGTTAGGCTCCCCACCTCGTCGCATACGTCAACATGGGGTCCTCTCCACGGCGGGCGGAAGCCTTATCTCACGAAAGTTCGCCGATTTGCGGGGGAGGAATGTGGTGTCACCGCCAGACACCACACTTGCTAGGTGGTAGCTTAAATCGGCCGCGGTCCATTTAGTACATGTCGGACCCGCGTGTCGCCACTGTGTGATCGCAGACCTAGCGCCACCACAAGGCAGGTCTCGAGAGACGATATAGCACTCGCCCCAGTTGTACGAGGAGATTGCTAGCGACCATACGGACGAAGCCTTCCTCTCATTTGCCGAGAGCCAGTTAGAATAGCCTTCTGCTAAGTCCATGGCTACGACCTAGCAAGGCACCATTAGCCTTACCTGCTTTGAGAGTTATAGTATAAATGTCTCAAGAAGAATGCTGTAGTCATCAAATAATAAAGTTAAGTATAAAGCAGCTACGTACTTTTCTTGCTACCATTCAATAGTTATCCTGTTCCAGAATTGACGCCCGTCGGCGTGAGTGTGTACGCGTGCCTTTCTATCGGCTACCCGTCACTGTGGACTGGCTGCCTTGTCAGTCCACTTCAGTAGGCATAAAAAATTCCAGCATGGCCATATTCACCTGCTATTGTTGCAAAAGTGACTGGAATAAGATCTCCATGGAAGAGCCAAACAGCAGAAAAACCACACAATCCGAAACACAGAATATTCGACTCTCGATGTGACCACTTGGGTTCTAACTAGTACACATGGTTATAAAAGAAATGCAACTTATTGGTCATGGAGTAAAATCAACAGCTATACAATGACAGCAGTTTGCACGTCTTGAACACATTTAACAACTGAGCGCCCCAGAGCCCTGTGCATGCCCATCTAAAGATGTCATTCACATCAGGTGCCACTGTTGTAGTGCTGTGCATGACAGCAGTTGGTGACTGGGCTACCCTTGGCAGCCACCTTGGGAAACTGCGTGTGTGTCATTTGAGTGTCAGTGTGCACTATCCTTACTGTAGTGGTAAGGCCATTATGAGTAAACTATATAAATAACATAGGTACATGAAAACAAAGTGTCAGCGAAGTTTCGTTTGCAAATTTGAGAAGGAGGTCACAGCGAAATTTAAGGCTGTAAAATAACATTACGTTAGTTAGTAACCATGGACTTAAGCCTATATACCAGTTTGAGTTGTTTACTTCACATTTCAAAACTAAGCTAAGCTATTATCAACACCTCACTAAGTGTGAACGAGGTCATATAATAGGGCTACGATAAGTTGGAAGTTCTTTCTGCGATATTGCCGAAAGACTTGCCCAGAATCTAGTTGTTGTACATGATTGCCGGCAGCGGTGATCACGAGGATGTGTGGTCACAAGAAGGCCGAGCTCTGGATGGCCATGTGGCCCTACGGAGAGGGAAGACCATTCTGATTGGAGTATGGTTGTGGTGCATCGTACCCCATCTGCAGCAGCAATTTGAACAGCATTTGACACCACAGTGACACAACGAACTGTTACAAATCGGTTACTTCAAGGACAGCTCCGAGCCAGACGCCATATAGCGTGCCTTCCACTGACCCCAAACCAACACTGTTTGAACCAATGATGTTAAGCGAGAGCTCACTGGACGGCAGGGTGTTTTCTGATGAATGCTGGTTCTGCCTGGGTGCCAGTGATATATGTGTGTTGGTTAGAAGAAGCCGGTGGAGGGCCTGCAATTGACTGGACCAGCCTGGCATGCCTTGGCGTGCATTTTCATATGACTGCTGGAGCAGTCTCGTGGTTATCCCATGCACCTTCACTGCAAATTTGTACGTCAATCTGATGATTCGACCTCTTCTGCTGCCATTCATGAACATCATGAACAGTTTTACAGAGGATGTTTTCCAACAGTATAACGTTCGCCCACATACCATTGTTGTAATCCAGCATTCTCTACAGAGTGTTGACATGTTGCCTTGGACTACTAGATCACCAGATCTACCTCCAATCGAGCACATATGGTACATCACCGCATGACAACTCCAATGTCATCCACAAACAGCATTAAACATCACTGTATTGGCCGACCAAGTGCAACAGCCATTGAACTCCATCCCACTAACTGACACCCGGCGCCTGTAAAACACAATGCATGCATGTTTGCATGCTTGCATTCAACATTCCGGCAGTTTCACCGGTTATTAATATATCAGCTAACACATTTTCAATAGCTCATCTCACGCTTACATTAACTCGTGATGTTGCAATGTTAATCACTTAAATACGTTACCTAGACAAATGTATTCCTGAAATGTCATTACTCTACATTAAGTATTTTCTGGTGTTGCGATTTTTTTTCCATCAGTGTATGCAGATTAAGATCCTCATATTCGACAAACTCTCCATTGACTCCAGAATTTACTAAAACGAAGATTGCATTTTCCAGTTTTTGCATTTTTTGCATCATCAATGACCTTCATTTGAATTTCTAGCAGTTTGTTGAGGAGATACACCTTTGCCATCTTTTCTTTTGTTCACGCATCATGCTCCTTAATTTTTGAGCTTTTAAGTGGCCAGAACATGAATATTCTCCCACAGTTTTCATAACAACACAAAAGCTGGACAGTAGCTGACAGAAGACATGTAGTATGGTCCTATGAGTAGCTAATTTGGCTCTTTTCAAGTGATACATGGTATCGAGTAGACTGATGGCTCAACGAGACGATTAAACGGCATTATCTGAAAAGCATAGTTCAGGTCAGAGGTAGTTCTGTGATGTTTTGGGGATGTTTCTCGTAAGACTGACATGGCACCACTTATTCAAGGTACAGTGAACATGAAACAGAATGTTTACTTCAACGTTGTGGGTGAGCAAGTATGTTCTTGCTTCTATATCTTCTTCTGTGTGGTACCATATGTACCCTCCGTGGCTTGCAGAGTACTGATGTGGATGCAGATGAGTATGCTGTGGACATTCCTGTCTTCCAAGATGGCAACACCACGCATATGTTCCTGGCTTGGCTAACACTCTGGCACCCTATCGCGCCTCGACTGGCCCATGAAATTGCATGATCTTAGTCCTACACAAAATATCGGGGACTATTTGCAAGAGTGGGTGACACACAGAAATTAACATAGCATAAGTTTAGTAGCCCTGTGGGATCTAATCACCATTGCTCGGTTTCAGCTGTACAGGTTACATCAAAAGAAACTTGGGGCTCACTTCCTTCCCAAACAAAAGCCATTATTAAGGCTGGAGGCGGTGTTTCACGATATGAGGGTGATATCTCTGGGGTGATTAACGTTTTGTCTGGTGTGCTTATGTAGACCAAAGTGTATGAAAATGGAACACTAATGCTCGCAAAAATTAAAAAAAAAAGTTCGATACGAATCAATTAATCAACTGCGGTATGTACAACTATGGGAAAACTTCAAAGCCCATTATGTCCATAGATTAATGAAAAACATTAAGAACAGCCTATTTCTCGACACTTTTTAACTGTGTTCCACGAGCGCGTTTCACTATGGAAGAGAAAGCGGCCTCAGCCATTTTCATTACTACGCATTAACAGCGCGACAATCAGAGCACAACGCTGCAGGGGCTATGACTGTACACGATTTTTGAAATAAAAACTGCGTAGCTAAAGCGTGATTAAGAAAAACCTTGATGGCTGTTAATACATTTGAATATCTTAAAGTTTCATTTAAAGTAACTTAGTAGTAAGATATCTAATACATAAGTAGGACCTACTTCCAAGAGCGCAGCAATACCAGTGTATGTGTGCTACGGCTTGTGACCAATCATCGCGTTTGTATTTGTTTGCATCAGGTTTATTCTTATTATGAACGGATATAGGAGTGTTGCTGTCCTTTCCTGCTTTTCTGTGGTGTACTGCACATGTAGACAACATCAAACAAAAATTGTATGTGTAGGCTGTAATTCTGTTGGGTATTTTGAACTAAAGCTGAAACTTTAATGTGACACTTTTTTGCCCTGTTTCCACACACTTGTTTATTAGTAGCAGCAGTGGTGTATATCTGTTGCTATTACAGATTCAAATTGAAATACATCAAAGGAGTAAAAGTTACTTTTCATAGGTAAGTGTGATTAACATCTCGTTTCAGTTGTCTTACCAGAAAGATGCAATTTATGTGCAGAAAATATTAGCGCACAATATAATAAAAGATTAACATTTTAGATAAAATTTATGTGACTATATGCTCAAGTGAGAGAAGTTCTAGATAAATTCAATAAAGTGGGAGTGTACTGCCAATCAATCTGTTGAATGTGTACATATACCAAGCAGTTATGATCAACAGATAAGATTTATATATACGAAAGTCTGAGCCATTTTTTCGTGATTATAACCATCTGTAAATAAACTTCATGTTTTAAAGTAGTTACAAAAGGAAGCAGCCAATACAGGAGCCTACCCCTTGAGTGTGCACAATCAATAATTTAGTTTCTGTAAAATGGGCAGATATTAGACGTATACGAGGGTGTGCTGAAAAGTAATGCCTCAGACTTCTTTTTATGTGAAAGCTCTTAGAGCTTTTTAAATAATGCAAATGTATTAACATTCTGCATCTTTATTCTCTACCTATTAATTCCTCACCATATTCACCCCAGTGACAAACACATTTTTCCCAATGAGAGACCAGCTTGTTGATACTGTCACTGTAGAATGTTTGACTTTGTTCACCAAGCCACAATGTCACATCGGTTATCACCACTTCATCACTAGCAAAGTGAAGTCCTCAAAGATGCCCTGTAATTATTGGAAGCAGATGAAAATCACACGGAGACAAGTGGGAACTGTATGGAACATAATCGGTGACAGTGAACCCAAGGTGTCGGATTGTTGCAGAAGTTGCAGCACTCATGCGTGGGCTGGCATTGTCATGCTGAAGAAGAGGTGGCCCGATGTGTGGATGAAGTCTCTGAATTCGAAATTCGATTACAGCATGCTGTTTTTCATGCACCGTCGTAGTTACATTACACACTGTTGTGTTACACCCTGCAGTGTTTGTCTTATTTAAAACGCTTTCAGAGATTTTACATAAAAAATTCGGAGGCGTTACTTTCTAGCACGCCCTCATAACATCAGAGAGGAAAAACTGAAGAATTTCGTCCCTAAAAATGTTTCAGTGCTTGGTAAATCTTTATAAATTCGAGTTTTTTTTGAGTCGGGATAATTTCACTTCAATATTCTAGGTCGTTTTTCTGCACGGTCACTGCTGTATGAATTATTTAAACAAAGATTCAGCAGCACGATCACGTGCAGCACATTACTGTACACTAAACCATTGCTGTCATTTGGCAATATTGTGTCCACCATAGTGCAGAAATGCGTTGATGGCAGAACTTCAGTTCACAGCCAGCACTAAGCAAGAGGCACCTGGTATCTGCTAGTGTACACATATACCGTTAGGCCGAATTTTGGCAACAGTGTGGTGTGCATGGGGTGAGTCAAACAAAGCAATGCGAGCTGAGTGACATTTTCATATGGGATACATTAGTCTGATTCTGCTGTCCATGGACCACATGAGTAGACCTACCATAGGCTCTCCACCAGCGTGCACTGGAAGTTTATTTTACACAATTCATTCAGACATGATTCCGTTGTTTTATTGTGCCAACCCGACTGTGCAGCATACTAGTATCACAGAGGAGACTACACCCTCCAGCACCAGTGTTCGAGCCCTGTGACATTCGACAAGAGTGAACCATATGTGCTAATGGCATTTACCGAGGCCACATAACCGTAAATGCTTTGGCATTTACAAACAGAACTTATGTGTCAATTGCCTTTGTATTGATTTGCGACAAATAAATGTATTTTTAGCAACTGACTCTATCTCGTTTCTCATCACCATACTGTCACCACAGTCTCTTTCCCGAACATAGGGTGTGGGTGCAACAGTAAAGCAGGCTGATCACCCAGCTGAGTTAAAAAGTGGCGATTTCCACATATTCACACTTCACTGGTGACCCTGGCATGATCTGTAGGCTAACACATTGGGTGTGACGAACTTTCGTCAGAAAGAGTGATGCAGAAATGTGAACTGACCAATACTTATGTCCTCGCATACTAACAATTATGTAGTTGTACATAGTTACACGTGGACACTACTTGGAACTTCGAATGTTTATTCTTGTGTGTGTTGTGTCATTTACAGTGTGTGTCTTCCCCATCCTGGCAAAATAACTTAGTTCTAAAGCAGGATGGCGCCGATAGAGGAAGTGCAAAGGATAACAGATGATCTGCTCGAATGCAACCAGAGCCTGGAGAGCGAGCTACAGACAGGCTCTACACGCGCTAAGTCAGCTGAATAAAACTTCTGTGTGCACATCAGCGCCACGCTATCAGAGTGACGCCAAGAATAGGACAGGTGTTGGTTAGGCTGCTGCCTTTACGACACTGTGATCCATTCATGTGGTTCAATCAAGTGGAGGTGGCTTTCTTGAACAACAGCGTAACCTGTGATCTTTGCCACATTTAGCCACTTCATGACCCAACTAAGCCAAAACCACACAGCCGAAGTGTGGGGTATAGTCAACCCTGCCGATGCAGTCTCCATACAAATGGTTGAAGGAAGAGTAAACCCAATGGATTTCATTGTTACAAGAACAATGGGTGCATCAGTTGCTAAGCCAAGAGGAATGCTTCGATAGAAGTCTCTCAGTTCACATGCCACCTGCGAAGCCTTGAACAGTCTGACATGGTTCTGGATTCACTGTTGCATTCTCTCTGGGTGCTTCTCATCTCAGGTGCAGGCAGTAATTGCCGCCCTGACAGAAATGCAGTTAGATGCCACTGCAGACTTGGCTGATCAGGTGCTCACAATGGCTCATAATAGCACAGCCTTGGCAGCTCACGATGCCATAGCCTTAGCATGAACTTTCACCCCATAGTGAATCATGCCTCATACACCTACCACAGCAGACACTGAGCTGCACAACCTAGTCCAGAATGTGGGCTCTCAGGTGGAAGCACTAACCTTGCATGAATTCGACCAATTGGCACACTCATGGCCGAAGAATATCAGGCCCAGTAACAGCACCAATTGCTGACGTCATAACAGTCTTTGAATAAGTTTTGCTGGTCATATGTACGCTTCATCAATGACACAACAAAGTACCAGCTGCCCCGCATGCACCCAAGTACCTGCTGTCGCTAGACTTATATGGACCTGGCTGCAGTGCAATATCAACGCACCTTTTTGTGATGGAACGAACCGCTAGCATGAAGTATCTTATCAACACGGGTTCTGGCCTGTCATATTCCCGTAAGCCATGCTGAGGGACCACAGAACTGCTGAAACACTGTCTATTACAGGGGATAACAGTAGTAGTATAAAAACTCATGGCACACACCGCAGGGATTTGGACGTCAGGCAACACTCCACATTCCCTCGCATGTTCACTGTGGCTGATGTCAATGTGTCGATCCTGGGTGTCGATTATCTTCACCACTACAAGCTGATAGCTGACATCAGAAACGCCCAGCTGATTAACTCAGTGACTTGTTTGAAGATAGCCAGACAGTAGCAGTAGGCCACTTTCCTCAACATGAAACCAGTGAAGTACTCCAAACCATATCTTAACACTGTTGCCAAATTTCTGTAGCTCACTCGTCCAACTGTTGCACATTTGATGCAAGGGTAGTTAAACATTCGGCAGTTCATCACATTGCAACCACATCTGATCTACCCATCTCTTGCTGTCTGTGGTGACTTGTGACCAACTATAGAAATGCTGAGGCACTGTGTCTTACAGGGCTAACAATTTTAGTATAAAAACGTATGGCACAAACCACAGGGATCTGTAGGTCCGGCTACACTCCACATTAGCCCAGACAGTCACTGTTTCACTAAAGCCAAGGCTCAGTTCAAAGCCAGGTTGTGACGAGGCATCATTTGACCATCGAGAAGGCCATCGTCCTCTGCCTTGCACTTAATCCCCGAGACAGACAAATCGTGGCACCCGTATGGAGACTGCCTTTTAAATGCATGATGCATGAATGGTGACAGACTGGTGTCTAGTACTGCATGTGCAGGACTTCAGCCACTTCTTAGTGGGGTCCGTTATACACTTAGAAACGAACAAATGATTAAAGATGAAGGAATTATTCAAATGATGTACATACACAGACAAAAAAAGATTACAATTTCAGAAAAATGGTTCAAATGGCTCTGAGCACTATGGGACTTAACTTCTGAGGTCATCAGTCCCCTAGAACTTAGTACTACTTAAACCTAAGTAGCCTAAGGACATCACGCACATCTATGCCCGAGGCAGGATTCGAACCTGCGACCGTAGCGGTCGCGCGGTTCCAGACTGTAGCGCCTAGAACCGCTCGGCCACTCCGGCTGGCCAATTTCAGAAAAGACGGACGATTTATACGAGAGAAATAGCTTCACAAACTGAAGAAGCCAATAACATGTTGGTCCAGCTCTGGCCCATATGCAAGCAGTTATTCGGTTTGGCATTGATTGACAGAGTTGTTGGATGTCTTCTTGAGGGATATTGTGTCAAATTCTGTCCAATTGGCGCGTTAAATCATCGAAATCTTGAGATGGTTGAAGGGCCCTGCCCATAATGTTCTAACTGTTTACAATTGGGGAGAGATCCGGCGATCTTGCTGGCCAAGACAGGGTTTGGCAACAACGAAGGCGAGCACTACAAACTTTCGTCGTTTGTGGTCGGGCATTATCTTGCTGAAATGTACAACTAGAATGGCTTGCTATGAAAGGCAACAAAATGGTGCATAGGATATCGTCGACATACCGCTGTGCTATAAGGGCGTTATGGATGACAAACAAAGTGGTCCTGTTAGGAAAAGTAATAGTACTCCAGACCATCACTCCTAGTTGTTTGACCATAAGGTGAGTGACAATCAAGTTGGTAGTCTCCTCTGTCTCAGGCATCTCCAGATATGTATTCGCAGTTCATTGGGGTACAGTTCGAAGCGGGACTCATCACAGAAGACAACTGTAGTCCATTCAATGAGATTCCTGGCCAAAGATGCGTCCTGAGATGCCTCAAATAGTGGTGGGATACCAACCTGACTGTCACCCGCCATACAGCCTGACAACCAGGAGTGGTGATCTGATGTGTCATTTCTTTTCGTAGCAGACTACCTTTGGTGCTCATCCATGGCATCCTTACGTTATAGTGGCAAGCCATCTTGGGCTTACATTTCAGGAATATAATGCATGGTAAGAGTTTCTACTGCTTGCACTCGTGCTTGCTAAATTCTGTCTTGGCCAGCGAGGTCGCCAGATCTACCCCCCCCCCCCCCCCCCAACCCTCGTTTCAATTGAGGACGTTTGGGCAGGGCCCTGCAACCAGCTCAGCATCTTGATCATGTAATGCGTCAATTGGACAGAATTTGTCACAATATCCCTCAGGACGACATCCAACAACTCTGTCAATCAATGCTAATCAAAATATCTGCTTGCATATGGGCCAGATGTGGACCAACACGTTATTGGCATCTTCAATTTGTGAAGCTCTTTCTCCTGAATAAATCGTCCACCTTTTATCAAATTGTCATAATTTGCTTTTTATACTTGTACATCACATCTACCGATTTCCATTTGGATAATTCCTCTGTGGTGCGTTTATTTCTCAGAGTGTATTTAGCACAACTGGCTGCATGAAGACATTGACACAGATTCTTAAGGCACCTGCAGACATTCACACAAGAGCCATTGTCACACTGTTTGGATTGTCTGAAAGAATGTTCATGACATTCAGTCTTCGGAATGCAGCCCAGATCTGGCAGCATTTCCTGGATGGTGTCTTGTGAAGCTTACCATGGTGCTTTGCTTAACTTGATGACATTTGACCATTTGCGAAGTCGCCTGAGCTCCATTACCACCACCACCACCACCACCACCACCTGATAATCATATTGTAGCACCTAACTAAAGCCAGCATCGCTATTAACGCCTTGAAATCCATATTTGGACTCACTGAAATGAATTTTCCAGGTCATTTGATCACCCCTAGCAGATCCACGCCACTTCCATAGTGGTTCGAGTCCCGGCTGCAGCACAAATTTTAATTCACTCCTTCAGCTTCCAACGTTATCGTATAATGGCATGCATTCGAATGTGAAACAATCTGCCGTGAAGTTTATCGCGAAACTGGCTATCCTTTAAACGTAGCTGCAGGTAATGCGGAAAAAACAAATATCCAAAGGATGGATATGTCCAGTGGTTCCAGGTGGCATGCCAATGGCCTTGCCGCAATACTTACACAGGTTTCCGTCAGATCACTGAAGTTAAGCGGTGTCGGTTTTGGCTAGCACTTGGATGGATCACCATCTGGGTCTGGCGAGTGCTGTTGGCAAGCGTGGTGCACTCAGCTCTTGTGAGACCAACTAAGAAGTTATTTGACTGAGAAGTAGCAGCAGTACCGGTCACGACAACTGATGACGGCCAGGAGAGCGGTGTGTTGACCACGTGGCCGTCCGTATGCGCATCCGGTGACGTCGAAGGGCTGAGGGTGATACGGAGGCCGGTCGGTACCGTTGGGTCCTCACGGCCTGTTCGGAAGAAGCTTGTTCGTTTTGTTTGTGTCCGGTAGTATGTGTTGCAATCTCACAAACTTTTCAAGGGGGATGGTTTACTCTATGGGAGTATGATTTTTACACGTAGACCAGGAATCCAGCAAAAGAAGTTATTTTGACCACCTATTATCCAAAACTACTGCTTATACCATAGTTGTAGTTATCTTACGCCCATTTTCCCATTCTTGTTTGCTGTGGCACAAATATTCCTTTCCGCCCTTGCAAGATCACGCACACGAGAAAGAATTGCAGGGGAGCAGAGCACCTCCAACTTCTCGCAGTACAATAAATAACTTTCCAACCAGTTTACCACCCACATTAACAGCCGACGTAATTGTATACAAAAGCGTCACCGCATTGATGTTATATCTTGGTACTTCTAATTTCCAGGGTTCCTTCCATATGCATTTCCTCTTCAGATCCCAGCTGGTCAGAGTTGAAAACAAATGCCTTGCTAACCGATGGGATATCTTTGTTTATCTCATCCACAAATTTTCGGGCCGATTCCGCAGTTTGCCGTGCATGGTCAAGTTGACGCTTTATTTGATCTACACTGCAGCACCAAAGAAACTGTTACAGGTATGTATATTCAAATACAGAGATATGTAAACAGGCAGAATACGGGGTTGCGATCGACAACGCCTATATAAGACAACAAGTGTCTGGCGCAGTTGTTAGATTGGTTGCTGCTGCTACAATGGTAGGTTATCAAGATTTAAGTGAGTGAACGTAGCGTTATAGTCGGTGCACGAGTGATGGGACACAGCAATACCGATGTAGTGATGAAGTGGGGATTTTCCTGTACTACCATTTCACGAGTGTACCGTGAATATCAGGAATCCGGTAAAACATCAAATCTCCCACATCGCTGCTGCTGGGAAAAGATCCTACAAGAACGAGATTAATGACGATTGAAGAGAATCTTTCAACGTGACAGAAGTGCAGTCCTTCCGCAAATTGCTGCAGATTCTAATGGTCGGCCATCACCAAGTGTCAGCATGCGAACCATTCAACGAAACATCATCGATATGGGCCTTTGTAGCCGAAGGCCCACTCGTGTACCCTTGATGACTGCACGACAGAAAGCTTTACGTCTCGCCTGGACCCGTCAACAGCAACATTGGGTTGTTGATGACTGGAAACATGCCTAGTCGAACGACTCTCGTTTCAAATTGTACATAGTGGGGAGTGGATGGACGTGTACGGGTATGGCGACAACCTCATGAATTCACTGGCCATACAAGTCATCAGGTGACTGTTCAAGCTGGTGGAGGCTCTGTAATGTGTGGGGCATGTACAGTTGGATTGATATGGGACCTCTGACACGTCTATATACGACTCTGACAGGTGACACGTACGTAAGCATGCTGCTGTCTGATCACCTGCATCCATTCATGTCCATTGTGCATTCCGACGGATGCATGGTATCAGTTCCCTCCAGCGCTACTCCAGACATTAGTCGAGTCCATGTCAAGTCGTGTTGCGGCACTTCTGCGTGGTCGCGGAGGCCCTACACGATATTCGGCAGGTGTACCAGTTTCTTTGGCTCTTCAGTGTACGTCGCGCGCCATTTGATGTGCATACCGTAGCAGGTCACCGTAGCACATCCTGTAAATTGTAGTGAACGTCCTTGAAACGCGCAAACTTCAGTTTTTGCAATGCGTGTGCCTTGTTCTACCTTGAATATCCGTAGTTTTTCTGATGCACTACACGGCCAGATTGCTGCAAACGTATTAGAAATCTGTTCTTTTTTTTGCGATGCTTCTGATGATATTTCATGCACGTAATTATGTTCAGTGCCCGCTCCTTGGACAACGATTGTCCTTTACTACTTTCAGTAGAGGCTGGATTTGTGGCTCCCTGTATGATAAGGATGATGGACTACATGGCTCGAGACCTGTTTTAATATCACTTTCACTTGTTAAGCAGGTATTGTCATCATTATACTCCTCATGTGCATTGTCCGCACAGTCGAGCGTATACGATACCACACATTCCACTGACTCATATTGCAGAAACGCAAAATATTTAATATTTTATCTGACACTTATTTCTTGCTCTGCGAAATTCCTTGGGTTCCTTTCTGACGAGATGTCAACTTCAGCAACTGCTGTTATAGATATAATGCAAAGTTTGGTTTATTTATCGTTGCCATTGCTCTCCTTTAGCAACACCTCTAGCACTGTAGTGAGTTACTCGTCAACTAAGCAGTCCAGCTACACTCTATAGCCTCATGCTATGCTTACCACTGGAAACCTCCAGTCCCATTCCTTGTTGCCATTAGCAGCCAATGTTGTGGCTGCATGGTAGACAATATGTGGGGAGTCGAATGTCATAAATATCATTGGTCTACCTTGTGACATCGCGCTCAAGGGGTTCTTTGTAAGATGCTGAAGTCCGAGTCCTGGTGAACTACAGGGAAAGGAAGCTCCTACTAAGAAGATCACGTAAATTTAAGAGAAACGATGTTGCACAATGGATAACGTGTTACTGAAGGAAAACTACTTGGGGTTGGCCCAATTATACATAAAAGTACGGGTACCAGATCTCACATGTGTATATTAATGTAGGGGCTCATCTGGCTATAAAAGGAAAGTAAAGCTCGCTATAAGAATTTGATTTATCACCATAAGACATTGAACAAATTACCACCATAAGACAGTGAACAAATTATCACCATAAGACACTGAACAAATGATTTACCCACTCAATTAAGCACGTAAACAGTTAATAAATATATGAAAGGTTGTAGGTATGAACTATAGCCTTGGAACAAGTGGCTGGACAGAAAAAAAGCATAACACGAAACTGTAATGCGGATATAGACAGTTACTCGGAAAATGGTTAATGGTTTAAGGAAAACAAGTGAAAACACTAACAAAATCGCCAAAGGGTATGATGGTAGTAACTACGTGTCCGCGAACGTTAAAGCTGCGCAAATGAACCCTGATGTAAATTATCCAGCCACATGTTGCCCCTTTGCTCAGTGATTGCATCTATGGCCCATGCATACCATTCCTTAACGAATTGTGTGTGGAAGACGGTGGCAGTAATTGCTGGAAATTCTTAAAATGGTTCAAATGGCTCTGAGCACTATGGGACTCAACTGCTGAGGTCATTAGTCCCCTAGAACTTAGAACTAGTTAAACCTAACTAACCTAAGGACATCACAAACAGCCATGCCCGAGGCAGGATTCGAACCTGCGACCGTAGCGGTCTTGCGGTTCCATACTGCAGCGCCTTTAACCGCACGGCCACTTCGGCCGGCCTGGAAATTCTTAGTCCAGCCTTGTCCTCTGAACTCAGCTCTAACACAGGGACATCTGAACATCTCTAAGTGGCTGCCTAAAGTGAAGTGTACTCCCGATTTACCTGGAACAAGTGTGTACTCATTTATCTCCTCACAGCAAGCGCCCTCTGACTTTTACTGTCCGAAACTGGGCTGGATCTGCCAGTGTAGGAGTGTTGCAGGCCCATTACAGCAGACCTTGCAAGTTCTGACCAATAACAGCACTATAAATAAGTTTAAAAAATTCTTACTCGCAGAGATTTTATCACAGTCAACCAATAGTGGTCTGTCATGGGAAGGAAGGCAGAAAATGTTTCCCACTTCGTGGATGATTTCTAGCCACGACCAACCAAAAGGCTTGCATGAAGACGTGTTTGGGAAAGTACACCTTCTTCAGAAATGATTACTGTGAGCCAATCAAAGTCCCTGTTACTTGAATTTAAAAGGATATTCCTTCGCAGCATGGCCATGAACAGTGGCCCCTCCCGCGGCCTCAAGTTCTAAGTGCTACATCTGGCTTTTCAGATTTTATTCTCTCCAGAAGGGATTTCTCATAGTGTCTTATGCAATGCAGATTTTACGAAACGCAGGCCGTCCTCTGCACACCTGCAGGGCGAAGACGGGATGCAGTGAATATTCTGTATCCTTTACCTGCTTTGGGTGGAGGGGGGGGGGGGGGGGGCTGACTACAGCGATGAACAAGTACCAGTACCAAGTACATGACTCCCCACTCCTTCTCAGCTAACTTCGATATCATGAGCCGGCTGAGAAAGCTCCCAAGGCTGCCGAAAATAACATGACGCGCTTACCATAACAAGAAGAAAGGAAAACAAGACGTAATTAGCTGTGCAATCATTGGCAGTATTGAATGTTATGTGCAGTTATCACACAGCGATAAAGAATCGACTGTACTGACTGTTGTGATGTGCATATTGCTTTATAAAATAGGTCGTAGGACAGTTTGGGCATAGAACGCCTTGTAACAACTGTTAATACATTTATCCCATTGTGAGACAAGACGGTCATTGCCTTCACGTAAAAATTTTCGATGTTGCCTTTGGAAACGTGATTGAACCCAAGCGTGCACCTCTCGTCTGAAGCAGACAGACAACCACGAATGTCTTTCTCCAGGGCTCCAAAAAGATGGGAATAACATGGGCAGATATCGGGACTGTATGGAAGATGTATAAGGGATTCCCAGCATAACTTCAGCAGCATACGCTAAACAATCTTGACAGCATGCGTATCTAAACTGAAGGAATCACTTCGTGGCATCGGCTTCGCAACTACTGGGATTCCGATTAACAGACTGCTCCACTCGAACTATCAACTGGCGGTGCCAAGGGTATCCTAAGAGTTCCACATCTCTGGAACGGTTTATACACAATACTAATGACTACTTTGAAGGACAGTAAATCTTTGAAACCTGTTTATTTTGTAAAGTTGTAAATAAGTAGTTGGTACCATTAAAGCTGCAACCCTCGTATTCGGCCTAATAAAAAAATCAATTGAAAACAGTCTGCTGCCGTCGCTCAGTATTGTTTCAGGTACTAGGACATCATGACTAGAAATCGGAGCAACAAACATGGTACACTCCTGCGATGGAAAATGCGACTGAGCCAGTAAAGAATGATAAGATGTCATCTTCTTCAGGAGCAAAGTCATTTCATGTTCCACGTAACACACTGAAAAGAAGAGTTATAGCAAAGATTTGAGATGAGGTCAGTTGTAAAAATATTATAGGAGGCTTAAAACGCGAAATCTTTGATGATATTTTTGAAATGGGAAGGCGATTTTATGGACTTACAGTGAACGGTCTGCGGAGATAGCTGACAGAGTGGTACAAAATAGCACATCGTTTTAACAAAGAGTCGCAGGAGGCAGGCAGGCAGCACCGTAATATTAGTCTTACGAATCCTACCTAGATGACTAGAGAATAAGCTCTTAACAACGTACCCATGTTTTTCGATATCCTTAAAATAGTGCAAGAAAAGCAATTTCACTCTGGTCGGCACGTTTCTAATGTACACTGACGGAAAAAATCACAACACCAAGGAGGAACTGTGCGACATAAACGACAGTTTATGACTATTCAAATTTCGTTCCAGTCGCCTAAGAGTGGCCCCAATAGCGCCACTTTGAGGATGCAAATCAGGTATGCTTTAAATACACGCTGTAAGGGTCGTGTGCATTAGTTGCCTCTGAGATTGGATGTGGTGAGTTGATGTTAGTCAAGGTTTTTCAAGGGGACAAAGACGCCATTATCAGCAAATGGTTCAAATGGCTCTAAGCACTATGGGACTTAACATCTGAGGTCATCAGTCCCCTAGACCTAGAACTACTTAAACCTAACTAAACTAAGGACTTCACACATGTCCACGCCCGAGGCAGGATTCGAATCTGCGACCGTAGCAGCAGCGCGGTTCCCGACTGAAGCGCCTAGAACCGCTCGGCCACAGCGGCCGGCCATTATCAACACCTCACAGAGTTTAAAATATGTCGTGTAACAGAGCTACATGAAGCGAGATTTTCCTTCTGCGATAATGCAGACAGACTTGGCAGGAATGTAGCCACTGCACGCTATTGCTGGCAGTGGTTGTCACGAGACAGTACGGTCGCAAGAAGACCAGACTCCGGATGCCAATGGGGCACTACCAAAAGGGAAGAGCATCGTGTTTGGCTTATGGCTCTGTCGCATCTTACTGCATATGCAGCAGGAATTTGAGCAGCACTTGGCAACACAGTGACGCAAGAACTGTTACAAATCGGTTACTTCAAGGACAACTTCGAACCAAACGCCCTGCAGCGTGCATTCCACTGGCCCCAAACCACCGCCATCTGCGACTTCAGTGGTGTCAAGCGAAAGCTCATTGGAGGGCAGTTTGGAGTTCTTTCATCTTTTCTGATGGAAGCTGGTTCTGCCCTCGTGCCAGTGATGGCTATGTGTGGGCTGGGAGGAGGTCAGTTGAGGACCTCACCCAACCTGTCTGCATGCTAGACACACTAGACCTACACCTGGAGTTATGGTCTGGTGTGCGATTTCATATGGCAGCAGGAGACTAGGCATTAGACCTGTTGTGCTGTCATTTAAAAAAAATCAAATGGCTCTAAGCACTATGGGACTTAACATCTGAGGTCATCAGTCCCCTAGAACTTAGAACTACTTAAACCTAACTAACCTAAGGACATCACACACATCCATGCCCGAGGCAGGATTCCAACCTGCGACAGTATCCGTTGCGCGGTTCCGGACTGAAGCGCCTAGAACCGCTCGGCCACCGCGGCCGGCTGCTGTCATTCATATATAGCATTTCAGAGATTGTCTTCCAACTGGATAACGCTCCCCCACATACCGCTGTTGTAACCCAACATGCTCTACAGAACGTCGACATGTTGCCTTGGCCTGCTCGATCACTAGATCAGTCTCCAATTGAGCACATATTGGACGTCATTGGACGAAATCTCCAGCACCATTCACAAAAAGCATTAACCGTCCCTGTATCGACCGAGCAAATGCAACAAGCATGGAACTCCGCCCCACAAACTGACTTCTGGCACCTGCACAACACAATACATGTACATTTACAAGTTTGCATTCAACATTCTAGCTGTTACGCCGGTTGATAATGTACCAGCTCTTCACATTTGCAATGTCTTATGTTGCGCTTACATTAACCTGTGAGCGTTCAGTGTTAGTCACTTAACTACTGTACCTATAGAAATTTATTCTCGAAATTTTATTACTCTACATTAATAATTTTTTGGTGTTGCAATTTTTTTTTTCATCAGTGTAGATTAAAAACACTGACAGTTCAGTGCAAGAACAGCAAAGTGTTTGCACTTAAAGGAAGTCGCGAAGCTGGTGGCGTTACTTCAGCTGAAAGACGGTTGACACCCACTCTATAAATATGTATGTCCGCACTGTCCGCTTTACTTCGTTAGATTGTCGTTAAGTGATGTAACAAGCTATTTTGAAACACAAAAATCCTTTAGTCGATAGGTGGCCGAAGAAATCGGCACTGAGCCTTATTTAAGATGGAATCTACAAATAAAATGTTTGAATTCGAGGGTGACTATAAAGAATAACTTGGCGTAAACGTCTGTTTCTCCTTATATGACAAAGTGATTCATTTAGTGGGAGAAGATTCAAGCAGTTGAAGGCAAATGCAAGGGTGTCTGGTTTTCTGTGTCATGAGAATGACCTACGAAAATATAAGTCTACAAGCTTACGCCGTCCTTGTTACTGAAGGTATAATCTTCTAGGTTGTCAGCCGCGTCATCTTCCTCATCAGATTTCTTCTTCACAAGTCGACTAACTAACAACAGAAACCAGAAGAGTCCTGAAGACGGTCCCAGCTGACGCTGAAACGTTGACCTGTGAGCAAGAAATTTTAAGAGGAGCAGGAAGCTACCTAGCAACCTAGAAGATTTTACCTTCGATGCAAGAACATCACAGACTTTTCTGTATGGCTAGAAGACGCTGCCTGATGCAGGAGGAGAAATTTCTTCCGTATTCCTGAAGTGCACTGATGCTTTAGGACTTTGCTCGGAGCTGTCAGGTACCGCCCAGCAAAAACTGAAATTCTGGATGTGTAATTTCCATTCCTGCGAAAATAGTTAGTATATAATTCTCAGAATTCTCTTTACAATGCCTCTCTCAGTTTCAAACGGAAGGATAAGCTATTCAAAGTTAAATATGATTGAAAACTACCCCAGAACTTGCATAAGCCCTTAGTCCCACAGCTAAGCAGCTAAATTGTGATTTTTTACTGGAATGAAAGGAGAAAATGTGCCACCAGATTCTTAGGTAGTACGACATATTGAAGTCGAGGAGGTAGGTGCAACAGTTTTTTTCAATAAAACGTTCGAAATTTTAAGGTGTTTCATACGATAAAAGCCGTTCTTAATGTTTACCATTCGTGTTTACTTGAGTGTGGTTTTGGAAACCTGTTCAGTTCTCATAATTATTTGTCGTAAGATCCAGTTGGTAATTCCAGAGTTACTGTGTGGTTCGGAATCTCAGGTGGTGAGCGTCAGACTACAAATCCAGAGGTTTGGGTTTCAGTTCTCGGGCGGTCCCGGTATTTCATTCTGGGACTTATTGCTTCTTTCGTCTCTGGTAATCACTTGATTACGTGGAACGTGCCGTCTCGCACCATGATTTTGAGCCCATCTCAGTTGTAGGTCCCCTTATAACAGTCTGTATGTGTCAGTTCAAAGATCGGCGGAACGCAAGGGCATACCATCTGTAACAGGGCCCTACGAAGTAAACAAATAAACTTATAAATGAACCTTCAGGTTAAGTATAACTTCCCTGAGAATTATTTTTGTTCTTGCTGGAGACATTCAGATTTACATTTCCCATGGCTTTTCTAAATCAGTGAAGGGCAATGCCGGGATGTTTCCTTGCGAGTTTGGCTTCCCTCATCAACGATCTCTTCGTCGATGCAACGCCGAACACTAATCTTCTTTCGTTGTACTTGCCAGCACCAGTTGTTGGCGTAGTATACGCGATGCCACGGTTTCGAAGGAAGCTGAGTTTGTGTTTTCTTTTTTTAGACCTAAAATTTTACGGCACCTTTGTCGAATAAGGGTAAAGTTCGAAAGGTCGTTGGAATACCTTTAATCTTCGAATTTCGCTTCCGAATTATTGCTAGTCGCGTAGGTGTGGATATAAAATTGGCAGAAATGTGACTACTATACCCTGGCATGGAAGGTGAGTACCAGTCAACATTATTATTATTATTTTTATTATTGTTTGTTGAATTCTCATAAACTGTCAATTTTTAATACGTCTCTTCTGTTGTTCATGTTTTTTATAACTGTCTCGCTAAACTGATGAACCAACTTCTGACAAGTTGCAGTTCATCTACATTATCCACCTAAAAACCTTAAAATAATAATTTAAATTTGTTTCTGTTAAAGCATGAGTATCCTGAAGAGGTGCATATGCTCAGTATACGGGTATGTTTGTTACTAAGGAAGGGCCAGCACAAAAATGATCAAAAGTGTATTTTCTTATTATGTTACCGACGTCACACCTTAGGAGGAAGAGAACATTACTTTCCTCGTAAGGCAAGAGTCGAATACATTAATGGCCTAAGTCGCCAGTACCTGTTTAACCGAACGCCTTCATTAGGATAATCGTACATCCGTTTTCCGCAGCCCCTCCTAATGTTTCAACGAATCATGGTTCAAATCGACATTGCTTGCCAAAAGTGATGGCACTCAGGCTTAAGAAACTGACTCGCGGTCAGAAGGAACGAGCGAAATATCCTCGTTGGTCTTCCACATTTAGTTTTACATCGTTCCTCCAAATCACTTTGGACGAATGTCTTGCCGGTTCATCCAAACAGGTCATAGTTTCCTGTTGCGTTCCTACATTAGCTGGCCAAGTGTTCCCTCTGTCACTGTCGACGAGGTGTTAAATGCCAATCTGTATTCTTTCCTCTAGTCTTATAACCTCCGAATATTTCAAGTCAAGAAGTGAGCAGTTAAATAGATTGACTCTTGGGGCAATAGAGAAGTCGAGTTGTAAAAATCGTTCAAGGAAATTGTAAGGAGAGTCACAAAAGCAGCAAAGTGTGAGCTTTGGTATACATATTAGGATGGGCTTGACGATGTCTTTGAGGTATAGGAGTCAGGTTGGTCTAAGAAGTAACTTAAGAGGAAGGAAGAAGAAAGCTCAGCGTTGTTGAATTGGTAAAAGAGATACAGTTTGGTGGGTGTACGCAAGGAACCGCAGCCTTGAAAATGGTAAAAGCGTGAAGTAAACGGTCATGTGATGTGTGTGTGTGTTCTGTGCACCGCCGACTTCAGTCATATGGTACCGTGAATCTGAAGACGGCCGGCATAAAGGTCGAAACCGGTCATCATTTTTAAATAAATCAATATTTGCGATGTTGGCTTTCATTAAGTGATGAGTCGCCATTATAGAACTGTGTAACACATTGAAGTGGACAAGAAGCGGAGTTACTTTCAGGGGAGCAGGAAATCATATAGTTCACGGACACATACAACGTTAGTAAAATACGAGAGATGTGCCAATTTCTGATCAGAAGTACATGATTTTTCGTCTTTTTTAACGTCGTGCAGAGAAACTGGTACACAGCTGATAGCTTAATTAGCTATCGGATATATTTCTAACCAACAGCCACGCTTATATTTACTGTCATTTCTGTCTATGCTTTGCGTGTATGAGAAGTTATGCAGTAGTTCATACTGCACACTAGAGCGTTAAGTCTTTCTGTAGCTGGCTGGCTGAGCCAGTTCCAAGATGGAAAAGAAGTTCAAATGGTTCAAATGCCTCTGAGCACTATGGGACTTAACATCTGAGGTCATCAGTCCCCTAGAACTGAGAACTACTTAAACCTAACTAACCTACGGACATCACACACATCCATGCCCGAAGCAGGAATCGAACCTGCGACCGTAGCGGTCGCGCGGTTCCAGACTGAAGTGCCTAGAACCGCTCGGCCACTCCCGCCGGCTGGTAAAGAGGAAAGGGTATTCCACCTACAATACGACCGTTAGCGGTAAAAACTTCGGATTAAGAACCGCTTTCTTCATTACAGCTGATTACATAATCTAAGACTAACTGGTTGATCGGTCAACATGTACAGAAGGAATTCACTTAGAATTCTGTTGTCTGATAAAACGTTCTGACTGCTCTTAACATAATAACTATCTTATAGGTTGTATAGAAAGAGTGACTAAACAAATAGCTGCAGACGTTTTTCAGTTTCAGTAGCCGGTTCTAGGGAGCCAGAGTTCCAATTCATAGTCTTCTTTCCTTCCTTTAACTTCGATCTCTCCTACATTTAGGAGTAGTCAGTGACCGTTGATGTAGAGCTATTCGACTGCTTTCCTCTGACAGTAAATCACTTACCTTAGCGTGCAACGCCGTCCTGGCGAGGAGGCGTGCGGGCCGACTTCGCCTGCAGGAAGCTCGCACGCGGCCCTGCCTTCACCTTCCTCGGTGGGCCGGCCGTGGTCAGCTGCCGGCCGGACGAGCTCGCTTATCGATGAACTGTCTTGGCGGCGCGCGCGTCACGAAATGGGACGCGACCAGTGTGTGCAGCTCCCGAAGCACAACAAACCGGTGATCGATGGCAACGCCAGCTCGCTAAAACGGTGGGCGGTTGATAAATGTCACGTTTCTACTTCAGCCGTCACATGCCATATGGAGCGCTGTTTTGTCGGTCTCATTTACTGCAACTGATGGCGCGGAACCACATACTGTACAAAAAAAGTAAAAAAGCGATTTGATTGCTTTTAATGACTCTTTACAGTCTCAGACATTTAGTATGTACATCATATACATCATTCAGTGTCCGTCTTACGTCAAGAGCATGTTGTTGTTGTTGTGGTCTTCAGTCCAGAGAATGGTTTGATGCAGCTCTCCATGCTACTCTATCCTGTGCAAGCCTCTTCATCTCCCAATACCTACTGCAACCTACATCCTTCTGAATCTGTTTAGTGCATTCATCTCTCGGTCTCCCTCTACGATTTTTACCCTCCACCCTACCCTCCAATACTATATTGGTGATCCCTTGATGCCTCAGAATATGTCCTACCAACCGATCCCTTCTTCCAGTCAAGTTGTGCGACAAACTCCTCTTCTCCCCAATTCTATTCAATACCTCCTCATTAGTTATGTGATCTACCCATCTAATCTTCCATACATGGCTACACTTCATACAAATACTTTCAGAAACGACTTTCTGACACTCAAATCTATGCTCGAAGTTAACAAATTTCTCTTCTTCAGAAATGCTTTCCTTGCAATTGCCAGTCTACATTTTATATTCTCTCTACTTCGACCATCATCAGTTATTTTGCTCCTCAAATAGCAAAACTCCTTTACTACTTTAAGTGTCTAATTTCCTAATCTAATTCCCTCAGCATAACCCGATTTAATTCGACTACATTCCATTATCCTCGTTTTGCTCTTGTTGATGTTCATCTTATATCCTCCTTTCAAGACACTGTCCATTCCGTTCAGCTGCTCTTCCATGTCCTTTGCTGCCGCTGACAGAATTACAATGTCATCGGCGAACCTCAAAGTTTTAATTTCTTCTCCATGGATTTTAATTCCTACTCCGAATTTTTCTTTTGTTTCCTTTACTGCTTGCTCAATATACGGATTGAATAACATCGGGGAGAGGCTACAACCCTGTCTCTCTCCCTTCCCAACCACTGCTTCCCTTTTATGTCCCTCGACTCTTATAACTGCCATCCGGTTTCTGTACAAATTGTAAATAGCCTTTCGCTCCCTGTATTTTACCCCTGCCACCTTCGGAATTTGAAACAGAGTGTTCCAGTCAACATTGTCAGCATTGTCAACATTGTCGTGGGCATAAAATGAAGAAAAATAATATCATTCACAATTTGAGTCAGAAAACTGGAAGACAATGGAATGACACTGCGTTTGATGCATAGCGCATATATTCAGACACTTAATTATATCATACGTGCATGTGGACTTCACTGTTGCTGCACTGCACACAATGTTGTTCCACTGTACTGAACACAGTGCTAAACGCGTTGGTGGAGAACTCTCATATCAAAGCAGCGAAATATCGCACCTTTATGTTCGTGGGTGCTTCTAAATTTTCACCCTTACTGGGATTATTATTATACGACCATCATGTTCGAAAACGTTGAACAGTTGCTTCTTTCATTACGCCCGATTTGTCACACCTTAAATAATTGTTTGAATTATGTCCCTCTGTACTTTCGTGGAATTCATTTGATGTCACGGTTCAAGCTGTAACCAAGCAGCCACTTTAGAAAAGGAGATAGTACAAAAGTAATCTAAGTTTGAAACAGACGTACCTCTAATTTTTCTGTTGCGTGCCCCTCCGAGTAACAATTTTACTACATTTGTAGTGCTTGTTCTATATGTTGAAATATTAAATTTTTAAATATGTGAGCAATCCCACAGCAAGGTTCCAGAGATCAGCTCTGCTTACAATAAACTTTGTCTTTCATGAAACTAATTGGTGGAGCGGTTCCCATCATTGGGGTACTTACCTTCTGGGGTAGAAAGAAAATCCATGGAGGATAAGAAAAAAGATTAGATTACAGTTCATTCACGAAACTAAGTCAGTTTACAAAAAAAAATGTTCTTTGTTAGTACCCTTCCATTAGAGTCTAAAATTTATTAGATCATGATCATCAACTTAGAGGAATTGTATGACGGAACACCTTTATCGGAAGATGTAATAGGACAAGAATGGGATCAGACGAGGATGACAAAGAAGACGAAGAATCTAAGAAAGTTCTTAAAGATAAAGAGGACAAAGCATCGGGTGCGACGGCGTTCCTACAGAAGTAATCAAGAATGTTGCTGACAGCATGAAAATGATGCTGCTGAAACTGATTAGGAGAGATACCAATTGTCTTCCAGAAATGCATCATCGATCCTATACTGAAGAGTACCAAACCTTACGCCTAATATCGCCTGCATGAAAAATTCTCGTAAAGGTTATTCTGAGGAGAAGATGGATGATATGCTAAGTATTGATCAGTTTGGATTCAGGAGATGATTAGGAACAAGAGAGGCGGTTCTGGTGCTGAGTCTTCTTATCGAAAAGCGAATACAAAAAAGTAAACCAACTTGTATTGCCTTTGTAGACATGGAAAATGCATTTGATAATGTTTTCTGGTAAAAGATGTTCTGAGTATTGAAGTAAGCAGATCTAAAATACAAAGACATGCGGAGGATATTTAGCTTCTATAAGAACAAATTACCTATGATTGGCAATTTTCACCAGGAGCAAGAAACAAAAATTAGAAAAGGCGTGAGACAAGAATGTGCTCTCTCTCCTCTCACACTCAGAGCCTACACGCAGGAAACTGTAGATCAAGTTCGCGAAACTACTTAGGTGGGGACCAAAATTAATGGGCGAAAGACAGATATGCCGTGTTACGCAGATTACATTGCTGTGGTCACGGAGACGGAAGGAGATTTTCAGAAGCTCCTCAGTACAATGGAAAGGATTTACTGCACACGTTATCGTAGGACTATGCAGTACTGAAGAAGAATATGAATCTTTAAGAATAAGAACTGGAAGAGACGAGATAGAAGTGATAGAGGAATTTACCTGCTTGGCAAGCAGGATCACAAGGGACGGTGGAAGACGGAAAGAAACTCTGAGAAGAATATAGTAGGCATAAATTGCAATTAATTTGAGAAAGAACTTACCAATCTGGAAATAAAGAAATCCACTGTTGGATGACGGTCACGTGTAGAATTTTGCACGTATTACGGCCTACAGTACGCTTTCTAATATGATGTAGCCACCTTCATTTAAGTTCTCCATCTTGTGTTGTCTGCTGCATCCTCGTTTTGCACGTCTAGTCGCGTGTCTGGTACGTCTCCACTTAATTCATTACAGTCATGATCACGTCTTCCATGCCAGTCTGTTTCTTGATCCATTTATTTCTCTTCCTGTCTCTTCTATCATGTGTCATCACTACTTGCTAAACTAGCTTTAGGTTTTGAAACGTATTCTAATTTAAAGTCCACACCTCACTGGCATAATCCAAAACCGACGATTTACACTGGTAGTAAAGAGAATGCACACTGACAGCTCCCGAAACATCTCCAGGCAACAACACTTCTGATTATTTCTTTTGCTGTCCATCCAGTCGTACTAATTTCTGGATCTGGAAAACGGACAAGCAAATTCCTGTGTTCTAAGACTATTTTCAGCCGATGAATGAATATTTTCAGATAATGCAATTCGAACTATTGTACCATTACTTGATGTCCGTGAAGATAACATACTGCAAACAGATTTTGCTGAAACATTAGTCGCAACATTTTACTCAGTTCTCCTCACAAGTCTGGCTGGCACACGTCTCACTTCCGCCTCAAAGCAAAAATCTTAACAGAAAACTGGCGGAACCAAATAGCATGACAGTCTTTCCTCGTCGCCGCGCTGGACAGGAGCCAGGCCTGAGTCGGATGGCACGGGCATTCAACAGCAGAACGCCGTTGCAGCACAAGAAGCTGAGCGCTGCTGACTCAGAGCCTTGGACAAGTGACGGGCCACTGGGTTGCTGTTGGCCTGACATCAGCACAGCAGGGCGCTGACGCGTTTACCTATTTGCCGGGGCATAACCCAGCCATCTCTTGGCCATTGCCTGCCCGCCACACCAGAATGGGGCGTGTCTGCCTCACATTGATAATGACGAGATGTGTAACTAAAGTACAATAAGGTATTTCTCTCAATCACCAATCTACCACTGGACTCCACCAGTCCATCATTCCTCCGCTCTCCCGATAGAATAGTGCCAGGAGAGCTAACGTCACTGCCAGTGGACAGGGGAGTGTGTACCACCCCCCCCCCCCCCTCCACAGCGTGACATCCGAACTGCAGCCTACAGCTGCCATCTGTGGATGAAGAAGACTCTGCATGGGTGCAGTTTCATCGATATGTGGTGGGGTGTGTGGAGTCTTTTTTTCGGACGGCTAGTGTCATGTGAGTCAATGCGTTTTGACAGGGGTTTAATTGTACTTGTAAGTTTAGCATGTGACAGGTGAATGCAAACGGTATTTTTGAGATGGCGTAAATATAAGTGTCAGCACTCACTTGGCTCATAAGGGCAATTTGTGTATCACGAGCAACGGGAGTGACTCGTCGTCTAGTAGCATAGATGTTAACGATGAGTAGTGATTCAGGATGTGAAGCTAAGTTCAGTCGTTGTTTCGGTGTTTAGGACTTGTTGTGAGAGCACTTAAGTTATAGCAAGAAGTGATATGATACTGATACGGTTATTTGATTTTTGTGCCGAGCGAAAAACAAGGAACAGAATTTAAGCAGTGGGAAGCGTAGGAATAGTGAAGTGCTTAAGTGTCTTTCTTCCACTTGTGTTTATATAATTGATAAGAGGAAATCATATCATGGTCAGCACCACAGGGAGCAGAGTAGTCGAGACCACAAGGAGCTACTACATGTGTTTAAAATCCTAAGAGGTGAAGTGGGTAAGTTGCTAGCGGAGAAGGTGGAGCTGTCTAACAGATTAGAAGCACTTGATGCTGGGGAAAAGGAATTAGTTTATCATAGAAATCTGAAGTACAGAGAGAAGTTGCAGAGGCAGGCCTTGGTATGTGACCAATATGTTGATTATGGAGAGAATCAAAAAAATGGAAAGAGAGGAAGCAGAGAGGAGAGAGAAGGTGGAAGCCGAAAGGGAGAGGAGCAGGTTTGTGGGTAGTTTACCTGTTTCTGCAGGACATCCGACTATCGTTAATTTAATTAAACCTATCGCTCCTGTGAAGAGTACAGAAGAACGTCATGGGTGGGTGGACGATGTTTTGAGTGAGAAGATTAAATTAGTTCTTGGTGGTGCCGTAATACAAGTTCCTCAGAAGTTACATGAGGCACAGAGAAATGACGTTGCTGGAGTTAAGGTGAGTAATGTAACAAGTATTAGCTCCGATATCCAGCGGAACTGTGGACTCTGAGGTAGCAGGAGTGAGTGTGGTCTGAAGCGAACTGATTAAGTGTGGGTATAGCAACATGTGTGATTTAAGTGTACTAGCATCAGCCCCATTGGGTGGTGATGGCTGGTGTGTTGGGACCGGACAGTCTGGGCCACATGCACAGTGAATCGCAAGTGCAGCTGATTTTTGCGCTGTGCACAGTGGAACAGTAGACGATATTGTTGGTTTAGATAGTACAGAGAATGCCCAAGAAGTTGTTGATAGTTGTGTTGCAGATACTGTGGCAGATGCAGTACAGGTAGATATACAGTACACTGAGTTGACAGAAGTTATGAGATAGCGATATGCAAATATACAGATGGCGGTAGGATCACATATATAAGGTATAAAAGGGCACTGCTTTCGCGAAACTGACATATTTTGTACTCAAGTGATTAATGTGAAAAGGTTTTCGACGTCACTATAGCCGCACGACGGGAATTAAAAGACTTTGAACACGGCATAGTACTTGGAGCCAGAAGCATGAGTCATTCCATTTGGGAAATCGTTTGGAAATTTAATACTGCGAGGTCCACAGTGTCAAGAGAGTGCCGAGAATTTCTAATTTCAGGCATTACATCTCACACAGACAAGGCAATGGCCGAAGGTCTCCACTTAACAACCGAGAACTGTAAGTGCTAACAATAAGCAACGCTGCGTAAAGTAACCGCGGAAATCAATGTGGGACGTACAACGTACGTATCCGTTAGCACAGTGCCGCGAAATCTGGTGTTAATGGGCTATTGCAGCAAACGACAGACGCGAGTGCCTTTGATAACAGCACGACATCGCCTGCAGCGTCTCTCCTGGGCTCGTGACCATATCGGTTGGACCCTTGACGACTGGAAAGCAGTAGGTTAGTCAGATGAGCTCCGATTTCAGTCGGTAAAAACTGATGGTAGGGTTCGAGTGTGACGCAGACCCCACGAACCCATGGATCTAAGTCATCAACAAGGCGGAACGCTAGCTAGTGGTGGCTCCATAATGGTGTGGACTGTGTTTACATGGAATGGACTGGGTCCTGTGGCCCAGCTGGACTGATCGTTGACTGGAAATGGTTGTATTCGACTACTTGGAGACCGTCTGCAGCCATTCATGACTTCGTGTTTTCAGAGCACTATGGAATTCTTATGGATGACAATGTGCCATGTCACTGGGCTACAGTTGTTCGTGATTGACTTGAAGCACGTTCTGGACAGTCCGAGCGAATGATTTGGTCACCCAGATCGCCCGACATCAATCCCATCGAACATTTATGGGATGTAATCGAGAGGTCAGTTCTGTACCAAATCCTGCACCGGCAACTCTTTCGCGATTATGAACGGCTGTAGAGGTAGCATGAGTCAATAATTCTGCAGAGGAGTTCCAGCGACTCGTTGAGTCCATGCCACGTCGAGTTGCCGCACTATCCCGGGCAAAAGGAGGTCCAGCACGATATTAGAAGGTATCCCATGATTTTTCTCACCTCACTGTATTTAACAGATCAGATTAAAGGTTTTTCTCCGGCTAAGTTTCTTACCGAAGTGATGTTGTCAGCTCTCATTTATTAGTAAAGGATTATTTACAGCAGCAAAGTGCCGGCCGGGGTGCCGAGCGTTTCTAGGCGCTACAGTCTGGAACCGCGCGACCGCTACGGTCGCAGGTTCGAATCCTGCCTCGGGCATGGATGCATCTGATGTCCTTAGGTTAGTTAGGTTTAAGTAGTTCTAAGTTCTAGGGGACTGATGACCTCAGAAGTTAAGTCCCATAGTGCTCAGAGCCATTTGAACCAGCAGCAAAGTATTGTCTAAAACATATATCCGTTAGTGATAATGGGCACGCAGATGTTCACAGATGTACAACCAAGCATGAAACAATCACAATAACTTGATAAGTAACATCCGACACTTGCATATAGCAATTACAGTATAACGGACACTTAAATCATGTACAAAGCACTATATCTGGGTCTGAAACTAACTTAAAAAATAAATAACCAGCATTGTTTTACAAGCATATTCTGTCTAGTATTTACGTTTGAAATGGCATAGTCTAGCACAAAAATAGATGTAAAATTCCAGGAATTTAACCAATCGACTGTACAGTTTCTATTACATTTGCGTGTTTTATAAGATTTTCTTCTCTTCTTTTGTCCTCCTACGTAGCTGAGTACCCAGGTTCGATTCCCAGTAATGCCAAAACCTTTTCTTTGTTGAGAGAACTGATGCGGGGTGCACTCAGCCTCGTGATGCCAGTCGAGGAGCTACCTGATTGAGTAAAAGCGGCTCTACGGTCTGGGAGGTCTACAAAACGGCAGTAAAACGGAGTGGTGGCTACAACTCCTTCATACAGCATCTGTATGATACAGCAAGGCAGAGGATGACACGGCAACAGGTAGGCTTCCCTTGGGCCTTCACGGCCTGGACGAAGAGCTCTTTTATCTTATTTTATTTATTTGTTTGCTCTAACCATACAGTAAGCACAAGTAAAAGGATAAGAAAAGCATGCAGGAGTCTTTAACAATTTTGCTTTAGTTACAAAATGAAATGAAGCAATAAGCAGATGTACTGGTCCAGTCAAACGTCATCTCTGTTTGTTTCAACCATCTGGAAACCAAAGACATCGATGTACAAAACATTTAACCTCACATAATTAGGAAGAAAGGGCAGGGTTATCGGATGTGTGTTAAGGCATCAGGAGGTAACTTCCGTGGTGCTAGAGCAGGAGCGGCCATGGAGTGCCGGGTGTGCGGGCCGCGGATGGTCCGAGGCTCGGCCTGTCTAGGCTTTGCTCGCTCCTTCTCGGAAGTACCCGCTTTTTTTTTTTTTGGTCATCAGTCTACTGACTGGTTTGATGGGACCCGCCACGAATTCATTTCCTGTGCTAACCTCTTCATCTCGGAGTAGCACTTGCAATCTACGTCCTCAATTATTTGCTTGACGTATTCCAATCTCTGTCTTCCTGTACAGTTTTTGCCCTCTACAGCTCCCTCTAGTACCATGGAAGTCATTCCCTCATGTCTTAGCAGATGTCCTATCATCCTGTCCCTTCTCCTTATCAGTGTTTTCCACATATTCCTTTCCTCTCCGATTCTGCGTAGAACCTCCTCATTCCTTACCTTATCAGTCCACCTAATTTTCAACATTCGTCTATAGCACCACATCTCAAATGCTTCGATTCTCTTCTGTTCCGGTTTTCCCACAGTCCATGTTTCACTACCATACAATGCTGTACTCCAGACGTACATCCTCAGAAATTTCTTCCTCAAATTAAGGCCGGTATTTGATATTAGTAGACTTCTCTTGGCCAAAAATGACTTTTTTGCCATAGCGAGTCTGCTTTAGATGTCCTCCTTGCTCCGGCCGTCATTGGTTATTTTACTGCCTAGGTAGCAGAATTCCTTAACTTCATTGACTTCGTGACCATCAATCCTGATGTTATGTTTCTCGCTGTTCTCATTTCTACTACTTCTCATTACCTTCGTCTTTCTCCGATTTACTCTCAAACCATACTGTGTACTCATTAGACTGTTCATTCCGTTCAGCAGATCATTTAATTCTTCTTCACTTTCACTCAGGATAGCAATGTCATCAGCGAATCGTATCATTGATATCCTTTCACCTTGTATTTTAATTCCACTCCTGAATCTTTCTTTTATTTCCATCATTGCTTCCTCGATGTGCAGATTGAAGAGTAGGGGCGAAAGGCTACAGCCTTGTCTTACACCCTTCTTAATACGAGCACTTCGTTCTTGATCGTCGACTCTTTATTATTCCCTCTTGGTTGTTGTACATATTGTATATGACCCGTCTCTCCCTGTCTTGCGGTTCTAGGCGCGCAGTCCGGCCCGCGCGACTGCTACGGTCGCAGGTTCGAATCCTGCCTCGGGCATGGATGTGTGTGATGTCCTTAGGTTAGTTAGGTTTAAGTAGTTCTAAGTTCTAGGGGACTGATGACCTCAGATGTTAAGTCCCATAGTGTTCAGAGCCATTTGAACCATTTGAGCCGTCTCTCCCTATAGCTTACCCCTACTTTTTTCACAATCTCGAACAGCTTGCACCATTTTATATTGTCGAACGCTTTTTCCAGGTCGACAAATCCTATGAAAGTGTCTTGATTTTTCTTTAGCCTTGCTTCCATTATTAGCCGTAACGTCAGAATTGCCTCTCCCGTCTCTTTACTTTTCCTAAAGCCAAACTGATCGTCACCTAGCGCATTCTCAATTTTCTTTTCCATTCTTCTGTATATTATTTTTGTAAGCAGCTTCGATGCATGAGCTGTTAAGCTGATCGTGCGATAATTCTCACACTTGTCAGCTCTTACCGTCTTCGGAATTGTGTGGATGATGCTTTTCCGAAAGTCAGATGGTATATCGCGGGACACACCAACGTGAACAGTCGTTTTGTTGCCACTTCCCCCAATGATTTTAGAAATTCTGATGGAATGTTATCTATCCCTTCTGCCTTATTTGACCGTAAGTCCTCCAAAGCTCTTTTAAATTCCGATTCTAATACTGGATCCCCTATCTCTTCCAAATCGACTCCTGTTTCTTCTTCTATCACATCAGACAAATCTTTACCCTCATAGAGGCTTTCAATGTGTTCTTTCCACCTATCTGCTCTCTCCTCTGCATTTAACAGTGGAATTCCCGTTGCACTCTTAATGTTACCACCGTTGCTTTTAATGTCTCCAAAGGTTGTTTTGACTTTCCTGTATGCTGAGTCTGTCCTTCCGACAATCATATCTTTTTCGATGTCCTCACATTTTTCCTGCAGCCATTTCGTCTTAGCTTCCCTGCACTTCCTATTTATTTCATTCCTCAGTGACTTGTCACAATAAAAAAGTACCCGCTACAACGCGACATTTCACTTAGTTTGTATGAAGTAGAGGATGGGAAAGGAAAGGGAAAGAATGGGTGGGAAACTCGGAGCTTCCAGCCGAAAATTGGATTGTAGTTGGGCAATGGCGAGAGCTGAAAATTTGTGCCGAACCAGGGCTCGAAACCGGATGCTCTGCTTCTCGAGTGAACGATTGCCTTAACGACTTCGGCCGTCAGGACACGCTTACTGTCCGACCCAAATTCTGAACTTAAACGCGTTCCAGGGCAGCGTCCGTCGTCCATTAACCCCCTGCTCGCAACTTATTGATTCCCATAGGAGTTCGGACGCTACTAGAGCATTCGCACTGAAACAAACGTCAAGGAGCCATCGCGCTGTTGCAGAAATGTGTACACCTGAGTGATGCCTGTTTTGTTGGACATGTTCGGCGGAACAGACAGCACTGAGATATAAAAATTTCACTTACTATTGCGGAGCGGTATTTTTCTGCCGGTACAACTCTCTTCGGTTCGGAAGAATCGTGGTGTTAGCGCTGTTTACCCTTCGCTATTTGGTCACGATATAAAAGAAGTTCACAGCTCCAGTGAGTGTTTGCAAAAGAAGAGGCAGTCTAGCAATCTATCGTCAGAAGCCTTTAAAGAGAAATGAGAATAACAGAAGGATAAGAATTCTCAACATCTCGTAAGCAATGTAAAGTTGGGTAACCGACGAGTGCAGTAAATTTACTATGAAACGACATCACAGTACTATTGAGTTGGCAGTTAGAGAGTAAAAAATCACAACGATCGACAGACGGGATTCACTGTTCTGTACATCAAGAAGCACTTTGTGCTAAATTTGCAGGTATGGAGCTCATTAAGAAACTGGTGGCACTAACAGTAAAATTGCTATTGCCGTCGTGCGCCCTTAAAACCCTCTTCATGTCCAATAATATTGCTGAAGTCTCAGGCATTACTGCAGTGTCAGTGGCAACGGTCTCCGATGGAACTGAACAAATAGTGTGGACAATTTATATATTATTGCAAAGTATGTTGGTTAAGTCAAGGGGCATGCCTGGAACGATTTTTCGATTTAAAACACGATACTATTGAATTTATAAAGGAAAAAGGAGTGCAGAAGCAAAACTTAGAACATCCGGAGTGCATTGCGAACCTCGCATTTTAAGTATAGTTGACTGCACACTGCTCACGTTAATACACAGACGTATTTTTTAAAATAAGTCGCATTGTAGAAGGAACAATGTCTGACAAACACAGTCCAGTACGCAATGTAATTCCGTTTTAAAGACGAATCCTTTTACGTTAAACTGTCAAGGATATCTAAATTGTTTTCTCGGGTACAGTTTCCATGTTTCCATAAAGAGCTTGGAAACGTGTTACAATATTTCGACCAACATATGTGTGTGAAAGGCTTTTTCTCGATTACAGAATTAAATAAGTTGCAATTACGTGGCAGTCTGTGATATTGACTGCGTCCATCCACATGCCCGCAGTTTGTACCAAATGAGAATTACAATATGTTTTCAGCGAGTGAAAATTTGTTTCGTTTGCGAACTATCTTGTTGAGAAATGTAAAATATAAAACCAAGTTACATGCAGTGTGACTGCATTGCCCTTAAAAGGCGGTGCGTTTGCAGTTTTCCCACTCCTCAAGTCAGACAGCATGCCGAGGTGGTGGTGGGGGAAATGTGCAGACAGGCTGACAAGGGGAGGCCGCCAATTGTGAAATTCAGATTCGATTCATACTGCGCATAATAAAAGCTCATGGCCAGAGCTGTAATGTGGCAAAGCACCAAGATGCACTTCTCAGCCGTTGTCGAGAAAATCGACAGTTAAAAGAAACCGTTGTGGTGAAATACTCTCTACGATTAATAATTTTCTACAGCGTCGTGGCGCAGCGGTAAGCGCTCGGGTTCGTAATCCGAAGGTCGCCGGATCGAATCTCGCGCCATGCAACCTTTTTTTTTTTTAATTTTTTTTTTAGTATTTGTTTTTTGTAAATTCCCGGCAATCAGTTGCAACAATTATGCATATAATAAGTTGTTGAAAGTCGTTTGTCGTGGAAAAACTGGCGACTTCGAACATCATTATGTTTTCCGCAAACAAAGTTGTATTTCACAAATGTTATCCACGTATAGTTAACGGAAGACGTAGAAACGATATTCCGAAACGAATACGTATAGTGTAAGTCAAACGTTCGAATTAGAATAGAGACACCACGAACACAAATTTGCTGTGGCAGGTATGAAATATAAACTCCGTTACTCGCTCGTTACACTTGAAGGACAGATGTTGAATGGGCCGAAACGAGCCGCCGCATAACAGCGTAGTTGCGTGCTAACTTCGAAAGAAGGTAGACACGGTCCCTAGCGCAACTTATAACATCGTCGAAAATGAGTGCGGACGGGAGAGCTTTGGTACACCTGTTAAAAAAAAAGGGGAAAATGGAGGCGGTACAATTGGAGAGCGATCCGCCTTCACCAACATGCATAAGCAATTCATTAATAGTATATATATATATATTTGGATTACAAAAAACTAATATTAAAAAAAAAGTTGCATGGCGCGAGATTCGATCCGGCGACCTTCGGACTACGAACCCGAGTGCTCACCGCTGCGCCACAACGCTGTAGAAAATTGTTAATCGTAGAGAGTATTTCACCGCAACGGTTTCTTTTAACTGTCGATTTTGTCGACAACGGCTGAGAAGTGCATCTTGGTGCTTTGCCACATTACACCTTTGGCCATGAGCTTTTATTATGCGCAGTATGAATCGAATCTGAATTTCACAATTGGCGGCCTCCCCTTGTGAGTGCCATGGCCCACGTGTCAGGACATGGCTCGCGAGCTAAATTCTTGCACGCCCCTGTACAAGAGCCCCTGTAAAGGACAAAAACTGTAGGGGAGGGCAGAGGCTGGAACACATACAGCAAATAATTGAGAACGTGGGGTGCAAGTGCTTCTCTGAAATTAAGAAGGCTGGCGTGGGAGAGAAATTGGCCACAGCAAACTAGTCGGAAGACTGAAGACTTAAAAAACAAATAAAATAAAATAACAACCTTTGATGCTAAATTTGTTCAGAAACACTACGGAACTTTGTTACGTGTTTTACCCTTTAGGGAGTATTAAATCTTAATATGATTTACTATAATGTATAAAAACTCTTCCCCTGCATCTCTCCCTTCATTAGGAATGATACGAAGTTTTGCTCTTTTCTGGCCTCTACAAGTACAGCTGAAAGCAAACCGTGCAATTGCTTTCGAGGAACCAGGCAAAAAGACATAATATGTCCTATGTTTCAGACGAAGCAGTGGGTCCCGTTACAGCTAGAAATGTCAAATGTTGCGATTTCAGCCAATCATTAACTGCAGGCAGCAGCAAGTGGAGGGGAAAAGGATAGCTATACTTTCCCTGTACAGAGCTTTATCCAGATTCCACCATGTAGCGGCGGTGTCTGCAATATTGTACATTGTCAAGGCAATCCTTGTTTTTAAATGATGAGTAAAGCCGTAGTACCAATAAGAACAAAATACTGAAACAAGGATACAGGTATTAAAACAGTACAACGAAATGAAAATGTTCTCATATGTCTAAGAATCGCATTGTGTGTATCGCAGGACGGTCAGTTGTAAAAATAGTAATAATTACGTCCTATGCTGTTTGCGGCAGGAAAGTCCATTACAAAAGATGAACATTAAATCTTATAGCGCCGCTTGGGGTAGCCACGTGGCTCTGTGTAGCATATGTCTCAATCAAAAAATTTTAGGCACCTGTTTAAGGTAGACATTTTATGCTTCTCACAGACCATAAACCATTTGTGTTGTAACACCCCACCCGTCACTTATCTGGTTTTGGTGTGTGTTCACCCCAGGTAATTGACTAACAGATCAACAGAGAGTGCAAAACTGCTGCAATGTCGGATAACGCAAAGAAAGTAATAAGGCCCTGTGACTCCTGATTGAACTGCGGTGGCAGTGTTGACATGAATTAATTCAGAATTGATCCCTTTTAATTAAAAAGTGGTGCACATTGATGTTATATTCAGCTATTGAACACCAGATGCAAATGTTGAACATAAATTTAATTAAGAAAGTCACTTGGGATTTCAACTACTTGATTGAAAACAGATGCAGTCTATTAGCACAGATTTATTTTAACTGACGACCTTCAATCATCACATTACATGACTCTCCTAACAGGCAGTGGTAATAAATTGCGTTTGCATGGAGTAAAGCGCGATAACCCAAAAGTAATTCCTATCGACTGACCCAGGCGTAATGCGAAATGCGAAAAGAATTCTACAATAGACGACCCATGAAACCCTCATGGAAACTTTGTCGACGTGATCCAACAAATTAATCAGTAGCCGGAGCGGGCGCAGTATCACCGAATTCAGCGTGGCGGGTCGACGTCATTATGCGGATGTCGGCCGACCTCGTGGTGCTGCAAGGTCGCGCTCGTCTGTTCACTTCTAGCTATCTTGCTCAGTACATAGCTGAACGAAAACTTTCTATCTCCAAGCTCAATCGTTCCGTTTGCTAAGTCCTAAACTGCAGAGATGCTCACTCTCTCTCAGGCAAGCTGAGTAAAGAACGCCACGTCCGCACTCTAGGCAGGCTGGGAACGGAAGACTAATACGGAGACTTCTCCCAGTCCGCTCTTCGCCTTGGTTTCCCCTCCAGGAAAACCAATTACGCCAATTGCAGCGCAAGTTGCTTTAATTATGTGTCGCATCCCAGCGCCGACCAATGCGTGCTCTGGTAAGTGAACAAATTCCCACAAAATTTCCCTTCCTCTCAACTTCTGCTATTTAGCTCCTCCCAGGCCATCCATCAAGGTTAGCGTCTGCACAAAACACCAATTTTTCCGGAATTCTGACTCCCAGGAGAGTACTTCAGATTCCTTAGTCCTACGTTCCCATCGGAAGCCGGCGTATTTCATTCTGTCGCTCTTCACCTGATTTATTTCAGACTCTGCAGACCGTGAATTTAGCGTGAAGTTGCTATAGTCACGAACACGCATATTTTGGCCTCTGTTGACCGCTCCACCGTAGCTTTGGGCGGCTTTCTCGCATGTTTCACTGAAAACGGGACGATGGACATTTATCAACAGGCATACAAGTTCCCCATCTGCTTCCCGGTACACCAGCATGGAGTCGGGGTCAACCACCCACTCACTGTCACTCATCTTAAGGCAGCTGGAGGGCGCACCCCGTTACCGCTTTCTCAGAGCTTGAACCGTCCTAAGCTGCCTATTGTCGCTTCCCTTCGTCGCTCCCCAGCTGGCCACGGTCACTCGAATACTTCCCTGGTATAAACTGGCCTCCAGTAAATCGACGCGTTTCCACAAAGTTTTCATGTCGTGTGAATTACTTTAAAACCATCACCCAACATTAATTATTCCAATACGTCCATACTATACCCTCTACAAGATGCATTGTGCCTTGTCAGTCATTTTTGATCAGCCCTACTGTTCGCTGAACGTGAGTTAGGTGATATTTAATGACTTCATGTAAGGGGCATAGTTCTTGCCATCTTACAGTGTTCACTTTTCATTAGAAGACAGGCAAGATATCACCGCGACGGTTGCGGCATTTGGACTTTATTGCAGAATTTGCTACAGATATTCAACATGTTGACAGTGAGCAGAATGGCCCAGCAGTTGCAATATCTCACACTGACGCCATCACGAAGGAACTTGACCTCATAGAACTTGACTACGCTCAGAAAGGAGACAGCGAACTGAAGATAGGCCTTGAAACATCGTCGGCTTGCAGCTCTGGCGCATCCAAATACGGAGTTCGAACGTAGAGTTGCATTGCGATGTATCAATGGCACAAGCTTGACCATTAGCTGCGGCAGATATTTGCAAACAAGCAATTTCCTGCCTTCACAACCTCTCATCCATGAGTAAGAGCTACTGTACGACGTATGAAGAAGACATTTTTTTTTCCCAAACATTGAGAAAGATTGCGTCGTTTGTTCGCCAGTGCAATACTTGTTGTCACAACAAAATAGATCGGCCTCTTACAACTTCGCTCGGTGCTTTTATCCCACCGAGACAACGCTTTCAGCATTTCTGAACCAACATTACTGCATATTTACACCATCAGAAGGGTACCGATACGGTCAGAAACCGCTTGATCGCTTCTCTCTCATTGGCTGAAATCTTTGACATAAAAGCTGCAGCGGCACCGACTGTAGTCATGTCCATCTTTCATGAACGGATCTCATGTTTTGGTATCTCTCTCCACGTCACTACCAATCAGGACAAGCAATTCGAGTCATACCTCTTTAAAGCATTATCAGCATTGCTTTATATGAACCGTATTCGAATCTGCACCTAACACGCCGCCGTTATGGTCTCGTAGGATAGCTCTATCGACAACTGAAGGTCTCACTTAGATGCCATGCCACAGTGTCTCTGTTGTTCTACTAGGCTTGCAGACAGCTTTCAAAGAAGGCCTCAAAGGAACAATAGCTGAAATAGTGTATAGGCAAACACTTCGACTACTGGGAGAGTTCTTTACTGGCACATCAAACAATACTACTGAAGCATAAGAACGAATACAGACTACTCTGACGTGATGTGGAAACACGTAGGCTCACGTCATAACGCGCGTGATATAAAAATCCAACACAGGGTTTTCTGCGCTCATGTTTATATTGAGCTGATGTGACGTGGGAATGCGTTGGATGATCCAATCTGACGCTACACGCCTTTAATGACGCGTGGGAAGAATATCTAAAGTTCTAGATTTTCGTCAGTCGTGGGAAGGCGTCAGAAGTGTGCAGTGGTTTCTCCTCTACCGTTTGCAATTATTATTTGAAGATGGAGGAGATGTTGACTGAATAAGTTCGGTCAAATCCGGTGCTGTACGACCCTACAAACCGGGAATATCGTAACCAGCATTCAAGGAAAGAGGCTTGTGACGAAATAGGAGAAAAACTCGGCATTACAGGTTAGTGAAAACAGTTACTGTTTCCATATTTTTTATTAGTTTTTCTTTTTTACAATTTATAATAGTTCAATAGGCGTTATATTTTATATTGATAGGAAAAAAGTATCAATCCATAACAAGTAAAACCAGATATGAATATAACAGATATCTATTATATAAATTGGATTATATGAATTGTAATTAAAAATAACACCCAATTGAACTTAAAACGGTCGGTTATAACGAATGCGCGTATTAAGTAAATAATACTGGACGTGTCATGGAGTAACTCTACCCTTTCGAATGGAGTGCCATTGCCAAGGACAACTTGCTGAACCATAATCGGAAACGAAGTACTTTTTGAACTTATCTATGGTGATGGCCGCTTATCTCACGAAATTTCTACGAATGTGTTCGAGGTTGGCTACACCATGAATGTGTTCAGTTTCCAACCTGATTTGTTCCTCGAAAGGGGAAATATTTTTTGATGTATTCCGAAGCATGTTGTGTAGACAGGTGGAAGCTAATACTATTAGATCGGCAGTTTCTGGTTTAGTTTCAATAGGCTTTAGAAATATTCTCCAGCGCCCGGCTAGAATTCCGAACGCATTTTCTACAGTCCGTCGAGCTCTTGAATGACGGTAGTTATATACCTTGTCTTCGTCACTTGTAATGGCTGCTTTGCTGTATGGACGCATCAAATAGGTTTTAAGAGGGAAGGCTTCATCTGCAATAATTACATAAGGAATCTCCATTGATGGTAGTAGCTCTTTGTCTTTTGGAACGGCGTATTTGTTGCTTTCAAATCTTTTTCCCCATCTCAGATCGCTCAAAAGTTCCTCCATCGCTACTTTTGCCGTAAGCTCCAACGTCAACAAGCGTGAATTTGTAATTTGCATCTACCAAAGCCAATAAAAGAATGGAATATATTCCTTTGTAGTTATAGTACAATGAACCAGCACCAGCTGGACATAGGATTTGAACGTGCTTGCCGTCCAAAGCTCCTATGCAGAGTGGATAATTCCACTCCTCATCATAATCCTTGGCTATCTGTACCCATTCATCTTTGTTTGGTTCTGGCATGTAAATCGGTCGTAGAGTTTTCCAAATTACCTCACAACACTCTTTAACTATTTCTCCAATAGTTGAAAATCCAATCCGAAAAGAAAAACCCAATGTTCTGTAAGAATTGCCAGTTGCCAAGTACCTGTGAACAGTGAAAAATGCCCACTTACTGAATTATTAATCTTCACGTTGTCCTTTGGCAACTACGCGACCTTTGCCTTTGAGCGCCAAAGGAGAATAAATGAATAACTAATAGATAATTATGGCGCGTTTAAAATTACTTGCCACTTTTGACAGTTCGGTACGGAGCGAGTGGAGGGGAGTGTTGTTGCCAACGCGTGCCAGCAGGCGGCGATATCGCCACGCCTAAAAGGAGCCGGCCGCCAGGTAAACATTCTTTAGCAGTAGAGTAACGACAATAATGAACAGAGAACGTTCTTTGGTGGCAAAGAAACAATTGTGGTAGTGTTTACCCACGGCCTGGCGACAGGAACGCCTTACAGGCCGACACCGGTGGCGGCTCGGGGGGAAAGCCTGGCTCGGCATTGGTGTTGCCTGGGTAACGGAGTCACGTCGCCTCCGGCAAGCCAAACGCCAAAATTCGCAACTAATTTTAAACGCACTATAAAGACTAGCCTAGAATTTTAAACTAATTTCTCTGTTGTAGGTAATGAATGTAAAGACAACTGGAATAAACTGCGGAATGCGTACATCCAGGCTAAACACCGTAGAGCCACAAAATCAGGACAGACAGCAAAGAGTTTGAGCAAATGGAAATTTGAAGATGAAATGGCTTTTTTGAATCCAACTCTCGTAACAAGGAAAACTCGAGGAAATGCGAAAGACAGCCCCAATAATGAAGATTATGATGGAACACGAGAAGAAACTGGTTTATGTCCGATTGATGAAACAGACACGAAAGTGGCCTCGTCTGAAAGTTCTCAATCCAATCCACCAAGAAACGATCTACTGAAAAGTGCAGTCCCTACAATGGCGGAGGCCATCGACAATCCCACTGCTAATGTGTCAGATTCTCCAACAACTTTTACTCAACCTTCAGCGAAGCCCGTAAGGCCTTATGTTGGAAAAAAAATGTTTGTCGTCATCTGTGCAAGAAATGGTTAAAATAATGAAAGAAAACCAACGCTTGTGCTCCCAAGTACTTCTTCAAAGGGCACACGCTACATCAAGTGACAACGTGGACGGTGAACGCGAACTTTTTTTCCTCAGCATGGCGAAAAATGTGAAAAAATTGCGTCCTGACGAGCAAATTAGAGTGAAGATGGAAGTGAGCACCATTGTTTTGGGGGCAGCGTTGCAAGCAGCACGTGGGAGCTCATTTCAGGTGAACCCTGGTTACCACAATACTCTTAATACAAATCCATCATCATTCTATCAATCCTCCTCAACACCATCTCCTCAACGATCTGAACACAGCTTGAACTGCTCAACGGACTCAACGTTGTCCTACACTAGGCAAGAGAAACAGCAAGAAAACTTTTCTAATTTGTAATTACCTTTCTGATGTATAATAAAACGTACTTTGTGAAAAGAAAATCAATAAAAATTCCATAATGTATCTTTGATATTTTTTTCCCTCCCAGATATATAATACAATAAAGTATTAGCACTTACCTCAAGCAAACTGCAAGTCGTATCTCCACCGGAATGCTTTCCCTGAGTTGAGTGGAGCGTTTTTCTACTATCGGACCACCAAGCTCAGGAGTGGTAGAATTCAGTTTTTGTCATTCTGTAATACCACTTAAACCGCTCTTCATCTTCTGTTAGTTGAGTCATTAAATTTTGGAACCCCCCGAATTCGTCTCGCCCCCATTCTCTAAACGAGCAAATGGATGCAATACACAGAGCAGCCATTTCTTCTTCTCCTTCTTCCAGCATGTCAAAAACACGCAGTACATTCATGGTTGCAAGTTCAAAACAAACTGTCGGAAAATACAGTGCAGACGAAGTAGTTGTTTCATGCTGCTGTTCGTCAGGCCAATGTGAACATAGCTTCATGTCTGACGTGGTCCCACGCTGCCTGACGTGACGTGGGAACACGTCACGTCAGAGTAGTCTGTGTTCACCTTTAAGACTTTGCACAAAAATTTCACCAGCAGATCTGCAAGCTTCGTCCTGCTGTTTCAAAAGAACATTCTACCAACGACCAATCGTTTTCTGCGACTTACTCTACTGCAAAAACATATGCCATTGGAATACCTCTCCAACCACCATTCGATGGTCGACACGTGGTATTGGCACGCTATGACAAAATATTTGATGTCGATGTCAATGGCTCTTCCGTCATAACATCCATCGACAGACTCAAGCCAGCCTTTACCGCAGCTGAGACTTACATCAGTACACAGACAGCAACTAACACCGAGACGTTACCTATGGTTGATTCCATGAGGACGCTGGACACATCCAGTCTTTCACTGCCACAGCCTGTGCCTGCAAGTAAATGTCAAGTCACAACTCGTTCGAGTGCCACGTACGTTTCAATCCCAAATACCTCTGACACTTGCCGGAGATGGATGTGCACAGTGAACTGTCTGCTACATTTTATGCACGCAGTGTAAACTCTCTGATTCTTGCCATTCCCTACAAACCAGAAACAAATGGTAGATGTAGGTGTTCGTTACAGTCTTACGATTATTTGTTGCAATTAATCGCTTATGTTGTGTTGAACAAATAAATAGTATCCACACACGACAGTGTCACCACTAACGAGACACGCGAACATGTGTACAGGAAAGGACATGACGAAAAGTTCTGGTTGATTGGAAGTCGAACCCAACACATATCACCGTTGTTGACTGCGCTCTAAGAAGTGTTACTTATTGAATTATTTTGCAACAGTAGTTAGAAGTGGGTGTTGGAACCTAAAATGATGTGATGACAAGTTCCATGTCTGACTGATAGTCGAAACAGGTACTTGTCGTTATTGTTGGCACCGCATGAAGAGATGTTTAAAATCATAATTATTTTTGAGCTGTTATTTGGTGTGCACATCCTACAGCTCGAAATGACATGATGAAATATTTTGTGCCGGACCAGGATTCGAATCCAGACAGTCTCATTTCATGGAATTCTTGTAGAGTATGGAATCTTGGGCAAACTACGAAACGATGGCACGGTATTGTCCCAAAGGGATCAAATCCGACGAAAGGGTAGATCTGAGTTCGAAACCCAGTCCAGTATATAGATTTTAAAATTCTCAAATTCAAATACAATAAGAAATAAGTATGCAACGACCTTACATAATGATTGGTTCGTTAATGAAATAAAATTTCTGGCATAAGGCAGCGTATTGGTAATAGAGCTTCTACTAGGTGCAACTTCCGCCCCTGTCAAGACCCAACCTACAACGACGCTCCTCCAGTCGGCAGGAAAGGGACATCATGTTTAATGTGGATTTGGAATCACGGCGCTGTCCTACGTTGTTCAACTGGTGGCACCAGAGGTGAAGTGGGTCTGTTCGTGCTTGTTAACAATAGTTGCCTGAGTGTGAATTGAATCCACACATTGAGGATGCGAAGCTAGAATCGTCCCAAAAGACCTCCAAACTACATATATAGTTGTCTCATGATTTTTCGGTAATGAAAGATACTCCACAATGGATGAGAATTATAACTCTGTGCAGGTGGATACAGCCTGTTCAAAACATTCATTCCCTTGTCCTGTCGCAGCGTCATTCAACAGCTGCCTCGAATACCCATTGCGAATTTGCGCCTTGATTTTGTAATCTCTGAAATAAATTCACACAACGGCCATCTGCACGAATTGGCAACATGGTAACATGCAGAATTTTCTACAGGAACTGTTGCTTTCCACTTGAACTGCTGCGTGCATTAGTGGTATAGTGGCAAACGTGGCGCAGCGCAAATGCCAAGCTGAAACACGGAGCACAGTCGCCTCTTTGCTTTTTAAACCACATTTTATTTAATATAACTGTGTGGGCAACAGCGTTGTGATCGTTGTTTCTTGCAGCATATGCCTTGAACAATACTAAAATATGTAATCTACCCATGCGGGCAAAACTGTCCCAAAAAAAAGATTGGTTCATAACTTCGTGAAGATTCAGTTGGCTTGTTGCCACGCAGCTTGCTTAAGTATGTTCATCAAACGTCGTTTTTTATTTGAGGTGCTAGATACGTTTTTATGGTAACTCTGAATGTGGCATTGTTCAAGGTTATGAAGAACGTTATTTAAGTGCTAGAAAATGGAGCGTGGAACGGAAAGAGAGACTGACGTTTGTCACATTTTGTTCTCTTTGGATTTCAAACAGAGCTTTGGGCAGTGGAGACATCTGGAAATATTTGTGTCATGTATGAGGTAAGTGCCCCGAAGAGGTTACATCAGAAAATTGTTTTCTCATTTCAAATAGGATCGTTTCAACGTGAATTATTTGCCACAATCAGAAGGGCAACAGGCGTTGTTGAAGGACATTTATATGGTTTACCACTACAGCTCATCCGATTACTGGCAAATGTGATGAACAGCGACCATTTAACATTGGTGAGACACTTGTTTTCAATGGGCGATATTGAGGAAAAAAAGAGGAAAGATTAATTTTTTCCTATAAAAGCATAATAGCGTCTGGTAATGAGATTGCATGCTGCATCACACCGAAACTGTGATAACGATCGTAAGAGTGTGGTGAACACTGACCACTGTGACCTCGAGTTACCAAAGTAAGTGCCTGAAACTGCTCTAACAAAAGAGACCTTTAATAAGACATATTTGGAGAATGATCGCCATGTAGGTGCGATTTCAAAACAATGTATTAAGTTTGACCACGAAATGTTACATTTCTTTCATAAACCTCATATCAATTAACGCTACCGGGATACTTCTGGATGTATGATTATTTTCCACTATCTCAACCATATGTTAGTGAAGGTTACAATCAAGCTCTGTTAGTACTGTCGATTATTTAGTTTTTTCCAGATTTTCACCATGATGCTCATTTCAGTATTTTCGCCATACGATCAGAATAAAATATGTTAACATCATGCGGATAACTCAGTACGGGGATGAATTTTAGGCACTGAAAAGGCACATCTGTCCTACAAACAGAGTCTCCAGCTGAAAGGTCAAGTGATATTGATTGCTTTGAGTAGCTATCTAAACAGAGCACGCGCGCGGAGGACTGATCAGCAGTGTGATAAGTTATTGAAGTGACACGCACTAGTTTGGAGGGAAGCTCACATAACCAGAAAAGAATATGTACAGTCGAAGCTAAATGAATATATAGACGATGATACGTATAGAGATCACTGGTGGAATTTTTAGCCATCAGAATATATCAACAACTTCAACAACTGAATTAATATTTGCTGCAGGGGGACAAAAAGAGAGTGCTTGAGTTGTCAATTGAAGAGGTGAAACTGAATGACGGAAGGAAGGAAGGTTACAGTTTATTGCCTCGTCGACAGCGAGATGATCGGAAGAGAATTACGATTGTACCGACGGGGTGGAAGGACGGTCATGGTGACCGGGACATGGATAATTACTGAAGATTTAGATTTCAGTGATACAATCAAGTTCAGAAAAAATCTGTATCACAGAGGTAGCTACACCAATGACGCAACAAGTGCGCCACTCTTTTGATGAAACTGAATGAGATCGGTAATTCGGATGTGGTGACATACCGCATTGTAGCACAAAGTTGCTGTACTTTCCCGACAGAAACTACTAACTAGTGATCAAGACGGTCTCCTATATAAACTTACCGACTTAACGGTACAAACATACACTACTGGCCATTAAAATTGCTTCACCACGAAGATGATGTGCTACAAACGCGAAATTTAACCGACAGGAAGAAGATGCTGTGATATGCAAATGATTAGCTTCTCAGAGCATTCACACAAGGATGGCGCCGGTGGCGACACCTGCAACGTGCTGACATGAGGAAAGTTTCCAACCGATTTCTCATACACAAACAGCAGTTGACCGGCGTTGCCTGGTGAAACGTTGTTGTGATGGCTCGTGTAAGGAGGAAAAATACGTACCATCACGTTTCCGACTTTGATAAAGGTCGGATTGTAGCCTACCGCGATTGCGGTTTATCGTATCACGACATTGCTGCTCGCATTGGTCGAGATCCAATGACTGTTAGCAGAATATGGAATCGGTGGGTTCAGGAGGGTAATACGGAACGCTGTTCTGGATACCAACGGCCTCGTATCACTAGCAGTCGAGATGACAGGCATCTTATCAGCATGGCTGTAACGGATCGTGCAGCCCCGTCTCGATCCCTGAGTCAACAGATGGGGACGTTTGCAAGACAACAACCATCTGCACGAACAGTTCAACGACGTTTGCAGCAGCATGGACTATCAGCTCGGAGACCATGGCTGCGGCTACTCTTGACGCTGCATCACAGACAGGAGCGCCTGCGATGGTGTATTCAACGACGAACCTGGGTGCACTAATGGCAAAACATCATTTTTTCGGATGAATCCAGGTTCTGTTTACAGCATCATGATGGTCGCATCGTTGTTTGGCGACATCGCGGTGAACGCACATTGGAAGTGTGTACTCGTCATCGCCATACTGGCGTATCACCCGGTGTGATGGTATGAGCTGCCATTGGTTACACGTCTCGGTCACCTCTTGTCCGCATCGACGGCACTTTGAACGGTGGACTTTACATGTCAGATGTGTTACAACCCGTGGCTCTACCCTTCATTCGATCCCTGCGAAACCCTACATTTCAGCAGGATAATGCACGACCGCAGGTTGCAAGTCCTGTTCGGGCCTTTCTGGATACAGAAAATGTTCGACGGCTGCCCTGGCCAGCACATTCTCCAGATCTCGCACCAACTGAAAACGCCTGGTCAATGGTGGCCGAGCAACTGGCTCGTCACAAGACGCCAGTCACTACTCTTGATGAACTGTGGTATCGTGTTGAAGCTGTATGGGCAGCTGTACCTGTACACGCCATCCAAGATCTGTTTGACTCAATGCCCAGGCGTATCAAGGCCGTTATTACGGCCAGAGGTGGTTGTTCTGGGTACTGATTTCTCAGAATCTATGCACCCAAATTGCGTCAAACTGTAATCACATGTCAGTTGTAGTATAATATATTTGACCAGTGAATACCCGTTTATCATCAGCATTTCTTCTTGGTGTAGCAATTATAATGGCCAGTAATGTACAATATCAGGTCAACATCAGCAATAGGGGAACGCATTACTAGCATAAAAACCTTCTTCAGTTGCCAGTAATTTCATATTTATTACACGATAAGTTTCGAAGCTTAAAGCCCTATCTTCAGGTGCCACCACAAAAGTACAGGAACATAAATGAGTGACAGTCGAGCCAGTCGCTCATGAGAGGTCACAAGCAAACCAAATAAACACACTGGAGCGTAGGACCAGCAACTGGGGCGCACACCTCGACACTCAATATAAGTACCACTCATTTATAATTCCATAATCATATGGTGGCACCTGAAGATGCGTCATTAGGGTTAGAAACCTGTCGTGTATTAAATAAGTTAATTAAGACATTAGCAGGTTACTTCCGTACAGATAGGTCGAACATTGTTCGTCAGTTGTGAGACCGACAAACCTTAATTAATGACAAAATTGTGAGCCAAATAGCCGTACCAACAGAGGAAAAGTGGTGATATTCCGTCGTTGACAAAGAGATAATAGCAGTTTCTTTAGCATGTCTTTCGTTTGTTCAGACGGCGAAAAAAACAACGAATTACTGTTTTCCGAAAAATTAAGAGATGATTAAAATTGCTCTCTAGATATTTGGATCAACGCCACAACAGAAAAAATCGCAATATTGAGAATATTGAATAAAAAAATGAAAACAGGATGGTCTACAGAGTCATTGTGTAATACCAGGCATGTGATTCTATTGTTCAGATTATTTCTCACTAAAATATTCTCCAGTAAAATTTGCCCCTGGAATATGTGTGTTCCCATAATCACATAAAATAATAAACTGTTCTATAACAAACGGCAACTTATAACGAATTTTAGAAGACAATGTGGAAAGTGACCTCTGTATTACAAGGACCAAATACATCAATATGAACTACTCACTGTGCAAATGACACCCGTATAAACCAAACTGCGCGTTGCAAGGGGGCCAATTATAATCAGTGGTACATTCTATGGCAGACGTAGTTTGTAAATAAGTCCTGAAAAGTTATATTTCTTCTGTTTTTCAGTTGACAGAGAAGTAGAAAGAGGTATTTTGAAGTGTCAGCCAACTATAGTTGCCAGAAGATTTTTGAATGTACGCACCTTTTGACGACTGTTTTCTATAATTTTTGCATTACTAGACATGGTACACTTCTATTATACCAATCTGCAGGATGCCCCGATTCGAAACCTCGTACTGCAAAAGATTTTTGCAGTAATTTTTGGCCTTTCCCCATATGATTCAATATGTCCATACACTACAAAACAAATTCAGCTAGGAGGACATATCGAAATGGAAATGGATTTCAGGGAGAAGAAATAGAAACTTACTTACGCCGAAGACTTCATAATTCTGTCAGAGTCAGCAAAGGACTTGCAAGAGCAGTTAAACGGAGGTGACCGTCTCTCAAAAACAGATTGTAAAGTGAACATCAGCAAAAGTAAACGAAGTTGTGAAATGTAGTCGAATTAAAGTAAGTAATGCTGAAGGAATTCGATCGGGAAATGAGATATTAAAACTAGTGGACAAGTTTTGCTATTTGGACAGCAAAATAACGGACACTGGCGGAATTAACGAAGATACGAACTGTCGGTTGCCAATAACAAGTAACTCTTTTCAGAAAAGATGAGAAATTTGTTTAACATAGAATCAAAATTTAAATGTCAGAAAGTATTTTCTGAAAGCTTGTCTGCTTAGTAACGTCATACGGAAGTGAAACGAAGACAGTAAACAGTCCAGACACGAAGAGAATAGAAGCTTTTGAAATGCCGTGTTACGGAAGAATGCTGAAGCAAATTCATAGAGCGATATCTAACGAAGAGGTGCAGCATTCAGCTGAGGTGAAAAGAGTTTTATGGTACAACTTGAATAGAGGAAGGTATATGTTAACACACCCTGAGGCATCAAGGAATAGTTAATCAGTTAATTTGTTAATGGAGAGAAGTCTACGGGGTATAAATTGTAGAAAAGACCAAGGCTTGAATAGAGCAAGAAATTTAAGGTGGACATAGTTTACAGTTATTATGGAGAAATGAACAGACTTGTATAGAAGAGACCAGCAAGGAAAACTGCATGAAACCAGTCTTCGTACCGAAGATCAAAACAAGAACAAACAACATATCTTCTGCACACTCTCATTTCAGCTCTATCATAGTGCTAGACAAATGATTCCAATAGCGTCTATAAGCTGATTCTTACAAATTAAAATCACAAACAACCCCTCTAGCCCACTACCAAGTCAACTCACATTTGCGCTTCAAGCTAAATTGTGCAGAAGACCTGTTTGGTTCCTCATTGAGTTAGATGTAAGACCGGCTAAACACTTAAACTGGAGCGATTGTGTTACACTTGTGCGGCAGAAGGCATGTAGGCCTACACATGACAGCAAAAAAGTGGTGACAGAAAATCGCAGCCAAAGTCCGTCACAGCCCTGACGCGAATGACATGCAACACGCCATTTTTCCGGACTACGTTGAGAACGCGGGAAAGAGGACTTATTATTACTTGAAGTATACCGAAAAATGATCCTCTCTGTATTCTAGACCTACTCCAGTAAGACATACAAGCTTTTGTGCAATTAAAATGTGATGTTTTTAGCCTATCCTAATGCTCTAATGGTGAAACGCGTGACTGGAATTCGAGAGGTGCGGAATCAAATCCCGGTCGACCACGGAAAATTTAAGCCTGCCTTTGATCGACCTTCCGCCGTTAGATAGCTGGGGTGTCTGAAAGACACGAATGTCGCAGAAGCGACGTTGAATTGAAAGATTTACACAGCCGGCCACTTAGCCGCACGCAATTAGTTGTAGGTACGCTACATACACCTTTAACAGAGAAATTGTTTGCTGGTCATCACTGTATTGAATTATTAACCAGTAGACTTTTATGTATATGGGCAGACGTTCGACTCCATGTTAAATTGCAATCTTTTTTCTTCCATTCTGTAAGAGACACCTACCATATGGGTAAGATTCGTCTATACCTGTCATTTTCAGTTTATTATTCGTAGTAGATGGGACTGCCTTAATAATAATAGCAATAAAATTAATATAGTAGTACTTCATGTATTCCTTCAAAGTCTGAAAGCCGGCCGCAGTGGCCGAGCGGTTCTAGGCGCTTCAGTCTGGAACCGCGCGGCCGCTACGGTCGCGGGTTCGAATCCTGCCCCAGGCATGGATGTGTGTGACGTCCTTGAAAATTTGGGAAATTTGTGGTAAGTTCCTAAGGGATCAAACTGCTGTGGTCATCGATCCCTAGGCTTACACACTACTTAATCCAGCCTAAACTAACTTACGCTAAGGACAACACACACACCCATGCCTGAGGGAGGACTCGAACCTCCGACGGGGGGAGCCGCCCTAACCCTGGCAAGGCGCCCTAGAACGCGCGGCTACCCGGCGCGGCTCAAAATCTGATTTTTCAGTCAACACAACAGCAGCAGCACCATGAACACCGATATTATATCACTGAATCCTGACAAGGTGAGGCTGCATCCGACTACCCACCGATTAACGATACAGAGGAAGGGAAATTATTTAAATTTACTGATACAGTGATGATCTAAGATGAAAGCGTAAACTTCCCAATATAAATCCTATATTCGACGTAGCGACGAAGTGGGGATTTTCCCGAGCGACCATTCCACGAGTGTACCGTGAATGTCAGGAACCCGGTGAAACATCGAACCTCCAACATCGCTGCGGCCGGAAAAATATCTTGCAAGAACGGGACCAATGACGACTGAAGAGAACCATTCAACGCGGCAGAAGTGCAACCCGTCCGCAAATTGCTACAGATTTCTATGCTCGGCCATCAACAAGTGTCAGCGTGCGAACCATTCAACGAGACATCACCGACATGGGCCTTCGTAACTGAAGGCCCACTCGAGTACACTTGAAGACTGCACGATACAAAGCTTTACGCCTCGCCTGGCGGCGTCAACACCGACGTTCGACTGTTGGTAACTGCAAACATGTTGCCTGCTCGGACGGTTCTCGTTTCAAATTGTATCGGGGGGATGGACGTGTGCGGGTATGGAGACAGCCTCATGAATACACGGACCCTGCATGTCAGCAGGGGATAGTTCAAGGTGGTGGAAGCTCTGTAATGGCGTCGTCTATATGTTTATTGTACGTGATGGTATCATGATACGCTTAGTGTTCTATTAATGTGCTTCAAAACTTTGAACACAACGAAAAAATTCAGTCTAGAATAACATTACAATAGCTTTCATGCACACTTTCATGGACACTTGAAAGGCGAACGGCGAGAAGTTGATGGGGAAAAAACAGAAGGAAAAAAACGCTTTTAAGCGATATGACTGAAGAAAGTCTTCATCATATGGGAGCAGAGAAATAAAGATCTCAATAATTGTGCCAACATTTTCACTACGACAATACATTTTTGTTTTTGTGGATGAACGCCCAACGAACGAATCTGCAGTTAGATCAAGTTACCATAAAATGCTTTTCGGCTTGCAAAGGGTCGCGCAGATTGACTGATTTTCAGGTTATGCTGACAGTGTGGAAACTTGGCGGCAGCTAGAACTTATATACCAACAGAGTGAGGTTTGGGTGATCATAGTTTCACAGCAAAATTAGTCTCGTCGACTTCTGTTTCTTCAACGTAAATTTTCACGACTTTAGAAGTATGCAGCTACGATTATGTCGATTTTTAGTCTTACATATACATGCTGGTTTTCTAAGCAATGCAGAGAACGAAATCCACCCATAGAAGCTCACTGGCAGATTTAAGAGCGTAGCTTCGAATTAGCATTACTCAAAAAAATGGTACCAGAGGTTGGTCCCTTAGTGAAAAGAAAAATAAGTAATATTCATTGATATTCTGTGCTTTTATGTTTAACGTTTAAATAAAATGGTAGCGAAATATAGGTTAGTCAATTTAAATTTCGTTCTAAGACGGCAGTCATCTTAGGGCTGCAACATGTTTCTTACTTACCAAGCCCCCCCCCCCCCCCCATTCTTTGGATCATCAAAATATTAAAAGAGATGTTGAATTTCGTTGCCGTTTCTCATTATGAAGAATTTCATTGCAAGTTTTCACTAATACAACAGCCTTAAAAATAAATTTGCCACAAAACGCGTCAATGAGCCACCCTGAACCAATACGCAGTTGCTCACTGCTGTGGATTGAGAGCGAGCCAGCTCGCACGAATAGATGTGCTGAACTACTAGACTCTTTAGTGTGCCTGCACCTGTGGAAAGCCGGTTAGCCTGGCAAGAGCCCTGAGCTCCGTGAAAGTGTAACTCCGTGCAAATGTCACTCGCCGGAAGTGTCCCAACCCCATGCAAAACGACACCCAGCTGGTGCGAGTGTGGGTATACCATAATTTTTCGGATGCTAAATGATAATCGGAAATGTTAGGCTGTTGGAGCTACAATTCCTGTGGTCGGCGTTCTGAAAGAAAAATGAAATGGGTGGGGCTATGCCTGGTCACAAGAGAGGTACGGATTTGACATGGAAGATCGCGATTTCTATGCATCGATAATCGTAAGAAGTATGAGATATTTTACGTGGAAAGTTACTTGCAGTCATAAGGAGATTATAAATTTACGTGAGAAATTGATATTTCCAGAGTCACAGTCGCCAAGAGTAGCCATTTCCGGCCCTTTGATCGTTTTCAGACTCCCGCAGTCGTAATATTTTGTTGTGATTAGACTGTGTAATATTATCGGGCTTTCCGTCGTATGAAAGCTGTGAGTACCCTTGGAAAGGCATTCACCTATCTGTATATTAAATGATCAACTTATGAGATGAGACCTATTCTTTGAAAGACAATTGTTTTATATAATTTGCGTAACTGTAAAGACGGGCATCTAGCGCGGACGCAAATACATCGATTGCGCAGTCAAAGAAACATTGTAACAGAAGCTGACCTGAACATTCCACTTCGATCTAAATAATAGATGACAGTAAAAAACCTTTGCAGATCTTCAGATTTTATCGTACTTCTGCTTGTAATGTGAAAGCGTAAAGAAGGTCGTCTGTAAGCCATAAAAGTGAGCGCTCTTGCCAGCGTGCAGACAACAGTTATTGATTAATAAAATTCAAATAATTTATGTTCGATACTGTAAACCGGCAAGTTATTGTTATGAAGGTGTTGAACGGTGCAAGAATTGTCTCGAAGGAAGGAGAAAAGTAATGACTGTAATTTGTGACAAAAACGTGAACCAAGAAGTCGGCACAGGACAGGCTGAAATCTGATCGCACCATACAGTTAGAAAATTACTTATGTAAGTTATACTGTTTATAGATAAGCCTAATTGCTTGTGAGAATTATTTGAATATATTTAGTGTTTACCAGATTTCTTATTCTATTCTTTTCCATTATTTTTTTCACCTCCATGTCATATTATTTTTAGAAATGTCAAACAGCCTTTGCTACAGCACAGAATACTGCGGCATCCCGGTCGTAGACAAAGGCCGCTCCTTGTCTTCTATACAACTCATAGCTGACCCATTTATTAATGATTTCATTTGCAAATGCAATTTTTATTGTTCATTGTTAAAGGTTCCTTAGGTAATTACAAAATTCATATTGATTACGGAAAGAAATGCGGGTTATTCTTTTCCGAATAACAGAAACCTTTGCGTAATCAAAAACTAGCCTCCTTCTGACAACGATCAGGAGCCGACCAGAAGACGGACGTCTACGACGGCTTCGTGTTTTTCGTGTTTCCTGTGGCAAAGCTGTGCCAAACTGGGAACACGACATTCTAGTATGAAACACAAAATGGGGATTAGCGAGTCTTCCAGTCTGCGATCGGTTGCGCCGGGCGGTTGCGGGGAGGGTGAGTTAGTGGGCAAGCGGTCACATGTAATGCAGCTTGCGTCTTCACTCGCGGCGCCCTCTGGGAGGGTGATTAGCGAACTAATACAATGTATGCGTTGGGCAGCCTTCGCGATAGCGTGTGTTGCCAGTATTCTCCGACTTTCACGTGCAAATTTGAGAAGATCCAGTGTGGGGAGTGTTTTCGCTGGAAGACTATCTTCCCCATGCAAACTGATTGAAAGATGTGCGGTCATGGTGGCACTCTCTCCGACCTCTGTCTGTCCGGAACGGCCGGACTGTGGATGCCGAGAGATGAGCGTGCAGCTTAGGAATAGTGCAGGGCACTATCATTTTATACAGGACCGCTTCCAATGAAGACGTCAAATTCCCAACTGATCAGTTTATTGTTTCCGATAGTAGTATTCCGGGCCAGCATCTGTCCAACCTCTCCTGCAAAATGTGTATGGACATGGCGTAACTGGGCTGAAATTTTAATTTTCTCAGCTCTCCAGTGCAATAGACTTCCAGCCAAACAACCTGACTGTGTCAATATCCACCGATAAGAGGTGGGGGAAAAATCCGGATGGGGGAAGAGTAGGGTTAGGAAATCGGGCAATTGTGGGATTGAATTCCAGAATTTTCCTCCACATATAGGAATCGTAGTATCCACCAATAGGATGCAAGGTAAAACTGTCCCACACAGAAGGTACCGATTTAATCACTTAGTCACTCAATTTGTTACAGTGGGGGACCTATTACCAAGATATACACAGCTCAGCATTGTCGGAAAGGTTATATGGGTTTCCCAGGTATCCCCTACTGTTTTCAGCACAAAAGTAGGGTCAGTATGGTTTCTGGTGGCACACAACCCACGATATCTAGTTCTTCTGGAATGCCTTTGTTCCATCCGATATAGGTTTCCATGTCACCGGAAGCGTGTGAACAAAGGGATATACCGACTACCAGCACCAGGTCTGCTTGGGGGGAGAGTGGACAGAGTTGGTAGGAAAGAGTGGTGGAGAGCGTGGAGAGAACATCTCGGTCTGTGCGTGTTTGCACACGTTGGTTCACACAGAAACAGGAAGCAACCACTTGAGACAGAGTCAGGGAGTAGGGGAAAGAGAGAGAGAGAAAGGGGGGGGGGGGGGAGGGGGGGGAGAGGGAGAGAAATGGAAAGAGAGAGAGAGAGAGGCAGGAAGTGAGCTTGGTTTCAGAGAGATGCCAGCACCTGATGCTTTTATTCTGGGAATTAGCACGGTCCGGTGGCTGCTACGATGGTCGAGCTCCTTGCGGTGACGCAAGCCCAGTGTATGGCTCTGATAGCAAGCCCTGACAGCAGTTTCGGTGTGTGGCATGGCCCCCAAGCATTATTTCGATGTGCACGGTGCACCACTGCTCCGATTGTGCTGCAGCTACTGCAAAGGAAGAAGGTTGCTTCCGTTCTGATGCCACAGCTGCAGTGCAAGTGTTTTTTCGCTTAACGAAGTGACTACTGTACTTACAAGTGATGTTTTTTTGCGTTTCATAACAGTATTCCTTGTGTGATCAGAAAAAAATTAATTATTTTAGTATTTAATTACTTTTTCATGATTTATTTTACAAGAACTGCATCTTCCAAAATTAAATAAACAACAGAGAATAATGAGCTTTCGCACCAAATAAAACAGAGCTCCAAACCCTGCAAATTGGTATCCAAATTGAATTTGACAAATAAACAACATATTATCATTATTATTACTATTATTATTATGTCCTCTTCAATATAATTGAATTTCCACTTGCGGGATCCTTCCACTCCACTAGCTCAGCGAATTTTCTCGCCAATATTTTCTGGGAGGTGTGGCGAGAGAGGAGGTGAGATGATGAGAGGTGGGGGGAGGGATGTCCTCTGGCAATGACATTGTACACTGGCTGAGTTGATGCCTCATCAAGATGAGCACACATAGAGCTTTTTCCCACAAATTTCCAGAAAATTTTCCAGCAAGGTAACAGCTATAATTTCCAAAAATAAAGAATATTTCCTTCCACAACAACAGCTCAGCGCAGAATTTTTTTATGGAAGGGGAGGGGAGGGAGGAAGGCTGCAGGATTTCTCAGAAGGGGAAGGATTAATTAATTTATAGATTTAATTAATTATTCAATTAAACTGATATCAAACATGTGCTTGTATCAGCAAGGGGAAAGGGTAGGAGTTGGGTATTTCCTAGAGGAATGTGTGTAGAGGAGGGGGAAGGGGAGTGTGGGATTCATAAATCAATTAGCAGAGCAATAGGTTTTCAAATTGGTTCAAATGGCTCTGAGCACTATGGGACTTGACTTCTGAGGTCATCAGTCCCCTAGAATTTAGAACTACTTACCTAAGGACATCACACACATCCATGCCCGAGGCAGGATTCGAACCTGCAACTGCAGCAGTCGCCCGGTTCCAGACTGTAGCGCCTAGAACCGCTCGGCCAACACGGCCAGCTAGCAATAGGTTTGTCTCTGAATGTATGCAACCCATACAAACAAAATCTTCAGAACATATATTGTCCTACTACTCATATAATGTGATGTATTGTCATTAATATTAGCTAAAGGTACGTATGAGTCAATACTAATGTGTAAGTAATGAAATATAATATGCCTTGTCCAGTCTGAGAGTGGGCTGCAGGCTACAAACTGATCAACAAGGAACTGAATACATAAATAAATATTGATTGTAAAAATGCCCTTGCTATCCTCTGAACTGGCAAATCAGTTCCAACGGTCAGCTGTTGGGGATGGCATTGTGAGGGACAGGTGCGTGGGGATGAGCATTCCGCACTGCTGTGTAAGGCAGTATTTCGTCTCGTACACACCATTGTCTCACAGTGTATGATGAGAGTCGCAAAAGGAGTATCAAAGTGACTGCCTTTCGGTCTATTGTGAAGGCAGACATGATAGTGTATCCTCTGCAACTCACCAAAAAGGCTTTAGCTCAAAGTCTTGGCCCGCCTCTGCAGCAGTGGTCGCTAATGCACACTCGTATGATGCCACGAAAGTTCGAAGTTGCGAGTACCTGGTGGCAGAAGAAATTTTCATTTGTTTGGGAATTGTAGGAGATGCTACTGATCACCAGAATGTATCAGAAATGCGTTCATGTTCTGGATTAAGTTTCAAACATCTCCACAGTCTCATCTTGGCATCATCCATGTAACACATAGTATGTGGATATTAAATTCCTCCTCCCCTCAGTACTGTCTGAGAGTAGCAGGCTACATGCCAGCATTGGGTTTCACCACCATCATTCTCTTTGTCACCATCAACAATATATATATGAGGTTGGAAAGGAGGACACAGGTGTCATCAGTTTTCTAGCTGGTTTGATGCGGCCTACCATGACTTCCCCTCCATTGCCAACCTCTTCATCTCAGACTAGCACTTAGTGAGTGGGTTAGCAAACACTGGACTCGCATTCGGGAGGACGACGGTTCAAACCTGCATCTGGCAGTACAGATTTAGGTTTTTCGTGATTTCCCTAAATCACTCCATGCAAATGCCGGGATGGTTTCTTCAAAAGGACACAGCAGCTTTCATCCTCCATCCTTCCCTTACCTGAGCTTCTGCTCCGTCTCTAATCAACTCGTTCTCGATGGAACATTAAACTGTCATCTCCTCCTCCCCACTCTCCTCCTCAGAGAAGGACTTAACCCTCATTGTCGTCGTCCCTCAGCCCCCTACAGTTCCTTTTAGTACCATGAAAGTTATTCTTTGATGTCTCATCAGTTGACCCATCACCCTGCCCCACCTTCAAATCGGTGTATTCAACATATTACTTTCCTGGTCGATTCAGTGGGAGACCTCCTCATTTCCTATCCTATCAGATCACTTAATTTACAGCGTCCTTGTGTAGCACCCCACCTCAGACGCTTCAATTCTTCTCTGTTTTCCCACAGCCCATGATTCATTCTCATTCAAAGCTGTGCTACAAACGGACTATCTTTGGTGACAAATGTCTCCTTTGCCTGTGCTAGACTGCCTCTTACATCCTCCTTCAAAATTTCCTTCATTTCTTCCATTACAGGTTTTGTGGACAATGATAAGGCAGTTGGAATAGACTGTCTAACGTCGTTAAGCTCCAGCTGTAGAGAAAAGATATATAACAAATTTATTTTATAGATTTTATAAAGTGTCCAGACATGCGAATACGAGAAACTTTTAGGGCTTCCTTGGCTAAGCAGCATGGCATTACCAGTTTGTAGGCTACAATATACAACTACAGAATGGATCGTGTTTTCGACCCTGTGAGCGAGTGTTTACGTGTATTAGACACCACTAAACACTATCTACAATGTGCTCCAGTTTACTTTGTGCCACTTGCTTCCACGGGGCATCAGTTAACGGACAACGTACAGAGTAACTGTTGTGTTTAATAACGTTCTGCAGTTTGTGTACTTGGGCAATAAGAATACAGGTCAAACAAATCTTCCAGATACTCCAGACATAGAAACGCTTATCAGCTAGGTTCTGTCTGAATACAGTTTTAATTATCTACCTATAAACGACGTGGAGATTCTTAACTCAAACTCCAATAAAGACAATATAAGGATTGTACAGAAGTGTTATATTAAAGCAAGACAAATTTATTTTTCTCAGTCTGTAACATTGTTCTTCGCAATACCGTCCGATATAAATATTGCAGAATTGGGATTGGATGACACGGGCAACTTTGTTCCGTAAGTTCTAGGAAAAAGAGTTAATGTATCCCACAGACTTAAACCATTTACCATTTAAAAAAATACACCTTTAAGTACAGTTAATGTGTTATGTGCACGAAAAAGGAAACTGAAAATGGAATATATCGAAATAAAGAAAAGAAAACTAGAGTATACAGAGAAGAAAGGTGCTATAAAGGATGAATATAAGCTGCAAATGGAAAAGGAAGAGGTTATTGTGGATGTGCGGGCCAGGTTTACATAAGGCTTTAAACACAGTGTATGGACAAATCTGTCTACAACTGGAGAATACAAGGTAATAGCATTTACAGTAAAGAGCAGTGATAAGTGGCCGTATGTTGGAGTACTAGCTGAAAACGACGGACTGGAGCATGTTTACTACGTTAAATGAGACACGAAAAATCTGTTTATCAAACTACACTCCTCAAAATGTTCAAGGGTGTGTGAATTCCTAAGGGACCAAACTGCTGAGGTCATCGGTCCCTAGACTTACACACTACTTAAAGTAACTTAAACTAACTGATGCTAAGAACAACACACACACACACCTATGCCTGAGGGAGGACTCGAACCTCTGGCGGGAGGGGCCGCGCAGTCCGTGACGTGGCGCCTCAAACCGCACGACCACTCCGTGCGGCTCTATTCCTCCTTGGATCTGCTTAAAGAAGGGGGATACGTTGTATCGAAGTGTGTTGGGCTTGATGTCATACACTTAGCAACAGAAGGACCGTTTGCAGAGCTTAAAACCAACGGATAACAACCTTTAATGGCAATTCGTTTGCAAAAGTTATAAACTTAAAGTTCTATACCGAAATTTCGCAAGAATGTGCAGCAGAAGAACTGGCAGCCTACACCCAGAAGGATGTAGAATGTTATAACAACAGTGTAATGCAGGAAATAAAAGGAAAAATTAAAATTCCCGAATGCTTTCGTCTAGAAGAACTGCCGGAAGGAACAGAACTAATCGTTAAAGCCATAAAAGAGGTTGCTTACAGGAAAAAAATAGATGTATTCTGGAGTTCGAAAACATACCTTCTCTGTATTTGTAAAAATACTGGCTGTAGAAAGAAACAGATGATTCAGATGTGGATTTAAGTTATAAGTTAAAAAATAAATAGGGCATTATTAAAACTACATCTAACAAAAATAAGGAAAGAGTTGTTTTCTGTACGTAAATGTAAACACAAAAGTTAATAAACATTAGGTGCTAGAATATTTGCTTGTCTTATTCGTGAACCTGCCAAAAGTCCTAAGACATTTCCTATACACAATGATCCATGGGCATATATTTCGATTGTGGAAAGTGGGTAGTCGGATCACCTTGAAAAGTAGTTGAAACTAGGTAGTTGAAAGTATAGTGACCCCTTTTCGTATCTATATGAAGGTGGATCCACCGCACGTTATATCCGGAGCCATATTGGGATGCGTATCCACAGTATACAATGTCCAGAATAGGATTTGAAGAAGGATCTGCCGCACGCAATATTCGGAGTGATGTTGGGATGCGGATCCACAACACGTCACATCTTGTATAGGGCTCGAAGGTGGACCAATCACGTGTTACGTACAGAGATGTGTTCTATGTTCGAAGTTGGATCCACCAGTGGGAAGAGCACGTCATAGGAGCCTTCTGCGACACATGCACCGACACAGACATACATAAAAACTGAACAAACGTGCTGCAATTGTAGGATATGCGGTTGGAGGTGACTGGTTGCATTCGAGTACAGTGCTATACTACGCCACTCGACCAGAAAAATAGTGAATTTGCGCTAGGTGTTGGCAGCTGTACTACATTTACAAGCAATTTTAGAACACGGAACGAGAAGTGATGTCGTGATCGCATGGATAGAAGTGACATAAAATAGATAAAATGACGGAAAGTACGTATAAATTGAGGGAAATTAGCCTAAATGCGGGGGTACTGAGTACTTGCATGTGTTCTGATTGGTGCAGAACAATTCTTCTACATGGAACGAGTATACGACGGCAAGAGGAATAAGGGAAAACGTTGAGATGGAAGCACCATGAACCGGGGAAACAATCTTTTATTTTTCGCCGAGGCAACGTTCTACTGTATGTTTATTGAGGTACTGTGACGCGCGCGTGTTGACTGCTGTCTTTGATACTCTCCTGAAAAAAAAAAAAAAGAGAACCATCTGCCTCTAAACTTGCTTGCATATGCGTTAAAGGATGACAGAGAGTGGATGGAATCATCGGTTGCTATGGAGTTCTAACGAGGTAGGATTTAATGGTAGACTGATGATGCATTCTAGAAAGAGAGGGACACTCGCTGTAGGTCATTTGACCATTTTCTTCCGTTGTTTTGTCGGAATGCATAATCTGTGTTCGACTCGCATACAACTACGTGTTCTGTGTGTAATTTAGAGCACTGTGTATTGCGATCGTTAACAGCAAACCTCTCGCTCATCAGATAACTTCCATCCTGTTTCGACACATTCCTCGAAAAGAAAGAAGATTTATGCGACGTATTCCACCCTCCTGTCGCATCTTGGGCATAAAATCGAGTATTGAGTTTCATTAACTGCGGTGATTCTAAGTTAGCGAGATGTGTTTGTGAGGTATTATAGTCCCCGTGCATACATTTGCTTGACAAATGTCCTGTTTACGGATTTAGTGATGGCATGACGTGTAATTTCACTTGTCAGACACTGCTGCTATGCGCTTGTCTCTTTCTTTGTAAGAGGTATTCTCCATTACTAACGGTCATTTTATATAGGACTGATGCAAGCATAGTATAATTTCTGATCCGTGATCGGACGTGAATAGTGGAGGCTATACATCTCTGGAAAGCTATATTGTACATGTATGACAAGGAATCGATGTTTTAAGGAAGTAGTTTCTCATTTTACAGTTTATCACCATAGTTTATCGTAGAGAAACCGCTAAGAAGGATGTATGTCATGCGCTGGAAATATATTTCTTACATTGGGATAGTAACAGCGTTGCATTCCATATGACTAACAGGTCGGAAACCTCAATGATCTAACATTATAGCGTGTTTTAAGTGTAGAACATTGTAGCCTTAGGAGTGCATGTGTTTATGTTCTCTCTTACCATTACCTTCTTGGTAATGACCCCAGACAGTAGAACCATACTTTAGAACTGATAGCGCAATTGATTTACGTAAAATGCAGCAAACTTCGTCCGTCTGGAGCTCCATCATGTATAAAAACCATCCGTTCTTATTCTTAACCGTCTGTTGTATCATCACAACAAATTCATATCTACTATACACTGATAAGGGGTGCTAACGTCCTCGACATTCGCGGAACCTGGGGAATCTTGTGATCATGGATGGATGCAGGACAGCAGTTCCTACACGAAACGTGGAATGTAGCGGTATACTTCTGGTCTGTTGCAGTTTGAATCGTTGCCAGTGCTACAGAGAGCGTTGGTGGAAGACAATGAGAGATCTTTCAGTCTCTAACTTTATCCTAAGAATGCGAGAATACCCTGTGACTCCCACCCACATAGAGGAAGACCGTAAATTATGCACTATGGTCGAAGTGCTAGAGATATGTAGGTCGCTGTCTGATGTACTTTGGTGTGTATGTTCGAGAATTAACAATGAATGAACGTACGGTACAGTCATCTATTTACATTAGCGATGGTACTCGCAAAGTAGTGTAGGGGCTGTTTAGCGATGATACGGAAATTGGTACGCATGCTGCTACGTCATTGGTAAAATTGATCGCACTATCAACTATGATGTTTATTGTTGCAGCACGTCGACGGTGTCTTTTCCATCCCAACAGTGCACTGGTAAGCTGTTGATTACCACATAATGACTGACTGACATCGCTTGTTTGAGATGGAGAAAGAGTCTTGGTGAAGGACGAGGACCTTTCGGGGATGGTTAACACCGAAACAGTGATCGCATGCTTGGCAGAAACACGAAGAATCAATCGAACGGAACACAGCGCCATCGGCTATCCCATCAATGTGAATGATGAGTTTAAATGTAGAGGTCATCAATCACCTTGAGACAGCAATTTCGAAACACTCCACAATACATCAAAACTCTTCCAGTTTCCTTATGTTGTGACTGTCTTTTATTTCAATCACCCAGTGTGTTGGTGTGCTGTGGGATCAGCAGCACCAACATGACTTACACCATGTGTTATCTAGTTTTCTGCCGGAGCCAATGGACCAAAACGTGTTAATGGCAGTTGAGAGACTGACACAGTCGTCGAAGTTGTGGAGGAAAAAGATGTATGGCAGTGTACAAAGCGTGTTACAGTACAAAAAGTGGTGTATCAAACAATGAAACAGGGGCCCTCTCCTGCGACTGATAACCTGTGGGAGATGGTTCTCATACAGTACAGGCCATGAAACTTTCCACTGGTCTGTGCAAGCGACATCGATCACTGGCCACCTGCTCCAATGGATAAATACCTGTAGATTTAATAGGATCGCCACATATGCTCGATGCCAGCACGTAGACGGTATTCGTTTTCGATTTATCGGAAGAGAGAGATGCGGTAAAAATCTATCGGATGAAGTTAGCGGAGATTTTTATAATTCGTAATTTTTATATGTTGGATGGTACAGAATAACGATGATAGAATGTTTGGGTGATAGACGTGAATGGACTTGAGGGACGCAGATCTGCTTCAGATTGCAGTATCTGTATGATGTTGAGTCTTCCTAATTTTCCCGATAAGAAACGCCACCGCAACTGTTCATACTGTCTTTTATACTACGTCGTGTTGCAGGAGCAGGCTTCGTTTGGCACTGACCTTACACATCGGACGTGGGTGGCGGAGCTACGACAACATGTTCCCATTTCCACCGAGTGGTCAAAACACGGTCCTACATCATTAACTCAGCTCACTCTGTTTCTATATAGGTTGCGTAATGTGGTAAATACAGCTTTCCCTGACTTCTGGGTGAAACTGATCTCGCTATCAACTTCACTGTGTATTGCAGTACATCATTCCATATCAACGGTGTCTCTCTCATCCCGACCTTCCACTGGGTATGCTGATGATTACCGCATAATGATTGACCGACACCACTCGACTGAGATGGAGGGAGCCTTGGCGGAACATCTGATATCTGCTACTTGTCGCTGTGGAGCATGGGGTTAAATGTAGAGGTCATCACCTCCAAAGGGTTATTTGGTAGCGTTCCTCAATGCAACAGACTGGTCCTATTTCCATATGCTGCGAAGCCCGCCACATGTTTTTATTATTTTTTCACCAATAAGGTGCCAGACAGTACCTCTTTGTTTGTACTACCCCACACGTGTTGTGAACAGCACTTTCTGGCGATGGTCAACACTGGAACAGTAATCATGTACGTGACTGCAAAATGAAGGAACAATGCTTTTTATTTTTTTCATGCCACTTTCGAAGTTTAATTAGAACTGTGACGTATTTTTTTCCATCAGTTGTGATGGCGTGTATTGTCTTCGATTATGCAGACTGTAGGCTGGCTTTTCAGTAGGTAGCTGTAGCGAACTCTAACGTCAAAAAACGATAGATACTGTATGCTTACAGGTAATAAGCTTTTTAATCTCCTCTCTGTCCGACAACAGCGTCTTGTCAGTTGAAGGTATTTCCCACCAAAAAGAATAAAGATAGTACCTTTCACCACTACCTATTTTCCACCAGCTTGTATGTGCAGGGTGGAGTTTGAGTGTGCCTGTCACTAGTTTCGAGTGGCTTTGCGAATTATTTTCCCTGCATAGTACCACCAGTTGCATGGCATCGTCAGTTTTTGAGTTGTATTGCGATTTAATACCGTTCTTGTGTAGCGCTATGCATATGGTTGTGTAATTAGGCCTGATCTTTATGATTAATTATGTAATTAGGATCGATCGTTGCTTCACTTTCACGACCAAAATAAATAAAGTACACTACTGTAAGCTTCCTCTCCTGCTTCTGGTCAGTTTTCATGTTTTGGCGGTAGCACTTGGGCTTTTTGTCCAGGAGGACCAGTGTTCGAGACCCCGAAAGGACATCACCATTTTTAATTTCCCATCAATATCTAGCGCCTCTGGCGGTACACACTCCTGGAAATGGAAAAAAGAACACATTGACACCGGTGTGTCAGACCCACCATACTTGCTCCGGACACTGCGAGAGGGCTGTACAAGCAATGATCACACGCACGGCACAGCGGACACACCAGGAACCGTGGTGTTGGCCGTCGAATGGCGCTAGCTGCGCAGCATTTGTGCACCGCCGCCGTCAGTGTCAGCCAGTTTGCCGTGGCATACGGAGCTCCATCGCAGTCTTTAACACTGGTAGCATGCCGCGACAGCGTGGACGTGAACCGTATGTGCAGTTGACGGACTTTGAGCGAGGGCGTATAGTGGGCATGCGGGAGGCCGGGTGGACGTACCGCCGAATTGCTCAACACGTGGGGCGTGAGGTCTCCACAGTACATCGATGTTGTCGCCAGTGGTCGGCGGAAGGTGCACGTGCCCGTCGATCTGGGACCGGACCGCAGCGACGCACGGATGCACGCCAAGACCGTAGGATCCTACGCAGTGCCGTAGGGGACCGCACCGCCACTTCCCAGCAAATTAGGGACACTGTTGCTCCTGGGGTATCGGCGAGGACCATTCGCAACCTTCTCCATGAAGCTGGGCTATGGTCCCGCACACCGTTAGGCCGTCTTCCGCTCACGCCCCAACATCGTGCAGCCCGCCTCCAGTGGTGTCGCGACAGGCGTGAATGGAGGGACGAATGGAGACGTTTCGTCTTCAGCGATGAGAGTCGCTTCTGCCTTGGTGCCTATGTTGGTCGTATGCGTGTTTGGCGCCGTGCAGGCGAGCGCCACAATCAGGACTGCATACGACCGAGGCACACAGGGCCAACACCCGGCATCATGGTGTGGGGAGCGATCTCCTACACTGGCCGTACACCACTGGTGATCGTCGATGGGACACTGAATAGTGCACGGTACATCCAAACCGTCATCGAACCCATCGTTCTACCATTACTAGACCGGCAAGGGAACTTGCTGTTCCAACAGGACAATGCACGTCCGCACGTATCCCGTGCCACCCAACGTGCTCTAGAAGGTGTAAGTCAACTACCCTGGCCAGCAAGATCTCCGGATCTGTCCCCCATTGAGCATGTTTGGGACTGGATGAAGCGTCGTCTCACGCGGTCTGCACGTCCAGCACGAACGCTGGTCCAACTGAGGCGCCAGGTGGAAATGGCATGGCAATCTGTTCCACAGGACTACATCCAGCATCTCTACGATCGTCTCCATGGAAGAATAGCAGCCTGCATTGCTACGAAAGGTGGATATACACTGTACTAGTGCCGACATTGTGCATGCTCTGTTGCCTGTGTCTATGTGCCTGTGGTTCTGTCAGTGTGATCATGTGATGTATCTGACCCCAGGAATGTGTCAATAAAGTTTCCCCTTCCTGGGACAATGAATTCACGGTGTTCTTATTTCAATTTCCAGGAGTGTAGTTGAGTTAGGGGGGGGTGGTATTGGGGTTTCGTCCTGGAGGACCAGGGTTCGAGCCCCGGAAAGGGATCCTGCAATTTTGATCTCCCGCCAATCACAGGGGTGGGGGTTGGAGGGGGGTGTCAGCACAGCCCTGAACCCCTGAAAAAAGAAATTCCCACAAAAATTCCGAAATTCCCGACAAAATTCGAATTTCCGCCAATAGGGTAGGTTGGGGGACGTGGGTGGGGGAGGGGGAGGAGGGGCTGGAGGGGAGGTGGAGACTGGGGCTCATGTACAGGCTGAGAAAAACATGTGATGTCATCCGGGGTGAGAGGGGGCGTGGTCGGGGGCGGGATTGAGGGTGATCGGAGGCGGGGTTGGACGTGGGCGGGGGTGGTTGGGGTGGGGGTGATTAATTGATGAATTTAATTAATTTGCATAGCAATTTGATATCAAAAGTGGAGTCATGACCCGAGCTCCTTACTACTGCACGAGGAAGGAAATCTTTTCCAATTAGATGGCTGAAAATCCCCAAGTATGTCTCCCCACCACAATAAGAACTTCCTGTGATGTCTCACAGGGAACTTTACGGCATTCGACGTCCCCCACATATCGTATACCATGCAGCCACAATATTTTCTGCTAGTGGCAATGGCTGGACTGGAGGAACTGCTTAGTTGACGAGTAACTCACTACAGTGCTTCAGTGCTAATTGTGGTGATACAAGTAGAACAATGGCGACGATAAACAAATCAAACATTGTAATATACCTACAACAGTTGCCGAAGTTGACATTTCATCAGAAAGGAACCCGCAGAATTTTGTGGAGTGAGAAAGAAGTGGCAGATGAAATATTAGCATTTCTGCGATATGAGTCAGTGGAATGTGTGGTGTCATATGCCCTCGACTGTGCAGACAATTTACATGAGGAATACAGTGATGACGATACGTGCTTAGCAAGTGAAAGTGATACTGAAACAGGTGTCGCGTCATGTTGTTCATCATCCATGTTGGACAGGGAACCACAAATCCTGCCTCCAGTGAAATGTAATAAAGGATAATCGTTGTCCACGGAGCGGGTACTAAACGTAATTACGTGTATGAAAGATCATCCGCAGCATAGAAATAAAAATTGAATAAGTTTGCAGCAATATGACCGTGTATTGCATAAGAAAAACTATGGATGTACGGGGGATTACAAGGTGCACTTGTTACAAAAATTGGTGTTTGCGCGCTTCAAACAAACTCGATATAATTTGCAGGATGTGCGTGATAGTGACCTACTATGTTATGCACATCAAATTGATCGCAACATAGATTACAGTGATTTCAAGGGAAGCAGTGGATGGTTGCATAACTTCAAACAGTGCTGCAGAACTGGAAGACACAAGATAACGAAACTTCAAACAAACCATATACTTTACGACGCACAGCAAACTGCGGAATCGGCCTGAAAATTTGTAGATGAGACAAACAAACTTATGCCATCGTTCAATAAAGAGTTTGTTTTCAACTCCGACCAATGTGAATTTGAAGAGAAGATACATATGAAAAGAACCCTGGGAATTAGAGGTACCAAGAGAGTTTTATCGACACCAACTAACGACACTGCCTTAATGCATTCGTATACAGTTATTCTGGCTGTTAACCTGGATGGTAAATTGCATGGAAAGTTATTTATTGTGCTGCGAGAAGTTGGAGATGCTCTGCCCCCTACGATTCTTTTTCGTGTGCGTGACCTGTCAAGTGCGGTAGGGAATATTTACGTCGCAACAAGCAAGAGTTGGTAAATGGGCGTAAGCGAACTGCAACTATAGTATGAGCATAGCTTTTTCCAGTGGTTGGTCAAAATAACTTGCTTTTGCTTGATTCCTGGACTGCGGATAAAAGTCGTACTCCTTCAGAGCACACTCCCTCCTCAGGAGTGTGTGACGTTGCAGTTCATACCACCTGGAATCACTGGACATATTCAGCCTCTGGATGTTTGTTTCTCCGTTCCTATAAAAATATTATCGCACTCTCTGCAGTTACTTGTTAAAGTATAGCCAGTGTCACTATAAGCTCCACAACAGACTGTTTCGCGCTCGGTTGCATGCCATCACATTCCATCGGTTCTCATCACCCCGTTACACCAATGTGATTCTATATGTATTCTTTAAGAGTGGATACCTAGCTGAACGTCCGGCGCGGTTTCTAACTCACAAGGAGTTGGCCTTCTGTCTTATTGGTGCGAACTTTTGTGATCACTGTGAGGCGCCATTTTTCATTCGATATTCATAGTATAAGTTAATGGTTTGTTTTGAACATTTCTTGAATGTCGACGATGTCCATTTTGTGAAGCGTAATGCATCTATCCCATAGAAGGTTGATCTCTGCACCTCCTGGACACGTTTTCTGTCGCTCTCCTGATGCACGTGGTGTGTCATTAGCAGCTAATATTTTTCCTGTCATGATTACAACACAACACTTTAAAATAAGCGTTACTAAAAACTGAACTTGCTTCCCCGCACTCAAGGCGTTCCTTGTCAGATTTTCCTGGTGTGATTAATTTAAGATGTACTATCAGGCAAGGCCAATATTCCCATCAAATCTTTCCAGACATCGGTGCTTACCCCACTAAAACGTCTCTTCCATAGATATGTTCTTTACTGCAGTGCTTTGGACTGCGGAAAGGAGGACAATTATTTCTATTTATGTCTGTGCTACATCTTGGTGAGAAATTTTTCCATGAAAGTCATATATTGGACGCTACCAAAGAACGGTTACTATAAAAGTCGAAATTTCCGGTCTGACTATCGGAAGAGGATGACTTATTAGACACACATCAGACGTTCTTAATTTGCGGCCCAAGGAACATCTAAGTAGTAAATAAGACAATGAGATATAAGTACTGCTACAAATGAAGTCACTTAATAATTTATTCACTCATTCATTCATACATCATTGCCCGTTCAGCTTGTCGAGAAGGAAAATCCTCAGAAACGTCAAAAGATTCGACCAACGTATTATCAGAGAGAAGTGGTTAAAAAATATGCTATTGTATTGCATTCTCCAAAACATAATTACTGGTTACATTAGTTTTCTGATGCTATGGGCAAATGGCGCTAGCTGTTCATTATACACTATTATACACTGATGATTCAAAACATTATGACCACCTGCTTAATGGCTGTTTGTCCGTCTTCGGAACGAAATACAAATCTGGTTCTGCCTCTCAGTGATCCGACAGCTGGCTGGTAGGTTTGTGGAGGTATATTGCATTAGATATTTACGCGCAGGTCATGTAAATTGCGTAAATAACGGATCGCTGATTTGCGATCTCGATGATGGTACCTGATAGCGACCTAATTGGGCTCCATAAGATTTATATCAGGCGAATTTGGTTGTCGAGACATCAATGTGAGTTCACTATAATGCTACTCAAACCACTACAGCACGATTCTGGCTTCGAGACACGGACAATTATAGTGCTGAAAGACGACATCGCCATCGGGGAAGACATCAAGCATGAAGGGATGCAGGTGGTTCGCAGCTGTCAGTGTGGTCTTCCATTACTACCACAGATCCTATACAAGCGCAGGAGAATGTCTGCCACAGCATAACACTGCTCCCACCAGCCTGCATCCGCGGCGAGCTGCACGTTTCGAGACGCCGTTCTCCTCGATGACAGTTTTTTGCGAAGACGATAAGACGATCATTGACCTAGTGTAGCAAAAATGTGATTCACCCCAAGATCCGACACGTTTTCATTGATCGTCGGTCGAATACCGATGGTCCCGCACCCACTGAAATCTGGATTAATGATATCGTTGGGTCAACATATGAGCACGTAGGGATGGTCTGCTGCGGAGCTCCATGTACAACAATGTACGACGAACAGTGTGCTTCGAAACACCTGTGCGTGCACCAGCATTGTAGTCTTTCGCCAGAGATGTCACAGTTCACCATCTACCATACTTTACGGAGCAGACAAACCTCCGAACCCCACGTTCCGTGAAGAGTCGTGTACGTTCAACTATTTAGTGCCCAGTGGTAGTTTCACTGCACTTATACCTCTTTCCGTAGGTGCTCACGACAGTAGCACGTGAGCATTCGACCACCTTCGCCGTTTTCAAGATTGTTCACAGGCTCTACTTAATAATAACCTGCGCTTTGCAAAGCCGCTTCTCTCAATGGATTTTCCTATGTGCAACCCATATCTTCGTTAGTGTGACCCCGTCCGTGTCTGCTCCGCTTACACACTTTTGTTAGCGCGTCACGTAGCCGCAACGCGACCAGGCGGCATCCAACATCGCGGTGGGCAGTGGCCATAATGTTTTGGTTTATCAGTGTATATGCTTAAAAGATTATAAAAAATAAAAGACTATAAATAAAGTTTACATAATTAACATAAAAGCCAAAAAGCCAGTAATTGCAAGAAAAAACTGTTGGTATACCACTGACACTATTCAAATACTACACTAATGGCCATTAAAATTGCTACACCACGAAGATGTCATGCTACAAACGCGAAATTTAACCGACAGGACGAAGATGCTGTGATATGCAAATGATTAGCTTTTCAGAGCATTCAAAGGTTGGTGCCGGTGGCGATACCTACAACGTGCTGACATGAGGAAAGTTCCCAACCGACTTCTCATACACAAACAGCAGTTGACCGGCGTTACCTGGTGAAACGTTGTTGTGATGCTTCGTGTAAGGAGGAGAAATGCGTACCATCACGTTTCCAACTTTGATAAAGGTCGGATTGGTCGAGATCCAATGACTGTCAGCAGAATATCGAATCGGTGGGTTCAGGAGGGTAATACGGAACGCCGAGCTGGATCCCAACGGCCTCGTATCACTAGCAGTCGATATGACAGGCATCTTACCCGCATGGCTGTAACGGATCGTGCAGCCACGTCTCGATCCCTGAGTCAACAGATGGGGACGTTTGCAAGACAACAACCATCTGCACGAACAGTTCGACGTTTGCAGCAGCATGGACTATCAGCTCGGAGACCATGGCTGCGGTTACCCTTGACGCTGCATCACAGACAGGAGCGCCTGCGATGGTGTACTCAACGACGAACCTGGGTGCACGAATGGCAAAACGTCATTTTTTCGGGTGAATCCAGGTTCTGTTTACAGCATCATGATGGTCGCATCCGTGTTTGGCGACATCGCGGTGAACGCACATTGGAAGCGCATATTCATCATCGGCATACTGGGTTACCACCCGGCGTGATAGTATGGGGTGCTATTGGTTACACGTCTCGGTCACCTCTTGTTCGCACTGACGGCTCTTTGAAGAGTGGACGTTACATTTCAGATGTGTTACGACCCGTGGCTCTACCCTTCATTCGATCCCTGCGAAACCCTACATTTCAGCAGGATAATGCACGACCGCAGGTTGCAGGTCCTGTTCGGGCCTTTCTGGATACAGAAAATGTTCGACTGCTGCACTGGCCAGCACATTCTCCAGATCTCTCACCAACTGAAAACGTCTGGTCAATGGTAGCCGAGCAACTGGCTCGTCGCAATACGCTAGTCACTACTCTTGATGAACTGTGGTATCGTGTTGAAGCTGCATGGGCAGCTGTACCTTTACACGCCTAAACGCCATCCAAGCTCTGTTTGACTCAATTCCCAGGCGTATCAAGGCCGTTATTACGGCCAGAATGGTTGTTCTGGGTACTGATTTTTCAGCATCTATGCACCCAAATTGCGTGAAAGTGTAATCACATGTCAGTTCTAATATAATATATTTGTCCAATGAATACCCGTTTATCATCTGCATTTCTTCTTGGTGTACCAATTTTAATGGCCAGTAGTGTATTTACACACATGAAAAAAGTTTTGCATCACCCCGGTTCCCAGAACTCCTGAAGATAGGCGTTGACTGTGGATATTGTATCACAGACACAGTCCCTTTGACTGTTCAGAGATGTCACTAAATCATCCCATGCATGAGCAGCGCCTATTAGACGGAAGGGGTTCGACAGCCGATCACTTCCATTCATTCCACCAGGAAGGAGGTATACGTGCCGTATGCCTGCTTCCTGGTGGGATGAATGGAACTGATCGGCTCGTGTTGTCTGTAGTTCAACCATGGCTAGACGGTTAATACCGCGGATCTCGGAGCGAAGCAAAGCGATGTTGTTCGGACATGGAGGAGATACAGAGAGACAAGAACTGACATACGTCGCTCAGGCCGCCCAAAGGTTACTACTGCAGTTGATGAATGCTACCTACGGATTATGGCTCTGAGGAACGCTGTCAGCAACGTCACCAGGTTGAATAACGCGTTCGTGCAGCCACATGAAGTCGTGTTACATCTCAAACTGTGCGCAGTAGGCTGCATGATGCGCAGTTTCACTCCCGACGTCCATGGCGAGGTCCATCTTTGCAGCCACGACATCATGCAGCGCAGTACAGATGTGCCCACCAACATGCCGATTGGACCGCTCAGGATTGGGATCACGTTCCCTTCACCGATGAGTGTCGCATATGCCTTCAACGAGAAAATCGTCGGAGACATGTCTGGAGGCACCCCAGTCAGGCTGAACGCCTTAAACGCACTGTTCAGAGAGTGCAGCAAGGTGGATGTTCCCTGCTGTTTTGTGGTGGCAGTATGTGGGGCCGACGTACGCCCATGGTGGTTCTGGAAGGCTCTATAATGGCTGTACGATACGTTAATGCCATCCTCTGAACGACAGTGCAACCATATCGGCAGCATATTAGTGAAGCATTCGTGCAATTCGCGTCCCCATTGTGCACATCTTAAGAATGACTTCCTTCAGGGCAATGACATCGCTCGACTAGAGTGGCCAGCATGTTCTCCAGACATGAACCCTATTGAACATGCCTGGGATAGATTGAAAAGGGCTGTTTATTGACGACGTGAACCACCAACCTCTCTGAGGAATCTACGCCGAATAACCGTTGAAGAGAGGGACAATCTGGAGCAACAATGCCTTGATGGCCTTGTGGATAGTACGCCACGACGAATACAGGCATGCATCAACGCAAGAGGGCGTGCTACTGGGTATTAGAAGTACTGCTGAGTACAGCAGTCTGGACCACCACCTCTGCAGGTCTCGCTGTATGGTGGTACAACATGCAATGTGTAGTTTTCATGAGTGATAAAAAGGGCGGGAATGATGTTTATGTTGATCTCTATTCCAATTTTCTGTACAGGTTCCGAAACTCTCGGAACCGAGGTGAGCTAATTTTTTATGTGTGTATCTATAAATACATGCCAAAAATATTTTAAACTTGTTGAAATACTTTTATGCGCGGTCTTTAAGTGTTCTGGCGTAACCACAAGCGCCGGAACGAAGATGAAGAATGCCAGAGAAGAGAAGGAAGTGAAACGACGTCGGCCAATGGTGCGCTGGGTAGGACCGGACCACGACAGCAGCGGTCTCTGCAAGAGGAGAATATAAGCGCCGCTGCTGTCAGCCTCTGCCGCTCAGTATCGGGACAGTATACGGACGGGCTTAGCAGAGAACGGTACGTTATCAGTTATTAGCGATCCACAAACTGTGTATCAAACTTGCAAGAACATTTTATATAGCAAAGGACTCTGATTTATGTTGCATGTCGCCTATCGCTTGCGGCGTCCTTGTTACTTCAAAGTTAAGTATTGTCAAACTGCTTTATTGAAATAAAACTAACGATGTTATTTGCTTAAATTGTTGTATAGCATTCCGAGAACGCAACACCCAGAACCACCCTATAAGCAAAGAGTGGGCAGGACACCACAGTAAGGACAGTGCTTTAATGTGTGAAATGCTCGTAGGGATGTTACAGGGCAGGTTGTACTGAGACATAAATGTTAAGAAAGAAATTCGATACGTTGCTCCGTTTCCGAGTTATTTAGCATAGAATTTAGCAAATCGGGGAGTCGCGCGCTCGCATTCAAGCGGCATGCCAGGGGCGGTGTTGCCCAACGAGTGCTTTGTCTCGTTAGCTGAAACTTGAATTTACGCGCGCGACGATCTGATTGGCTAACTTCAATGCTAAATAATTCGGAAACGGCGCAACGTATCGAATTTTTTTTGTAACATTCATATCTCAGTACAACCTGCCCTGCAACATCCCTACAAGCGTTTCAGACATTTTCTGACCACACTATATATATATATATATATATATATATATATATATATATATATATATATATATATATATATATATATATATACACTCCTGGAAATTGAAATAAGAACACCATGAATTCATTGTCCCAGGAAGGGGAAATTTTATTGACACATTCCTGGGGTCAGATACATCACATGATCACACTGACAGAACCACAGGCACATAGACACAGGCAACAGAGCATGCACAATGTCGGCACTAGTACAGTGTATATCCACCTTTCGCAGCAATGCAGGCTGCTATTCTCCCATGGAGACGATCGTAGAGATGCTGGATGTAGTCCTGTGGAACGGCTTGCCATGCCATTTCCACCTGGCGCCTCAGTTGGACCAGCGTTCGTGCTGGACGTGCAGACCGCGTGAGACGACGCTTCATCCAGTCCCAAACATGCTCAATGGGGGACAGATCCGGAGATCTTGCTGGCCAGGGTAGTTGACTTACACCTTCTAGAGCACGTTGGGTGGCACGGGATACGTGCGGACGTGCATTGTCCTGTTGGAACAGCAAGTTCCCTTGCCGGTCTAGGAATGGTAGAACGATGGATTCGATGACGGTTTGGATGTACCGTGCACTATTCAGTGTCCCCTCGACGATCACCAGTGGTGTACGGCCAGTGTAGGAGATCGCTCCCCACACCATGATGCCGGGTGTTGGCCCTGTGTGCCTCGGTCGTATGCAGTCCTGATTGTGGCGCTCACCTACACGGCGCCAAACACGCATACGACCATCATTGGCACCAAGGCAGAAGCGACTCTCATCGCTGAAGACGACACGTCTCCATTCGTCCCTCCATTCACGCCTGTCGCGACACCACTGGAGGCGGGCTGCACGATGTTGGGGCGTGAGCGGAAGACGGCCTAACGGTGTGCGGGACCGTGGCCCAGCTTCATGGAGACGGTTGCGAATGGTCCTCGCCGATACCCCAGGAGTAACAGTGTCCCTAATTTGCTGGGAAGTGGCGGTGCGGTCCCCTACGGCACTGCGTAGGATCCTACGGTGTTGGCGTGCATCCGTGCGTCGCTGCGGTCCGGTCCCAGGTCGACGGGCACGTGCACCTTCCGCCGACCACTGGCGACAACATCGATGTACTGTGGAGACCTCACGCCCCACGTGTTGAGCAATTCGGCGGTACGTCCACCCGGCCTCCCGCATGCCCACTATACGCCCTCGCTCAAAGTCCGTCAACTGCACATACGGTTCACGTCCACGCTGTCGCGGCATGCTACCAGTGTTAAAGACTGCGATGGAGCTCCGTATGCCACGGCAAACTGGCTGACACTGACGGCAGCGGTGCACAAATGCTGCGCAGCTAGCGCCATTCGACGGCCAACACCGCGGTTCCTGGTGTGTCCGCTGTGCCGTGCATGTGATCATTGCTTGTACAGCCCTCTCGCAGTGTCCGGAGCAAGTATGGTGGGTCTGACACACCGGTGTCAATGTGTTCTTTTTTCCATTTCCAGGAGTATATATATATATATATATATATATATATATATATATATATATATATATATATATATATATATATTAGGGTGTCCCAGCTATCTTGTCTACCCAAAATATCTCTGGAACAATAACAGCTATTGGAAAACGACTATCACCGGTATCAATGTAGGGCTGGGGCCCATGAATGTACATATTTGGAAACATTCTAAAACGAAGGCATATTTGTTTTTTAATACAAACTTATGTTTTTTTTTAAATGGACCTCCTATATTTTGTCTTCGGCAATCCATAGCATGACAAAGCACATACACAATGGCGTTGATTGTATCGCAATATTCCCATTACATCCCGAGATATTGAGACGCGAAGTTGACGCTTGAAACACCCGACATGCGCTGCTAGCGCACGTCCTGAGGCTCAGGCGTGAACCCCATGCTGCCCGTAATCGCGATGTGATTGACATGTGTAATAACACCTCCATATTTATCAAGGGGTCCGAAACGAATAATACGGTCTGCTGCCATCAACTCTCATAAGCACATAATGGTTTCCCTCTTGCACGTTTTACGTATCTACGTACACAATATGAACCAGTACCGATCGGTGTACACCCGTCAGGTTATCTTATTTATCCTGCACACCCAAAATAAGGTTTATCTAATGCGTTATATGACCCATTGTGCCTGTCGCGCAGGGCCTGGCTCTACCTAGTCAAGTGTCCAACGTAGTTCCCACTACTGCCACAGTTACCACTTCGCCTTGTTTATGATTTGCGACCCATACAAACTCCTGTACTCCACCACCCTCCGAGCATCCCATTTGTTGTTGCTTTGGCGTGCAGTACACCGCTTGCCAGTGTAGTCGTGCATCAGAGTAATCTAGTGACGGCACGGAGGTAGTACACATTGTGAATAAACGTTGTGTTGTGGAACTTATACTGTACAGTATAATGTACACACATGAAGATATGGTAGAAATGCTGCTGATCTATGGAGAATGTACGTTGATGGGAAATACGTTATGAGATTGCTTGTTTGTTGACAGTACTGTTAGCGAACATTATGATTATTAAGTTAATATGTCTGTTTTCTACCCTACTCTACATACCTGTACTGTACCCTGTTGTAGGTTGACTAAATGCTGTTCAGGCAGAACGACTGTACAGAAGACGATTCCCTGACAAGCCATCGCCTTCGCGCCGGATGTTTGGTCGTCTCACATCTCATCTACGTGAAACGGGAAGCTTAAATCCAAGACCTCGACATCGTCCTAGAACACGTACAGATGAACGTGCTGAAGTTGCTGTGCTCGCTACCATAGTTGTGAATCCTCAAATCAGCACACGTCAAATTGAACGTGAAGTTGGTGTGTCGAAATCAAGTGCACAGCGTATTCTTAAACGTCATAAATTTCATCCTTACCATGTTCATTTACACCAGGATCTTCATGGAAATGACTTCCGCAATAAGGTAACATTTTGTCGGTGGGCTCAGCAAAAACTTCTGACTAATCCAAATTTTTTTGCAGGTGTTCTCTTTACCGACGAGGCATCATTCTCCAACAAAGGAATTGTCAATATGAGGAATATGCATTATTGGTCCGCAGACAATCCAAAATGGCTCCGTCAGGTAGAGCATCAACGTCCGTGGAAAGTTAATGTTTGGTGTGGGATTATTGGAGATACCATGGCAGACAATACTCCAGATTTATACGACACAATCTTCCTGTTCTCATGGACACCGTACCTCTGAACCGGAGAATGGTCCTGTGGTATCAGCATGACGGATGCTCTGCACATAACGCCTTACGACCACGACGACTTCTGAACCGTAAGTTCCCTGGTAGGTGGATTGGACGAGGTGGCCCAGTTAGGTGGCCTGCCCGATCTCTGGACCTTACACCGCTGGATTATTTTCTTTGGGGAGCAGTGGAAGGATGCTGTTTACCAACATGAAGCAACAACACCAGAGGACATGAAGCAACGCATTATTGATGCTTGTACAGCCATCAAAGAGGAAACAGTAGCACGAAGTAGGGCATCCTTCATCCGCAGCGTGACCCTATGTATGCAAGCCAATGGGCATCACTTTGAGCAAGAGATGTGAACGCTATGTTTAGTATGTAGTGCTGGTATCACAGTGGAAGTTTCTACAAAGGGCCATTTTACCCAGTGATGTTAAGAAAAATTTGTTTGCAACAATTTGTCATTTAACGCCTTAGATAAACATAACATTGATAATTATGTGATAATAAAACTAATTGGTTTAACATGTTTATATTCATCTTCTATGTCCTACCTGAACTTCCCAAATCAAAACATTTTTACCTAAAAAACGGTAAAACTTTTAGTCCACTTGCTCGTTTCACTAAAACCATCAACATGAATTTTACTATTACGAGTGAATGATTAACTATCACTTGCGCTAGCTCTACAGTAAAGTAAAGTTTTAATATTGAACGGCATTACCTTTTTAGTAACGGATTAACGATAAGCGAAGTTAACTTTGTGACTAATGTTGCGGTACACAGATATGTTACAGAACCGCATCACCCCTAGCCTATGGGATAAATAGCTGATGGAATGTATGACGTTAATGCAGGATGGCAGCAGACCGTATTATTCGTTTCGGACCTCTTGATAAGTATGGAAGTGTGATTACGCATGTCAATCACATCACGATTACGGGCAGCATGGGGTTCACGCCTGAGCCTCAGGACGTGCGCTAGCAGCTCATGTCGGGTGTTTTAAGCGTCAACTTCGCGTCTTAATATCTCGGGATGTAATGGGAATATTGCGATGCAATTAACGCCATTGTGTATGTGCTTTGTCATGCTATGGATTGCCGAAGAAAAAATATAGGAGGTCCATTTAAAAAACCATAAGTTTGTGTTAAAAAACACATATGCTTTCGTTTTAGAATGTTTCCAAATATGTACATTCATGGGCCCCAGCCCTACATTGATACCAGTGAAAGTCGTTCTCCAATAGCTGTTATTGTTCCAGAGATATTTTGGGTGGACAAGATAGCTGGGACAGCCTGTATATATTCAGTTTTTCATTCCATTAAAATATACGTGAATTCTGGCACTCTTATTTTACCGGATATATATAGGTTGGTTGGTTGTTTCGGGGAAGGAGACCAGACAGCAAGGTCACCGGATATATATATATACCTCCGGTAAAATAAGAGTGAATTCACGTATATTTTAATGGAATGAAAAACTGAAGAGATAATCTTTAATTTTTCAATTTACACACCTGGTGACTGGTGCGTGAAGCAAGAAGAATGAATGAGTCTACAGTAAATACAAAAGAGCCATTCAATCTCGAAAAGGTGTTGTGCATAACAAAGGAATAGTATTTTATAGTTCTCAGCACTGATCATTACAGTCACAATATGAAAATAAGAATGGAAATCACTCGCCTCCAACAGTGGAAATACAAGCGATAAACAGGATGTTGAACACATTAACGGTGTTCTTGGTGCCACAAGTGTTGAGCCTGTTGCTCATTGCTTATGTGGATTTGAAAGAGATTGTTGCTGTGTTGGAGAAGGAGGAAAAGAAGGAATAGGAGTTTAACGCCCCGTCCACAAGGAGGTCATTAAGAGACGGAGCACAACCTCGGACTACGAAAGGACAGGGAAGGAAATCGGCCGTGTCCTTTTCAGAGGAAACATCCCAGCATTTGCCTGGTGCGATTTAGGGCAATCACGGGATACCTAAATCTGGATGGTCGGATGGGGATTTGAAGCGTCGTCCTCCCAAATGCGAGTCCAGTGCGCTACCAACTGTGCCACCTAGCTCTACCAGTGTTGAAGAGAGAGAGAGAGAGAGAGAGAGAGAGAGAGAGAGAGAGAAAGAGAGAGAGAGGAGGGGGGGGGGACTCTAATGGCTACTATGTTTTAAAACCATCGAGTGTGCTACGCTACTGACCCGCCTCTAGACCTTGTGCTGACCGTCTACGTGACGCTCGAGCACAGGATGCGGGAGGCGAGCGATGCCAGCGACTTTGATCGTGGCTACATAAATTATGCCCGCACTATCGATTTAGTAATACGTGCTTTGCCGCTGCTGGCAGGCAGTCAAGAAGGAGCGGTCGTGAAGAGCCTCTAATTCTGTACAGTTGGCACAACTGTCGGCAACAGTGTAACATTTACGGGCGTGCTCCTTTAGAAGGAGGTACTTCTAGCACCACCATTATTTCCCCCTCTTCCTATTCCATTCACGAATGGCGGGCGACAAGAACGATTTTTTGTAAGCCTCCGTCTGATCTCGAATATCTCTGATTTTACATCATTGTCATACAGCGAGGTATATATGGGAGAAAGAAATATCTTGCATGACTCTTCTAACACTCCCTGATTTTGCACAGTAAACTTACTCGTGATGCGCAACGCCTCTTCTTGCAGTATCTGCCAATGGTATTGATGAGTCTCTCTTTAACGTTCCAAGAACTACTAAACGAAACTATAGTGAAAAGTGTGTGCTCTCCTTTGAATATTTTCTGTTTTTCAGCTTAATCCAATCTGGTAAAACTCTCAAACTTATGAACAATACTCAAGAAACAATCTAACGAAAGTTTTCAAACTACTACTTTCATAGGTTCTTATATCTTGATAGGGTTGTCTCAGTCTAGTGTAGTCGTCAATTTGGAGGCATAATCCTACAAATTTAGTGATATTCGCTTTTTCTAAAAACCGATTGTCAGTCATATAACAGAACAATGATAGGCTCTTGTGTGCAATACGTCATACTTGTTTATGTTGTGGATTTATCGGAAAGAAAAATATAACAACTAATTTATAGAACTAGTTGATGATTTTTTTAAAATTTAGAACAGTTGAAAACAAGAACTAGATATACAGTGTGATAGAGATTAATGGCAGAGTGTAATGGCATATTATGGTTATGGTAAACTAAGTTTCCAATACGTATGAAAAGAAAATATTACAATTAATGTGCATTAACAGTTCAAGTTCTTTGTTGAATTACAAAACGTAACACAAGACGATATCCTAGAGTAAGTAGATGAGATAAAAGAAAATAAGAAGTGCAGCTGACGACTGCATGGGCAAATCTAGATGAGGCTCTTATACGGGGTGTTTCATTCTTATAGGTACAAAAGACAGTGGCAAGTAGAGGATAATGAAACAGGCAAATAAATCCGGTAAACGTTGGTCCGAAATCCAATGGTTTCTGCTGTACTACGAACGCACGTGGCTCATCTACTGGTCGTGTGCACATTAATTTCCAGCAACAAACTACCAATTGGACCATGTTCCTCCTGGTATAGGATGTGTATGTGGTACATACCTGATGGGACTCAGCACACTTTCATGTGGGCCGGCCGAAGTGGCCGTGCGGTTAAAGGCGCTGCAGTTTGGAACCGCAAGACCGCTACGGTCGCAGGTTCGAATCCTGCCTCGGGCATGGATGTTTGTGATGTCCTTAGGTTAGTTAGATTTAACTAGTTCTAAGTTCTAGGGGACTAATGACCTCAGCAGTCGAGTCCCATAGTGCTCAGAGCCATTTGAACCACTTTCATGTGGGTTTTCGGAAATATGCAGCATGAATGTTGGGCAACCGGTGCGTCAGTCGTGGCTCGCCAGGGCAACGGTCTCCCGGATCCCCTGACTTGAACCAGCTGGATTATAATTTTTTTTGTGATGATATTAAGAGCTTTGGTGCATTCCAGCCCTTTTCATAGTGTCGCTCTGAGAACGCAAAGTGAATGGTTGTCAGTGTATTGACAACACGCCTGGGATTTTTGAACGCCTAAGGACTTCGACGAGGAAACATGCTGAAGCCTGATTACACGAGAATGGTGGTCATGTGAATTACTTATAATGTATTTGTCCTCAAGTGTGTATCTGCATTCTGCTTCCTCGGGGACTCTATTATAAGGTGTTCGTGTTCTCAGTCGCAATATGTCATAACGAGGAAACTATTGTTTCTCGGACCTACGTTTATTTGGATTATTTGTTTGTTTCAAAAAAATAGTTCAAATGGTTCAAATGGCTCTGAGCACTATGGGACTTAACATCTATGGTCATCAGTCCCCTAGAACTTAGAACTACTTAAACCTAACTAACCTAAGGACATCACACACATCCATGCCCGTGGCAGGATTCGAACCTGCAGCCGTAGCGGTCGCGCGGTTCCAGACTGTAGCGCCTAGAACCTCTCGGCCACCCCGGTCGGCTTGTTTGTTTCATTGTCCTCTACACGGCCCTTACGTTTATAACTGTAATAGTCAAACACCCTGTTTAAATGAACATCAGAAGCCTCTGATTTCGGTGCAGGTACTTGACCGTGGTGCGCTCTTATACACGCGATCAATAAGTATTCTGTAAATGTAAATTTATTACCTATTAGGTGTGGTCATAAGTGCCAGTTCCTGGAATATCAAGCTACTTGACAGGAATGAATTCTCTGAAACTGTGCCAAACTTATATATACGAAGGGCAGTCAAATATTTTAATTATTAATCTGAAAAAATGAATCTGCGACAGTGAAACATGGTGATGGGGTCAGTCGTCCTCTAGAAATTCACCTTTCAAAGCAACACATTTTTCCCGACGATGGATGACTTGATGGAGACCTCGGTTGTAAACCTTTCACCATTCTCGAAATGCCCACCGCATAATGGTTTCTTCTTTAGAGGAACGACGAAATCGCTAGGTGCTATATCAAGGAGGCAGCAACATTTCATAGTCCAAAAATTCATCGTTTATAATTATGTTCTCTGTTGAATGAATTTAGGAGTTGCCGTGGAGTAAAAGCACACTAGTAGACAGCTGTTAAAATCCTCGGCTAATCTCGTTAGGAGATTTCGGCATTATGATCCTGTGATAGTTTCCCCTTTGTGATTACAATCTGTTAGTTCAAAATGTCGTGCAAGATTTTGACAACTGTTTCAAGACTGATTTTCATTTTTTACGCTACTACCTCGGTTGTGAGACGCTGTTCTTAGATCACCAGTGCCTCCACTTTTCTTGGGATACCTTGTTCTTTACAGACACGTTGTCAACTACTTCTTTCTTGGTCATTCGGACTTCTTTCACTTCAGTGGAAGCATCTGCGCCATCTAATCACAGTATCACATGATGGTGCATTGTTGACCTACACTTACACTAACTCAGCACTGAATGTTGCAGTGTTGTTTTCCTTCAAATGCAGAAAACGAATTAACACTCAATAACCTATTACACATTATTTTCCTTAACGATATAGGTAGAGCACAGCTCATTGTCACGGGCATTAACTGTGACGCAGAGACTGATGGAACAAATAGGCACTTTCTGTGGTCAACGACTGTGGAGCTCTCGAAGTGAGCAGCAGGCCGAAAGCAAAGTCAAGAGTATCTAATATGAGGGCAGAGGTTGTAGTGGTGGCAAGCATACTGTTGGGCCCATACGTGGGAACACATGCGATGGTGTAAGGTTTGCGTCCATGTAAAGTTTCGGCTGAACTGCGAGAAAGCTTCCCCATATACAGGTGTCGCCATTATCTTGTGTATCTGGATTCTGTAGGTCCTGACATTCTGTTTTGCTTACGACCTGGACACTGTGTGAAAAAAGTCACATGCTCAGTATTGTTGTGTTTACAAAAATTCTGAAACACAGACCTGTGAATTGAAGGCTGTTGTTAGAAACCAGGGAGGAAGGTGACCCCTCTATTACAAATATAATGGCGAGGGCGTAGATGCTAATTGCTGTGGTGATGGTAGCCATCTGTGCCACATAAGCAAAATTAGAAAGGGCATCGACAACTAAGCAACCACGTTGTTACTCGGAATGATTCGACTAAGTGGTCACGACATGGCCAAGAGTTAAAACAATGTGCCATGACAGACGGACTAGCCGGCCGGTGTGGCCGTGCGGTTCTAGGCGCTTCAGTCTGGAACCGCGTTACCGCTACGGTCGCAGGTTCGAATCCTGCCTCGGGCATGGATGTGTGTGATGTCCTTAGGTTAGTTAGGTTTAAGCAGTTCTAAGTTGTAGGGGACTGATGACCACAGATGTTAAGTCCCATAGTGCTCAGAGCCATTAAACCATTAAACAGACGGACTGTGGGCAGATGCCTGGCAGTTCCAGACCATATGTTCTATGACCGTATAAATACCCGATCAGTACACATGACGCCACACTATCGCCTAGAACCTTCAAATTCCCCAATGTGCAATGTGCAGTGCGGAGGAGCTTCAATACGCAGGGGCAGAGCGTGCGCGGAATTACCACCCAGCATTCAGATTCGTCCGTGGCTAACAATAAACCACCAGCTGCATTAAGCGAGTGTCGTAACGAAAAATATGTACACCATGCCTGGTCTGCGTCCTCAGGCAAATGCTCCGAACAGCCCCGATATACAGCAGTCAACACCCGATAGAGCAATGGATAGCGGTCTGTTTCTGCTGCTACTGCGTGTGGCGTGATTGGTAACTACTCGAGGGTATGTCGCTAATTGGTGTCTAAGGCAAAACACTGTGCTTTATTCCTGTAAAATTCTGCATCTAGGCCACACAGCAAACGGAAAAGTACATCTCCCTTTGAGAGCAGTGTGGTGAGGATGTAATGGATCTCGTAGTAATAGTTACCGATCCAGGGTATCCCCAATTGTGTTGATTATTTAGATATCTTGCTAATTACGGGGCCACGCAGGAGCAGCACCAGCAAAATACATAGATGTTGTTTGAGTGGATTCAAGCCCGTGTTCAGAGTTGCCGCCATGATAGTTTCTTTCGACCAAGTGCAAAGTACCTAAGATATACGTATATTAAATAAAGAAGTGCTCAACCCACACAGGACTTGTGAACATAATCTGTAAGTTACCGGGCCCTAAGGACATCCCAGGACTGCAGTTGTTCCTGAACAAAGATAATTCATTGCCAATGCAATCCTACCCGATTAATCAACTGGATAAAAGGGAATTACATTCATGTGGTCAGAGGTTTGTCAGAAAACTTTCTTGCAGCTTAAAAAGTGCCTTAGGTTGGCTCCTTGCTTAGCAATGTTGAATTCAGACAAACTTTTAACACTACCTCTGCTGCCTCAGATTGTGGCATTGGTGCAGTGCTGTCCTATAACACGCCGACAGTACAGAACAGCCCACTGCATTTGCATCTAAAACTTTATACGCAGCACAGTGGAATTACTTGCAAATGGAGAAAGAGGTGTTGCCTCTTATATTCGGTGTAATATAGTTCCACATAGATCTCTATCATCTATGAATCACCTTATCATCAGTCACAAGCCCCTCATTTCGCTATTCGGTTCCCATTCGAAACTTCCTGATAAGACGGCACAGCGGCTGCAGTGATGGACGTTGTTCCTTAGTAACTATAACTACGAGATCCATTCTAGCAAGATAGCGTACAGCACACTGGTGGCTGTTGTTGCCCGCTGGCCAGGGCAGGCACTTGCTAAGTGCCCCGGTTTATGGCATGCAAAGCAGGTGATGTCACAGAACACGCAGTGACGTCGTTGATGCCTTTAACTGCAGCACGGACACGATCTGACTGCACTAACTTTCCTGTGACTCTGACAACAACGAGGAGGAAACTTTTGTATGAGCTTTCACTTGCTATGGAAACGCCAAAGGCAGGCAAAGCGCTTTTGTTTGTGTGCATCTACCAACAATGAGGGTGGTGGACTGTTAACTACCGCTATAACCACTGAGTCCCGCTTCGCAGGATTGCCGGACGATCGGGGGCTCAGTAAATCAGATGATGACAATGGGTGGTTGCCTTCCGTTGATCATAGAACACAACGTCGACCACTTCTGCTATGAAAGGCGACACCAGGAGTATCGTGAAGTTCGTTCATGATTTTTGACAATTTTTAGCACATCGCTTGGGGTTGGATCAGATGGTTCTGAAGCCAATACACTAACTCATCTATCAGGAGCTAGACATATAACAACTTCATGACTTAATGATTCCGCATACAATGCACCACATTGTTTATAGGAAAACTCATCTGCGTCTAATCCTTGCAAGTCAGTAACCCTTGCTGCCTAACTTTGCTTACGTTGCTTAACACACTGGTAAAATTTGAGTTTAGCTGCAACTACGTTGGTTTGGTGGCTATAATCTCAACATCATAAAGCCTCAAACTACTGGGGTTCGAGAGAAGGCATATGTTTTGCACCACTTCGTACAATTTATTGCTAGAAGATAGAAAGAGTGCAACGTTCGGAGTCAGTTATTTGTCTTGCCTTGCAGAGAAGAAGGAAATGACTTAAGGGGATACGGAATCGGATTTTGGGTTAAAAAATCGAATTTTTTTTTATTGGCGTATTATATTCTGCCATGTTTCCTCTTTAAAATGACGTATCATACATAGCTCTACTACAATTATAACTATTTTATTTTTATATATTTGTGAGATCGGGTATTGCGCTTTAGTTATACACGTCTCCCGTGGCTGACCATGAACTTTTTGGCAGTACCTTTAAAGTGACATGAATTCAAATATCCCGGTTTCCAGCGACTATTTATACACTAGTTGCCCGAAAATGTTTCTCTCTGGTTTCCTCAAGTTACTCTTTGACTTTGTGGCGGGACTGTTTTGTAAACAGTGTGATATAAGAAAGTAGTTGTTGTTGAGTGATTTCGTATTTAGTGCTTCATTTTTCGCAGTGAAAATGCCTAGAGCTAAAGCAAAAGTATTTAAAAAGCGTGTGAACTGGCAAAAGAAAAGAAATAATGATTCATTAGCAAAGCAAAGCAGTTCATCATCATCACTGTTGGAAAATGTGAATCCACTTATTACTGATTTGCCGAACGAACTTACACCAAATGAAAACAGTGCTTCTCATAAAAAACTAAGAGATTTGGAAGAGAAATATAATTTACTTGATAGAGGGAATGAAGTTTTTGAACTCATTGATACGAATATATTGTGTGAAGCTCTTGAAAACAGTTTGTGCTGCAAAAAATGTCATGGAAACGTTTCTCTGAAAGTAGAATCCCATGTTGGCCTGGCTGCCCAGTTTAATTTAATATGCAGTGTTTGTAAATACAGCTGTAAGTTTCCAAGTTCGGTTTCAGTAACTGTAAATAATGGATACAAGAAAACTGAACTTTATAGTGTAAATATTAGGTTAGTTTATGGATTGCGAGCAATTGGTAAGGGCAAAGCAGCTGGTGATATGCTATGTGGTGTTCTAAATCTTCCAAGTGCACCTTCAAAGTTTGAAGCTTACAATTATGTACTAGGATCTGCAGTTGAAGATGTAGCACAGAAGTCAATGCAGGTTGCTGTGGAAGAAGCAGTGGAAGAAAATGACGGCAGTCGTGACCTCACAGTGGCGTTTGATGGCACGTGGCAGAAAAGGGGCCACACCTCCAACAATGGTGTTGTAACAGCAACTAGTGTTGATACTGGCAAGGTTATTGATGTTGCAATAATGTCTAAATACTGTAGGTGCACAGGCAGGCTGAAAAATGAACACAGTGATGACTGTATTGCTAATTATTATGGTAGTAGTGGTGGCATGAAGGTTGCTGGGTTGAAGAAAATTTTTCATCGCTCTTCACAGTGGTATAATGTTCGCTATGTCAAATATCTGGGAGATGGTGACTCTAAAGCATTCAAAGAAGTTTTGGAAAGCAAACCATATGGGAACAGTGTAAATATAAGCAAACTTGAATGTATAGGACATGTGCAGAAGAGAATGGGTGCCAGGCTGAGAAGGTTAAAATCAGTTATGAAAGGGAAAAAACTAGATGATGGGAAAACCTTGGATGGCAGAGGAAGATTGACTGATTCCATAATAGACCACATTCAGAACTGCTATGGCCTTGCAATCAGGCAAATACAGGCAATCTTGAAGAAATGAGGAGAGCTATATGGGCTTTATATTTCCACACCGCATCCACGGATGAGCATCCACAACATGGTTTGTGCCCCAAAGGTGAAAACAGCTGGTGTAAATACAATAGGGGACTAACAACAGGAGAGAAATACATTCACCACCACAGTCTACCATCAGCCATCATGGCAGAAATAAAGCCCATTTTCAGAGATCTGGCTGACAGAAGTCTTCTGATGAAATGTCTTCACGGAAAAACGCAGAACCCCAACGAGTGCTTGAATAGTGTGATATGGCATCGTCTCCCAAAAACAGTGTTTGTCGGAATTAATACACCTTCAATCTTGGAAATATAACTAAATGCCAGGTCCTTCAAAAGTTGGGTATGTGTGTTGGTTCCCGTACGGTACGTGCTATGTTCTTTTTAGATCAGCACAGACTAAGGCATGCTGATAATATAATCAAGACATTAGTGAAAAAAGCAAGACAGGTGCAGAGGGGTGCCAAAAGAAGACTTGAAGATGATTATGAAGACTGTGAAGGGGGTATTAGCTACGGATCAGGAATGTTTTAATCTTCTTCCTCCGTTTCCCGTAAGTTTACTTTTTACTTCATCTAGGAACATTATCTCAGGTACTGGTCAACCTAGAAGTCTGAAATTTTTATGACGTAGTGACATAGGTCCCTATTACATACTGAAACAACGATTTTTTAATTACTTGATTTACAAAAGACTTAGGGGTGATAGTCTAGTAAAAAGCGATGGAAAAAATTTACTTAAAAATAAATGTACAATATCTCTGTAAGAAAATACTTTGACAATAAACTGTTGTTTCAGTATTGTTGTAACATATGAATGCACATACAGTAAAATTTTTACCTCTCTGTCTCCAGTAGTTTGTGAGAAAATGTTCCCTATAGTAGGCATATATTAACATTGCGGGGATAGGTGATTCCGTATCCCCTTAAAATGATATCGCAGCTCTCTTTTATCTCGTTGAAGCAAGTGAATAGTTAAGGGGGAGGCGATGATGCTGCAGCTACCGACTCTTGTTGGTTTTGTAGCAGCTGTAACAGCAGTTCCTGTCATTGCTGTTGTCGCTGCTGTTAGAGTTCCCATAGCTGGTTTCTTTGTTGCTTGTGTTGCAGTTGTTGCTGTTGTAGCTGCTTTGCTGGTGCCACAACTGTAGAACTTCAGCATCCATCCTTCACAGTGAATAACTGAACACTGAGAAAGTTCTCATCACTTTTCTATTCTACTAGGTGTAGGTAGAACGTAATTTACGATCTGTGCTCTCGGAGTCTTTCACTGTGGCATGCTTCAATGAAACTTCTCCGTTTACATGCGCGTCTTTTCGAATTAAACACTCGCGCTCTCACACTGTTGCCGAACAAGGCGCAGAGCATTCACGACATATCCAACCAGGAAACTTGAGACGTTGGCCATGGATTAACATTGCCAAGAAAACGGGCATAAAATACAGCTTGAAAAACGATAGTTTTGGATCAACCACCATCATACTGGCATCCTGTTATCAAAGAAGCTGTCGAAATTTGAACATATAGCAATAATTTTAAAAGAGACCAGGAGCACACACTTAGTGGGGCACGGGGGCGGGCTTTGGACACTGAGCGGAAGCAAAGACGAAGGCTTGACGCCAGTAGGGACGTGGGAGAGGCAGTTTCAAGCGTGGCGCCGGGCGCTCGTGCCATGTGACGTCACTCGGTGCAGCGCGGGCCAACGAGATATATGGGCCCTTCAACAAAGTTGTGACGTCACACTAGTCGTCTTGTCCGCCACACTTTGTGAACGCTCAGCTCCACGCAGGGCCCATAGGGAATCAATGTTTAATTGAAAAGATGACCAATAAAAATCTTAATTTTGTCATGTGCTATCGAGAACTTCCCAGCATTTAAACATGCAGCCAAGAATTACTTAATTCGTCTGAAATAGTTACTCGCTCCCCATTGGAGACAGCTGTTGACACTCGTAAGATCTGAAGCGGCACATGGTGTGGCTTGCCCGCTGCAGTCTGTCTTCCTCGTGGTTCTCGGTCCTGCGGCAGGATGGAGCCGCTGGGAGCTGCCCAACTTGCCTTCAGCGCATGCGCCACTCCAGCCCTCTCTGGATGGTTCCAGACGTTTCCATTACATCTCTACAAGCAAAATACCGTGCCGCCCCTGGCAGTAAGTGATTTCAGCTCCTGATAACGATGGCGAAGATAGTTATCGAAAGCTCAAGTATTTTATTCGAAATGAAGCGGCTTGTAAACTAGAACATTTTACTGACATTTTACAATCACTTGCATTGGCGCTGACGGAAGAACCAGTGGAACAAACCTTGCTTGATGACAGTGGAGTTCAAGAAGCGAATGCCTAGCGAGCTGGTTAGCGAAGCAAAAGTCGCCGCAAGTTGGTGCACATAGTGCAGGCAGCGACCAGAATCGAAAAACGTACACCGGTGCAAGATCAACAACTCTGCTATCAATGGGGTGCACTGAATGGTTCAGAGAACAGCGAGAACTGCTGAATAAGTGCGCGGACGAGGTATTTACGGACGCTTGCACCTGTGGACGGCCCCACGAAGCACACTGCGGAGGTGGCAGTGTCCTCCCGTGTCCAGTTTGGCAAGGAGTGCCATACTGGACAATGATAATTTGTCACTATGGTGGCAATCAGCGCTTCACTTCCTCTAACAAGTGGAACATAAGTGAATCAAGCAACCAATATGAACACTAGTTAATCAGAGCTTATCATGGGGATGTAGAGGAACAGGAATGGCACTGCCACAACCATGAAAAAGGAAAGACCCCAAATTTCACCCATTAATTAAAATGTATTCTGCATAAGTTTTACACTAAAGTAAGAAAAAAGACAATAAGCACCAAAATCGGGAAGAAAGAGTGCACTGGCAGTCAGTACCAGGTTTGACATGTGTTCAAACACCATTTAAGATTAGTTACAAAATGAGTTCAAGGAATAGGGTGTTGGCACGAGCGAGCGAGAGAGAGAGAGAGAGAGAGAGAGAGAGAGAGAGAGAAAGAGAGATAGGGGGAAAGATTAGCAATGAGGAACAACAGTGGAGCATGATTGTGTGTTGCCTAGCCTGTGGTCAGAGCATTTCATCGTTTCACGCTGGTGGTGGCCGGCAGTTGTCTACCAATTGTGTTAGTCACATAGATAATTTATATCTCGCAGACAGTAAAGGTCACATTCCATTTTCAAAGACTTGCACCATTTCTACACTTACGTGAGGCCATACAGACAGACTTTCACCACTATTGCGCTTACCATTTGGTCCTCTGGTATGGACTCTGACTATACGGACCCTATGCTCTGAGAGAACTCTCCTTGTCTGCTGTTGCGTCGTCATTATGTGGCTGATCCTGAACAGCAACAACCTTTCAGGAAGATATCATTGCACTCCTGGTATCCTTCTTCAAACCAAAGAGCCCCTCTATGGGCACCATGATCTTGTAACCACAAAAAATTACAGTCTGAAAGACGTTGCATTAAAATTAACCTGGCCAAAAATTATTCGTGCACATAGGGAATTATAATACAGGGTGAGTCAGGAGGAAAGGTATGTACTTTGAGAGTGGCTCTGAACAAAAACTTCATAAGGACCTATGTCCTGTTCCAAATGATTTTCGAGACAGAACGCATTTAATGTACACTGTTATATACTCTCAGTATTATTCAAACACAGTCATAGTTTACAGTGTGCTACAGTAGTGTAGAGGAAATTTAAAGGAACAATTTTATACTGGAAACTTCTGGTCTACCGAATCGGGAAACTATCTCATTCTGCTCTACAAAAACTACCTAACCTACAATGTATGCCTCTCGCGCGAGATTCTCAGTATTATCGCGCTCGCTTCGCGCAAAACTTGTAGTCCCAGAGAGTGAATAGCATCTTTTTGTGTAAAAAACATAATGTCGTTCAATTTTGTACTGCGACGTGTTTACGCTTGAGTGTGCAGTTCTCGAGTGATATTAAATGTGTTCTGTCTCGGAAACCATTCGAAATAGGGGATATGTCAATATGATTTTTTTTCTTTCCAGAATCATTAATACTGTCACCCCTCAAAGAATGTACCTTTCCTCGTGACCCACCCGGTACATAATTTCCGCCTCACTCACCTCTCAGAGACGCACAGACCATTTGGAGGAATTTTTTTAAATTTTACTTTATAACTTAATTCCATAATAAAATATGTGCAGTATGAATACTACCCTTAAAAGAGGTGCAGTAAAAAAATAAAAAAAGACATTTGCGCAGCTAGTCAAGAGAAAGAGAGAACATAAAATCAAATGGAATGTTAAAACCCGTTTTGTACCTGTGTTAAAACACAGGTACAAAACAAAGGTAAAATTACACTTTGTTTTAGGTCAGGGTCTTTTCGGTGATATGGTATTCCACGACATCTTTTGTTCAGAACTCCTAGTAACCTATTCGTATTCCACATGAAAATCCACACTCAATACACTGGCATGATTTCTGATGTATCATTTAACAACTGGGAGGACAAGTTTGATCGGTAGATCACAGAGATGGTGGCTTAATGAAAGTTCTGCCCCGACATGTTTCCGATGGCATCTACTTCTCTTAATATGTGTGAGAAAATACTCCTCCTGTCAGACGGTACCTAACTGTTTTTTCTGTTGAAGAGTTGCACTCTAAACAGCATCCCACACAAGAAACCAGTTACGACTTTTCCTTATGTTGCTTGAACCTTAGATAGTTGGGCTATGCACAGCTCTGTTTAAAAAAGAACAGCTCGATGTAGTTATAGAGTCGAGCCACGCATGTCTGCTTTCTTGTCCAGCAGCTGACTCGCTACAAATTATAATGTATGTTGCTGTGATCCTACAGTCAAATAGTCAATGCATTTGCTATAGAACTGCAAATCAATCAAATACACAAAAATAAAAAATATAAATGAATAATTTAATAAAAAGGGTTTTATTCTAACGTCTGTAGTTGATGTAGATGACATAGAATTATGATGAATAACGTTCATTCAAGAAAGGACATTTCAGATAAACAGAAAATGGGTCCTACAATAGCCAATTAAGATACAGACGGAAAACACCCTTATCAAATAAAGTACAGTTTTCTTGAAAGCGTTAAGAGAATGGTAGCAAAATCCCCAAATTAAATAGTCATCAAAGATACGCGAAAACTAAGTCCATTTTGAGATTAGATTTCACGAAATATTCACCAGCTCCAAACAGTTCAAAGTTCAGCATGATGTTTCGCAAATTAACACACGTGGTACAAATAACAGTAAACATATTCTGTCTTTTCTCAGTTCCGTAATGCAAGCAGAAGTTACCAGAGTATCAAAGTGGCCGTTCACCGCCCAGGATCAATCGCCAACACGACAAATATCACACATTATCATTGGCGGGTCTGCCTTCCACCAGATATCAACCTTACGTGTCCTCCTTTCTGCGAGTTCAAGTCTCATACCGGCTGTTCACTGCCCAGAATCTGTCAGCCACCCAACAGAATAAAGCACTACATCACAGGAAGGTCTTCCTTCTTCAAGAAAGAACGTAGAATTGTTTTAATCATTCCCTTGAGCTTTTCACTCGAAAAAGTGTCCCTCTCCATTTGACTCCAGTGTTGTTCCGCCCTCTTCGCATAGTCTGAAGGCCGTCCCCTCCAAAATCATCGTTCTTGCCAGTGACCGCTTACGGTCTATGGTTCTTACGTTATACAGACATGATTTGACTCAACTTGACCACTTCCTGCACCGAACTATTACAACAATATTCAAATAAGAAAATTTCACATGCAGGTCATGTACAATAATTGTAAATAAAGGGCTGTTAATAAATAAATAAGCTACGATTCTTGTGCAAGTGCGCTCATGGTAAATTACAACAGAATATTGGTTAAACAATTGTGTAGGCCTGCTTGACAGAAGCGTCTTTTGGCCTTGTTTTCAAAGATGGTGTCAGTTAATAAATGCGACTGACCATTTTTTAAAAGTATAATTATTTTGTATTAGCAGTTGCCATCAACAGTTAAATACACATGTGGCACAATTAGTAACATATTCATTAAAGAAATACACAAACATAACCAGATATGAGGTATTCATGCTGCATTCATCTGCTGTGCTGTATTGGAGCGTATGACGTTCTGACAGACATTTGGGTAAAAAGATATTAAAAATGTTATAAGTCAATAAATATAATAGATACAGATGGGTGGCTTTCAGGGATGATAGCTATCGTGCAAAGCTATCATCTGAGATATCTTTGGTCGAAACTGCACAAAGAGTTGTTAATTCGGAGGTTCGTTGCGTAAATGTTTAGTCACCGTAAAACATTAACTCTAGTTGTTTCAAAGACATTGGAATATCGTTTTGTCACTGGATACATCTCATATTTGTGAGATAAACAATGTATTCATATTTAATTTATTATGTAAATGTGATTTAATGTCGAATTTCAAAGAGCAGTAGCTTAACCATCCTTCAGATTGTCTGACACTCCGCCATTATCAAAATTCCCTTTACTGGGATTGACTCGCATCTGGCATGGGATCGCCTGGAGCGGCTGTAGCAGCTTGCCAAGTCGTGGTGCACCTTCAGCCCGGGTCCACACAGCTTCACGAACAAATTCACCTCACGTCATTCCAGGCAGCTGGCCAGCTCGCCATATAACGTTACACCTGCTAACGGTAGGGTAAAACAAAAAAGTTGTAACGTGACTTGAAACCAGCGATGGAGTGCTATGACGGTAATCAGGTCACAATGGCGTCAGCCAAGCACTGGTCAGCAACCCTCACGATGAGTGGGCCAAAACCTTTTCTGTATCACAGCCTTTTGCGTGACGAAAGCAGACCAATCGCCAGGAAAAACTGCAGTCACCCTGCTGCCAGTTACAATAGCTGGTCATTGCCTCTTTTTTAGATGATTCGGTACGAAACACAAACTCCGCAACTGCCACAATATCAGTGGGGAGCAGCAACATTTAAGTCTGCCCAAACCACCCCATCAGCATTTGAATGGTTGGACAGTATGTGACGACCAGCCTGTGTCAACTGCAGTCTTCCCCATCACTATGCCAACACTGGGCAGAAAATAGAAGACCTCTACCTATCTCATCTGCTCACTGCCACACTCTCCTAGCCAGTTACCCCTGCCGTTTAGCTTTCACTCTCACCTGTTTCAAGTTGACCCAAAAGGTTTGAGACACCTTGTACACCATACTAGATCTGGTAACAAAACTAAACACAAACAACATTAATACACACTGGTGGCCACTCTATCTGTCACAGGAATGGCAACTCTAATCATTCACATACTTGCTAAGGGAGTGTACAAGTACAAAGTTTCACTAGAGGAGGAGTGCAAGCCATCATACATTTTCCTCCACGACAGTCATAGTAATGGCATTTGGCCTTACTCAGACCAGATTTAAGGTTACTCTTATGATTATTAGTTCTTACATAAATGTTGCCTGATGAACCAACACAGCAAGAGAGGTTTCAATGGGAAGTTCACATTTCCGACCAGAATGGTCCTCAACAACAACAAACTCATAAGGCAATACAGTGGACTACAATCCATGATTCGTTGGTAACCACAATGACATTTACATCGCTTCTTCTTGCCTATCACAAATACTTTCTGTTAAGCCTCTATGTTTCTATCAATGTAGTCTCTAGCTGATTGCAAGCTGATAGGTTAATTTTTCTGCTGATGCTGGCATCCGTTCAGTATCATCAGACAGCAATTCCGTCTGCTGATACGCATAAGATGTATGGATTAGTGTATGCAAAGCTCTTCAAACTGTCTGAGGAATCCAGTTCATTTCGTATATTTATGGTAGCAGTGTATTTTGGCTAGTTTCCCACCACAAAAAACACTGTTGCGTGGGGTTCCCAGTCACATGATAATAACTGGTCTTGTGTTCGGTTTAACCCAACTGGGTCATCTCACTGACCCACGTTCGAGAAATATACTGTGGCTCATTGTCTGAGAGCATGATGCATGCCCCACCCCCTCCCTCCCCAAAGACCCAAACTTGTCTATGGCGAGCTTAATGCATCGAAAAAGGACAATAGTAGATGTGATCCTCAGAGCCATATCTTCTGAATAAATACATCAGGAATGGCGAAAACATATTTCTGCCCATCAGTAGACTGCCCGCTGTCTACTGAAAGAAACTTTCTTGGTTTAGACTCATCAACCCATATTGGCTTACAGTTTTATGCTCCATATTCTTGAAGTATGCATCTCGCTTAAGAATAGCGTTACACTGAGGCGCTCTATAGTGCCCAAGAAAGGATGTGGGTCCAATAGTTCAGTTCCTCCTGCAGTTTTTTAAATTTAATTTAATTTAATTTTTTTTTATACGAGGGACCTGGTAAACAACATGTTTTTAGCACCTTGTGAAATGAGCAGATTGCACTGATTTCTCTGTCTTCAAGGATTTTCTTCTTTTTTTTACGGTTTTCTATTATGTTCTTGTAGTGGAGCTGTAGGTCTAAGTCTTCTCTTCCTTTCTGCATTGCTACGGCACCTTCTTGAACAACATAATATCTAACTCCCTGCTCTCAAAATTGTCCAGAGCTTTGTTTTCCATACCAACTGTGAACCAGAACAAAGTATCTGGTATTAAATTTCCTATGCCAGGCACGTATTCCACGATAACATTGAATTCTAGGAGTACGAAACCCCACAGTAACATGCAGGTGTTTAGTTATCAACAGTAGTTTTTGAACATCAGAATGTCTACCTTGTGATCTGTCAATAACATTAGCTCGTGTCCTAGCAGGTATTTCAGAACTTCCACAAACTCCCAACTGAGACTAAAAGCTCTTTTTCTGTGATACATTATTGATGATTACAAGCACTGGTCCTGCGACTAGGGAAATATATAGGATGGTCTTCCACGTTTCCTCCTGTACCATGCTCCCAGTGAACTCCGCCCAGATGGTATAAAACGAACAATCAATCGCAAGGAAAAATCGTTTCGTAAAGTTTCAGTGGTGGAGAACAATGTTCAGTTACAAGGAACTTTTGACCTTTTGGAACACCGATGCCTGCTGGTAGATCCAGCAATAAGACGCGTTTTTCTTTAGTAGCCGAGTGACGTAATAGCTCCTAATAAAAAAAAAGTATTCAGTACTCAACACACACGCACATGCGCGCACTCTCTCTCTCTCTCTCTCTCTCTCTCTCTCTCTCACACACACACACACACACACACACACACACACACACACACACACACACAAATTACAATAAAAAAAGCGGTGTCTCTGTCACTAAACGTGCAGCACATTTGCTACATCGCATATGGTAGCACAATATAAGTAATTGGTAAGAGCGCCAAATACAAATGTGAAACTATTTACTGTTTATGAATATCATAAAAACAAACTAAGCAAAACCTTTTAATTGATTATCACAACATCCCACTTCAATAATTAATAAATGTTTCATTCTTTCAGTTGCCTTTCCCTGTAAGATCTTCAATGCTGGTATAGAAAGCATTACATGGGAGGAGCTTGTAGTGACTGACTTGGTGATTTGCAGAGCTGACATGTTCCAGTTTGAGAATGACCAAGCTGAATTATTCTCGTACAAAATGATACTTCACATCTATGTGTTTTGTTCGTTTATGATGCTTAGGGTTCTTGAGCAAGCAGATGGCACTATGACGGTCCACATACAGTGTGCTAGTTATTACTCTTAACCTCATAATATTTTTCAGAATTGAGTGGATTCACACGATTTCTCTTACAGCTTCACAAGAAGCTAGATGTTTTGCATTTATTGTTGACAAGGCTACAACTCTCTGTCTCTGAGATCTTCAAACTAGGGTGGCCTCACCAAATTTGACAACAAAAATTGTGGTTGATTTTCGATTAAGGACATCCCCTGCAAAGTAAACCTAGGCAAACGAATATCCCCACTCCTTGAATAATATAAGCCATAAGAGATTGCTCCCTTTACGTATTTTAAGAAAATCTTCACAGTATTCCAATGTGTCTTTTCTGGTTTTTCAAGGAGCTGACTAGCACTGTGTTCCAAAAAATGTCTAGTTGTCACTAACGGAGCAAGCTTCCAACAGCTTGACATACGAAGCATTAATAATTTCTGAACTGGGTCCCCACTCATAATACATTTGTCCATGGTCAGCAGATATTGCCACAGCACTGCAATTCTCCATGTTGTACTGATCCAGTAGAGCCCTCGTATATGCCTCTTCAGTTAAGAAGAATAGAGCCATCTTGAAACTGCTCTGCTCCAAAATCGAGATAATGACTAGCAGAGCTCGTACTTATATCACTCCTTCTCCAAATAATCTAGCAATATACTGATGACTTCTCTGGACTCCGATACAACTAGACTATCAACGATGTGAATTGCTAGGCTGGTCGAAATTCCACCCTTAGCATTTATAAAATTACAGGGATCTGAATCTGTTTCTATAAGGCCAGATTTGTTTAGCACATAGTGCAATCGTTGATTCCATAGTCTAGATGCTTGTTTGAGTTTGCATACTCTTCTGGTATCATCCTTAGAGACCTCTGGTTGGTGCACATTTATATAATTCCCCGTATAAAAATGCAGTCTTAACATCAAACTGCCTCATGACAAAGGATTTCGATGCTGAAGAAGTCCATGCTGTGCATGTGTTGAAATCCTGTAGCAACAAGTCACGTTTTAAATCTATCCATAGTTTCATCTGTTTTCCTCTTCACTTTGAATATTCACCAATTATTGAGTATTTCTTGATTCTCTGGGGTTTAGTCATTATCAAAGTTTCATTAAGACAAAGTGCGTGCATTTCTTATTACTTGGTCTGCTTCCATTTTTCCGAGCTGCCACATCTTGGTATAAGACAGGTTCATAACACTGCATCACACATGCAAACATTGCATTATGGTTTGCATATCTAACAGGCTTCTTGATTTATACCCTTTCCCGTAAGCTTCTTCCTACCTGATTCACAGATTCTGTGCAATTTTCACTATATTCAGTTTAGTACAGTTGACTTCAGAATTTAGTTCGTCTTCAGGTGATTTCACTTCCTCATCTTCTGCCTGAATCAGGCATTCCTCTTGAGTAGGCTGTTCATCCTCAGTTCTTTCGGATGTGGGAATGGTTCATCATGTTTCTGGAGGATTTTCTCAGCTGCCAATCGTTATATAATTTGCCCATAAGAACAACATCACAATGTATTTGAATTTGATCTTTATGAGAAAACCAAAGACAACATCATTTTACCTCTGTAACATATTCAACCAGAAAACCTTTTTTATCTTTGGAATCCCATTTCTGCTATCTCTCCTTGGAAATGTGTGTTAAAACTGTCTCCCCAAATATCCTGAGATTGGCCAGATCACAGTCCACTCCACTCCAGTCCAGTCCAGTCCATATTTTATGAAGTGTTCCTCCATCAACACTGATTGTTCCTGCCATGTTCAAGGTAGCCTGCTTGCATGAAGTTTCGTCCTTGCAACCCCACCGAAGTTCTGTTCTCACATTCAGCAGCACCATTCTGTTGGAGATTGCAGGTTACTGACTTTTAGTGCATTATCGCATGGTGTTAAATTATTTCATATGCCTCTTAATTAATAAATTCTAGTCCATTATCATTTCTGATCACATTAAGTCCCTGATCACCTTGCTTATCACTGGTTTTATGAAATATTCCATGTGTTTGGCCACTTCAGACTTACGTTTTAAGAAATACACAGTTCGTCAATGGGCATAGTGATCTTTTAACAAAAGAAACTTCCACAAATCACTAAGTGAATTAACTTACATAGGACCACACAAATCATTGTGAACCAGCTCACCTGCCTTTACTGACTTCGAGTCACTTTTGTGGAAGGGAAACTTACGAATTTAGCCCGCAATGCAATCCTCACATAAGCTTAAAGCTTCTACTTTAAACTGAATTTGACTGTTCTTCAAAAACCTTTCCTACGTGGAGAAAATTTTGAGGAGAAATTCTTTTCTGCCAGATTCTAAGCTCTACCTTACTGTCCATATTTGCCTGAATAATGTCGTTTTCACTCAATGAAATGTTAAACTCCATCCTGTACAACTTTTCGTCATGAACTGCCTCTGCAACATCATTTTCTTCTGTGAAGAGACTGCATATTGTTTTATCAAATATAAATATTATTCCCTCTCTCTGTCAAAGGTTAAAATGTTTATATAAACTTTTCCTTGTGATGGGATGAAGTTACCATCTATCACAGATACATATTGGGACTTCAGTCTCAAATGGACTGTAGTTTGTAAACCATTCAATTTAATTATGCTTGTGATCAGTGGCACCAACATCTAAAAACGAAGCATTTTCATTTACATGCTTGTTTGTTACTAATGAAAAAATTTTGCTTATCAGCAGTTTCATCTACATGCTTATTTGCTACTGATGAAAAAATTTTGTTTATCAAGATATCCCCGTCTACTGATTCTGCCTTGATCGTTTGACAAAGGGTTTCTGCACTCCTTTGCTTAATGATCAGGTTTATTTCATTTGAAATGAGTGTTTCTGCAGTGTAAGCCTAATGACCACGTTTATTACATCTGGAGCATTTACTTAGAATCGGCTTAGTCTGAAAGTGATAGTTTCTGTGGTGTTTATCCGTTATAAACACCGCCCCACCCCCTTTTTCTTATCTTCATGAAGGTTTAAGCGATTTTCTTCTATCAACAGTCTAAGGTCAAATTTTCTAGTGTTTGTTGATTAGGATGTGTTGATTCACACGCACTAAGAAAGTGACAATAGCTAGTTAAGTTATTAACAATTTTTTGATCACCGCAGAGTTCGAAATATTTTCACCTTGGTTCCTAACGCCTACTAACGGTGAAATACATGTAGGTATGTCGCTTAAAACAGCCTTTAAGTTGTACCATTGCTGCTGGTGTAAATGTATGCCTATATTGTTTTGCTGCTCTTAAACTGAAAGTAGTTTGATCCACAAAACAGTTGAAAATTCACATTTAATAATGTCTAGCAGTGGCTTCTCGTCAAATGACGTTCTGGTAACCTTCTGAGCTGCAGTGTCCATCTTTTTCGACGCTATAATTCCTAAGATCCTTTTCATATGTCTGTACTGCTCCAGTGTTCATTACATCATCACACACTGGCTTAATTGTCTGGCCTGTGACAATATTCCAAGCTCCAGTGGCGTTTAAGATAATAAGCATTTGAGAATTCCAGGCTGGCCAGTTCTAAAAGCGTCTGAGCTCTTGAATTCCTGTAATGTCGCTTTCCTTCATTTTAAGGTTACGTTATCACTTGCACATGACAGAAGTAACCTAAGATTTTTTTTCTCACGTACGTTTTTGATGCTGCACCTGGTACTCTATTTCATTTACATCACATAAAACCCATTATGCTCTTATTATTGGCGCCGAGCACAGCAAAAGAGCTCTGATTCTCACTGTAGGATAATGACAATGTTTTATTCACTGAACACGCAAAAAAACGTGGTATATAACACACAAATATTATAAGAACGTGGTCCCTGTATCACTGAGTTCACAGTGAAGGTCTAAGGTGGCAGCTTAGTATAAGCTACTGCAAAATACCCCAGATAAAAACGTGGAAGGGTAACACTGTTTAGGGTAACACTGTTTAGGGTATCATAGAAACAAACAATGCATTTTTGATTGATTACCAGAACCTATCAGCCCTAAGAATGCTCTTAACTACCACTGATGCCTGGGTGTAGGTAAGTTTTTGATGGTAGCCATCGTATCATCACTAATTGTTCTGACTTCAGTAGGACAGGGTATCTGGCCTAGGAAAGACCTTCTGAGATGCAAATCTGCATTTGCATAGCTTCAAGGCCATTCCTGTCTGCCACACTGCTTGCAATAACTCATAAATAGTTTTTCGGCGTCCTCAAAAGATTTTTCAGACTATTGATATGTCATCAACATGGCGGGTCACATGACTAGCAAGGTTTCGATCAAGGACCAAATCTAGTGCACATATGAAAGTAGCAACACCAAAATTAACGCCCTAGGACAGCACAGTTAGTGGAATCCAGCAATACAACGCTGTCATACAGTGCTGTAAAGTATCATGGCCCCTCAGATTGTTCTCTAGTTTTGGGTGGATCTCTTTCAGTTAGTAAAATTTTCTTCAGATGGGGGGCATATAATATGAGAAGTGTTTCCTCGCATGGCTTGTTTACAACCACAATAGCGCTGAAGGATCTAACAATCTCCCTCTACTCCGGCATTCTCTGAACTTCACATTTGCAGTCTGTTTTGATTATTTTCACAGCAGTCAACTACTGTAGTGCCACCATCCAGTCTTTGCCAAAAGTAATAAGAAGTAGCGAAAAAGACTCTGCGGAGCCTCGCATTCGTAGCCATGAGCCAGTACCCCTGTGTGGTGACATGCAGGTCACAATATTAGACACACAAGAGGACTGTGAGGAAAGGATAGCCGAGCACAGCAGTAAACTACAATGCACAACAGTAACCACATAGCAAGCAGGGCGATTTCACATCACAAGGGCAAGTCTCTAGTAGTGAGTGACAGGACTAGGTGCCAGGTTTTAGTGTAACAAATGCGTGCTTGAGACATATAAATAAGTCTGAATTTTGAATGGATCACTTCTCACCACCAGAGATCTGTAACACTACCACAACACCAGAGTTCTGTCGGAGATACTGAGTTTCATAAGGTCCACCAGCAGCAGCCATGGGTTCAAGACTAGGCTGCACCTGACACCAGCCCTGATTCCTTCATGGGACTTGGTGCCACAGCCCCACTGACCTGTCATCTGCACATGAAGCCGCCAACACTGAATTCCTAGTGGGACTTCACACCATAGTGTAAACCGCCATCCAACTCCTGCCAGAGGGTAGTAATTCGTACCCCACACACAACTGTCTCCACATGCCGCCACAGTGACATATGAAGAGTGAGGAGCCACGGGGAGAAGCAGTATGCCTCTGACTGCAATAGTCATGGCCTCAAAAAGGCTGGTAGCCTACTACGGGCCTGCTGTCAGCATAGCATGGCACCAGCTAAGAATTCGGGGTGGAAGATACCGCCCATGCATCAAACCTGGGCAGGGACCACAGAGAGTGGTGTGTATGCCTTGCTGAGCCACTGCACATCATGTATTGGACTTCACTGTCAACAGTGTTTCCTTTGAGTCCCCACATCTCCACTCACCACCCTGACTGGGATTCTGACATCGCCACAATCTGCAGCATGGCGTGTACCGTCTCCAAGCATTATGTTCAAGCCACAGCCCTCAGTATCGTCATTTAGGGTGAGTGAGACTATTTTGCTCTTTTGTGGTGACAATTATGAGGTTGAGGGCTGAGATATGCGATAATAGTACACTTACTTTTGTAAAACTAGCTAACTTATCATAGTTTAAGGGGAATTAGAGGGATGAGTGGTCAATACCTGTGTTTTGTACACAGCACAATTCACTTGGCCATTCTGCCCCTTGTGCTGAGCCTATACAATTGTTTGCTTTAAGTGTAATCATTTTGGACACGTATCCACACAAAGTAGAGAGCCCAGATGTCTCGTGATTAGACAAAAGTAGGTTGGTAGTGTAAGTGAGACACGTAGAGTTCTATCGGGATTATTATTTTTGTGTTGTATTTTTGCGTTGTTTTGAGGTGTTAAACCTGAGTCTTGAATACGAGCAGTGGTTAGCCAGTAACAAGACACATGGTATCACCAATAAGGAGGCTACACAGTTGTTGGTAAATCAGGAGACTCAATTAAGGGCAGATAACATTGTTTCAGATAGTAAACTAGCAGAGAAAAATGAGGAAATATAGGTGCTTCAGTCACAGGCTCTAGGAGTGCATGTGATGGTTCAAATGGCTCTGAGCACTATGGGACTTAACTTCTGAGGTCATCAGTCCCCTAGAACTTAGAACTACTTAAACCTAACTAACCAAAGGACATCACACGCATCCATGCACGAGGCAAGATTTGAACCTGCGACCGTAGCAGTCGCGCGGTTCCGGACTGAAGCGCCTAGAACCGCTCGGCCACCGCGGCCGGCGTGTATGTGATAGTTGTAAGCCTTGTCTCTCCTTTTTCTAGTACGTTGTCTCAGGGTATGTTCACATCTGTAAAGGATCTCAGGTCCTCAGCTAACAAAGGGGTTGGGCTGACGTATTTATTACAGATAGCAAGGTTATCTTTTACAGGAGAAGCAAAGTCGTTTGTGTACTGCGCGGAGGTGCTGCACAATGCACGGACTATTGACCGACTCATGCAAGGATTAAAACAAGGGTGTACGAAACTGAACAGTGCACAGTTTTTCCATGAGCAAGTTGAGTACAGTTTCCAAAAGGAATTGGACTCGCATACGGGAGGATGACGGCTCAATCCCGCGTCCGGTCATCCTGATTTCTGTTTTCCGTGATTTTCCTAAATCGCTCCAGGCAAATGCCAGGATGGTTCCTTTGAAAGGGCACGGCCGACTTCTTTCCCCATCCTTCCCTAATCCGATGAGACCGATGACGTCGCTATCTGGTCTCCTCGCCCAAACAACCCAACCCAAAAAGAATAATAAAATGGTTAAGGAAACTGAATGATTAGGAAACTAAATGCACATACATTGAAGCGCCAAAGAAAGTGGTAAAGGCATGTGTAGTCAAATACAGAGATATGTGAACAGGCAGAATAACGCACTGCAATCGGCAACGCGTGTATAAATCAAATGTCTGGTGCAGCTGTTAGATCGGTTACTGCTGATACAATGGCAGGTTATCAAGATTTAATTGAGTTTGACCGTGGTGTTACAGTCGGCACACGAGCGATGGGACACAGCATCTCCGAGGTAGTGATGAAGTGGGATTCTCGCGTACGAGCATTTCACGAGTGTACCGTGAATATCAGGAACCCGGTAAAACATCAAAATCTCCGACATCGCTGCAGCCGGAAAAGATCCTGCAAGAACAGGATCAATGACGACTGAAGGCAATCAATCGTTCTACGTGACATAAGTGCAATCCTTCCGCAAATTGCTGCAAATTTCAATGGTGTCAGCGTGTAAACCATTCATCGAAACATCATCAATATTGGCATCGGAGCCAAAGGCCCACTCATGTAACCTTAATGGCTGCACGACACAAAGCTTTACTCCTCGCCTGGGCCTTCAACAGCGACATTGGACTGTTGATGACTGGAAACATGTTGCCTGGTTGGAAGAGTCTCGTTTCAAATTGTATCGAGGAGATGGAAGTGCACGGGTATGGAGACTACCTCATGAATCCACGGACCCTGCATGTCAGCAGGGCACCATTCAAACTGGAGGAGGCTATGTAATGGTGTGGGGCATGTGCAGTTGGAGTGCTATGGGACTCCTGATATGACTCTGATAGGTGACACATACGTAAGCATTCTGTCTGATCACCTGCATCCATTCATATCCAGTGTGCATTACGACGGACTTGGGCATTTCAGCAGCACAATGAGACATCTCACACGTCCACAATTGCTACAGAGCGGCTCCAGGAACACTCTTCTGAATTTGAACACTTCCATTGGCTACCAAACTCCCCAGACATGAACATTATTGAGCATATCTGGGATGCCCTGCAACATGCTGTTCAGAAGAGATCCCAATCTCTATGTACTCTTATGGACTATGAATAGCTCGGCAGGATTCATGTGTCAATTACCTCCAGCACTACTTCAGACATTGGTTGAGTCCATGACACGACGTGTTATGGCACTTCTGCATGGTCGTGTGGGCCCTACAAGATATTAGGCGGATGTACCAGTTTCTTTGGCTCTTCAGTGTACTTAGAAGTTAATGTGGAGTGAGGAACTGACGAAGTATTGCTACAGGAAGCCAAGCAATACGGGCCTGATGCTTTTGTGAGATGTTTGGCACAAGAAAATGTTTACCTTAAATATTAAAAGTTTTTAGCTGTTGGTTGTGCAGAGCACGTGCAGTGCATGCTACCAGCCACAGAGCGGTAACAGGTAGGGCATGGACTCCAGACGATTTAATGGAAATAGTAGTAGGGGTGGTTGAATCAATGGCAGGGATATAGGGGTAAGGCGAGAGTTGATCTGGGTGGTAGGAAGTACCCATTGAACTTATAGAAGGAACTCCAGATCCGCCGGAAGGAATTCCCAGTAAAGATAAATGCAGTAAAACGAATGAAGAGGCGGAATGTGCTATAGTAGGTATGACAGATGGTCACGAATATAAAGTTTTGTTAGATACAGGTGCGCATGTGTCTGTGGCCTCAAGAGAGTTAGTAGGTAGGGGACGTTGGAATCAAACATGTTACAAGTTTTCTCTAATAGAGGATAGTGATATGTGACCTTTGAGGTCAGTAGTGATGAATTTTTCGTTTGAGACAACCAAGTTAAAGCAATGTATGGAAGTTGTGTTTCATATAACCACGGGCTGCATCATGATCCTTGGGTTAGACTTTGTACTTCAACATCATGCCATAACTGACGTTTGACAACTTATAGTGAAGCTCAATGGGAAGACATTCTGGCTAAGGGGGGCTGTTGTCAATGTTGATCTATTGTGAGGAGCGTCTAGTGTACAGCACAATACATTGGACCGCAAACAGTGACATTAAAGTTAAATTCGCTTGGCTAGGTGTCAAGTGGTTCCGGAAGTACACTAAGTGTGAATGTGGAGCCTGACTTTCCAGGTGATATGCTGTGTGCAATGAAAATGAAGGAGGCTAGTGAGATGGATGCAAAACTTTATTTGGTGATATGCAGTAATATGTGGCTACAAGAGAGGGACAGAGGCAAGGAAAGGCAACGGAAGGCAATGTAGTACATGCCAACGTGAATAATTTTGGCGCCAAGGAGGATAAGTTGTTGAAGGGAAGACTGTCCGCTACTCTGGAAATTCAGGATGAGGAAGATCGCTGCACAGAGTGTGTAAGTTACAAGAGGGCAAAGAAAGCTGCTAGGACCGTATTTCGTGAGAAATTGAAGGATTTAAAGGACACAGAAAGGTCACAAATGGAGGACGTGTTGTTATAATTTCAAGATCTGTGTTTTTTGCGAGGGCTTTTGCCTACTAAGCCAGTAACACAACACAGGTTTCTGACAGGGAACGAAGCACTGGTGCATCGAAGGCCATACGAAATACCTCAGTTACTGCAACCGGTTTTGGAGGAATTTGTTAATCAACGAATGGCTGAGGGGATAACAGAACCCACTGGGGAGTGGAAATTGTGGTCGTGCCCAAGAACTCTAAGGATGGTACGAAAAACTTTTATTTTTATAGTGCTTACCATTATTTAAACAGTAAGACTACGACAGATACCTATCCAACTCTGAACATCACATGGATGATAGATAATCTAGGGCAAAGCCATTACTTCTCAACAATGAACTTAATGAGAGGATACCATCAATTAGAAGTGTCTCCAGAGCATAAACTAAAAACGGAGTATCCAGAACCTTGGGGACACTATCAATACAAGGATGCCTTTTTGGTTTAAAAATACAAAACTGTGTAAGAGTCTAGTGTATGTCAATGACATAACTGTCTTTTCAAGGCATATACAAGAGCATAAACAGCAAGTGAGGGGTGTGTTCAAGGGGTTAACTAGCAGCTCATTTCACATCAATTACAGGGCATTGGCTTAATGATGGTGACCTCTTATGCCAGAAGTCTCTGGCTGCCATCGCTGATGATTTTTATTCAAGATTTAAGAAGTGGTGGGGCTCGAACATGGGACTAAGGACGTTTTGATTACAAATCAAAGACAGTGCCTGGGTACACCAACTGGACCCTAAGGAATTGGAAAACCGTGGCCTTGTCAGGTGAGACCCACTTTCAGTTGGTAAGAACTAACTGTGGCCTAGACCCCACAAAGCCATGGATCCCAGTTGTCAACAAGGCACTGTGTAAGCTTGTGGTGGTTCCACAAAGGTGTGGGCTGTTTTTAAATGGAATGGACTGGGTTCTCTGCTTCTACTGAAGCTATCACTGACTGGAAATGGTTATGTTCAGCTGCTTGGAGACCATTTTCAGCTATTCACACACTTTATGTTCCTAAACAAAGATGGAATTTTTATGGATGGCAGTACAGTATTTCACCAGGCCACAACTATTCATGATTGGTTTGAAGAACATTTTGGACCATACAAACAAATAACTTGGACACCCCAATTGCCTGATATGAATCTGATCAAATCTTTATGAGACTTAATCGAGAGATCAGTTTGTGCACAAAATGCTGCACTGGCAACACTTTCATAATTTTGGATGGCTACAGAGGCAGCATGGTTCAATGTTTTTGCAGGGGACTTCCAACAACTTGCCGAGTCCATGCCATGTTGAGCTGCTGGGCAAAAGGAGTTCTGAAGCAATATTAGGAGATACCCCATGACCTTTGTCACTTCAGTGTATGTACGTATGTATGTATGTATGTATGTATGTACGTACAAGATCTCCTCCTAAACTCATGGATCGATTTTAGCCAAATCTGATACACACACACAACAAGTTTCAAAATTGTGGAGTTTATAAGCTCCTAGTTCCAACAGGAGCAGAGATATGGGCAAAACGTATTTTTATGCCCCTGCTCTATAGCTCGCCCTGCAGAACAGGTGTGTTGTGTTGTTGTAGTATTGGCTTGCTTCTTTGACCAGTTGTGTAAAGGCTACATGTGTGGATAGAGGAGGATTCATGTGGATAGATGAGGGGATGGACAGAGAGGGACATAAAAAGGGAAGGACAGAGAGAGTGTATGAAGTGGGGAGAGAATGAGAATGAAGGGCAAGAGGGAAGACAGGGAAAGGGGAAGAAGGAGATAGTGAAGGATGGGGAGGAGGAGATCGATAGACAGGGAAGGTGGCACAGCAGACAGAGGGAAAGGAGCAGGTGGATGGGTAGAAGATGGAGGAGGAGATGGATAGGGAGAGAGGTGTAGGAGATGATAACAAGGAGATGAGGAGAAGTAGGGAGATGGGAACATGAGAACATTGATAAGAAGTGGGGAAAGGATGAGATGGGCGAAGAGGAGTGGAAGAGGGGGACAAAAAGGGAGGAGGAGATGGGCTGAGAGGGGGCATGAGGAGCTAGACAGAAAAGGGGGAGGAGGAGATGGGCAGATGGAAGGAGACAATACCGATTTTAACCAAATGTGGCACACAAACAACAGACTTTACGAGCATCAACACTGTAGGGTTTACAACATCCTAGTGTTGGTTGGTTGGTTGAAGGAGAGGGGGGGTGGGGGGTAGGGACCAAACTGTGAGGTCATCGGTCCCTTGTTCCTGGTAAAATAATTATACAAGGGAAAGAAGAAAATAAAGGAGACATACAGCACAATAACAGGAGAAAGGAAGAACTAGAAGAATGACAGAAGTACAACCAACACTACTATGGACAAAACAGGAAAAGAAAGCTACAGAGAGAAGAAAGAATCAATTGAAGGGGTAAAAACAAGAGAGCAGATGACCATGGCTGAAAGACCACGAAAATAAAAAGGAAAAGCCAGCCACTCTGCGACACATTAAAACATCCACCCTAAAAGCATGAGAGTGCAGAACACAAAGGGGCAAAGGACACACACTAAAACTTATACAGAATGATAAAACGCACCATCACGTGTAAAACTAAATTAGGCGATGAGGTGTTGTCAGCTAAAATTAATGGCAATGAGTCCAGTAACTGAAAAGTCCATTGCAGGGCAGTCAAAGGGCAGCTCACCAAGATATGGTCCACTCTCAGCCAGGTGCTGCACTGACACTGAGATGGGTCATTACAGCACAGGGGGTAGCCATGTATCACCCAAGCGTGGCCAATGTGGAGCCAGCAGTGAGCCACAGAGTCCCTGTGAGAGGCCTGCATGGAGAACTACCACACATTCGTAGTCCCCAGTTTGCTGTGCATGCTGAGGTTATGTCATTTCGCCTGCCAAAGCCGCAAAACCTTGTGGCGTAGCACTGAACACAGGTCAGTTGCAGAGAAGCCAATCTCTGTAAGCCAGCCTGTCGGCAAGTTCGTTGCCTGGGATTCTGACGCGACCGGGGTGGGTGGGGGTCCAGACAAACACAACTGAACGACTGGACTGTTCCAGGGCATAGATGGACTCCTGGATGGTCGCTACCAAACGATGAAGAAGGTATCACTGATCATAGCTTGTAGGCTGCTCAAGGAGTCAGTACACAGAACAAGCGACTCCCTAGGGCATGAACAGGTATGCTCAAGAGCACGAGATATAGCCACCAGCTCAGATGTAAAAACACTGCAGCCATCAGGCAAGGAATGCTGTTCAATACATCTTCCATGGACATACGTGAAGCCGACATGAGCATCAGCTATTGAGCCATCGGTGTGAAACACTTTGTGGCCTCGGTACATGTCAAGAATCGAGAGGAAGTGGCAGTGGAGGGCCGTGGGGTTAACTGAGTCCTTAGGGCCATGTGAAAGGTCCAGGTGAAGCTGCGGCCTAGGTGTACCCCATTGGGGTGTACGTGAATGGACCTCAAGTATAGGTGGTAAAAGCAAGGACATGAAGTGCAATTGGAAGCCCTGACCTGGGCTGCCAATGCAGGAGATGAACTGCCGTGGGTGGGAAAAGGAGACTATGAACGAGTGCAACGTCACTGGCCACCAGCTGTGCACGCCTAATCTGCAATAGAGGGATTTCGGCCTCCACAAGGATGGTGGTCATCGGAATCGTCCTAAAAGCTCCTGTCGTAGGTGAACGACACATTGGTGCAGTGGGTCGAGTAAATGCTTAGGGCGCCGCCGAACCATAAACCAAACTCCCATAGACAAGGCGGGATTGAACAAGGGCTATGTACAGCTGCAGCAGCGTAGAACGATCTGCACCCCAGTTGGTGTTGCTCAGGCAGCAGAAGGCATTGAGGTGCTGCCAGCACTTCCGCTTAAGCTGACAAAGGTGAGGAGGCCAAGTCAATCGGGCGTTGAAAACCAGTCCTAAGAATAGATATGTCTCCACTACAGTGAGTGGATCGTAATTAAGGTAAAGTTCTGATTCTGGATGAATGGTTCGACACCGATAGAAGTGCATAACACACGACTCTGTGGCCGAAAACTGGAAACTGTGGGCTAGAGCCCATGACTGCGCCTTGTGGATGGCTCCCTATAGGCGCCACTCAGCAACACCAGTACTGGTGGAGCAATACGAAATGCAGAAGTCATCTGCATACAGAGAAGGAGAGATGAATGACCCTACAGCTGCTGCTTAAGACCATTAATGACCACTAAAAATAGAGACTCCATACAGAGCCCTGCGGGACCCCATTCTCCTGGATATGGGGAGGGAACTATGGGAGCATAAACTTTGACATGGAAAGTACGAAGCAACAGGAAATTCTGGTCAAAAATCGGGAGCGGTCCTCAGAGACCCCACTTGTATAATGTGGTAAGAATATGATGTCACCAGGTGGTGTCATACACTTTTCGTACATCAAAAAAGACGGCAACCAGGTGTTGGTGGTTGGAAAAGGCTGTTCAGATGGCAGACTCGAGGGACACAAGATTATCAGTGGTAGAGCGACCCTGGCACAAGTGACCTGACATGGAGCCAGTAGGGCATGTGACTCCAGAGCCCAACACAACCGCTGACTTACCATACATTCTAACAGCTGACAAAGAATGTTGGTGAGGCTTATGGGGCGATAGCTATCCACACCAAGCGGGTATTTGCCGGCTTTGAACACTGGAATGATGGTACTCTCTCGCCACTGCGATGGAAAGACACCATCACACCAGATCCGGTTGAAGATGACGAGGAGATGTCACCTGTAGTCAGATGAGAGATCTTTTATCATCTGACTGTGGATCCGATCTGCCCCAGGAGCTGTGCCAGGGCAATGTGCAAGGACGCTGAGGAGCTCCCACTCTGTAAATGGGGCGTTATAGGATTCACTGTGGCGTGCAGTGAACGAGAAGACTTTCCCTTCTAGCCGCCATTTGGGAGTGCAAAAGCCTGGGGAGTAATTCTTCAACACAGAGGCTCGAGCATAGTGCTCAAAAAAGTGCTCGGCAATCGCGTTTGCGTCGGTAGATAACACGTCATTTATGTTAGCACTAGGAACACCTGTTGGGGTCTGGTACCCAAAAACATGTTTGATCTTTGCCCAGACTTGGGAAGGTGATGTATGGCATCCATTGGTCCAGACGTATCTCTCCCAACACTCCTGTTACCATCGTTTGACAAGTTGGCAAATGTGGCCATGGAGCCTTTTAAAGGCTATGAGGTGCTCCAGGGAAGGGTGCCTCTTATGTCACTGTAGAGTTAGCTGACGCTCCTTAATTGCTTCAGTGACTTTTGGCGACCACCAAGTGTCTGCCTTTCACCGAGGGCACCCTAAAGAACGATGGATCGTGTTTTCTGCCACAGAAACGATTGTTGTTGTTACCTGCTCAACCATCACATCAATGTTACGGTGTGGGGGAGATTCAACGGTGACAGCAGAGGTGAAAGATCCCCAGTCTGCCTTGTGTGAAGTCCATCTGGGCAGGCGTCCGTGGGCCTGACACCGGGGCAGTGACAGAAAGATGGGAAAGTGGTCACTATCACACAGGTCGTCCTGTGCTCTCCTCTGGATAGATGGGAGAAGTCCTGGGCTGCAGATTGATAAATCAATGGCCAAGTAGCTACCATGAGCCACACTAAAATGTGTGGTGGCCCCAGTATTTAAGAGGCAGAGGTCGAACTGAGACAGTAAAGTTTCAACATCTCTGCCTCGGCCAGTAAGCACAGTGCCACCCCACAAGGGGTTATGGGAGTTAAAATCTCCCAAAAGTGGGAAAGGTTTAGAGAGTTGATCAATCAGTGTAGCCAATGCGTTCAGGGGTACTGCACCACCTGGAGGAAGATATACATTGCAGACAGTTATTTCTTGTGTCGTCCTTATTCTGACAGCCACAGCTTCAAGGGGCACAGTTTCACTACAGACTGAGTTTAGGACATTAACGAAAACTCCACCTGACACTCGATTGTAGTCGGTACGGTTCTTGTAGTATCCCTTATAGCCACGGTGGTGGCTATAAGGGATGGTGGAAAAAGCTGCCGCAATTCCACTCGAGGATTATGTCATCGTGAGACAGGAAAGGCATGGAACATTCCATGAGGCAGTTTACGCGTCAGGGCCATCTGCTGCCACCGACTTTTTGTCTGAGCAGTCTATATCCATTGTGCCTGAGGGTTTGGCGAGATCTAGGTCCTCAGCGGATGCCAGAATCAATTTGTAGGTTGCGGTGGTGTGGGTGCCACCACAATTACTTTGGTCTTGGGGACCTTCTTTTTAGATTTCTCTCACTGCTGCTTGGATTTCCGTGGCTGGGAGGACTTCACTGATTCAGTCTCCGGGACTGAGGATGAGCGTGAAGCCCTATGACTAGCTGCTTTTGAGCTCTTTAGCCACTGGCAGGTGTCATATTTCCCAATGGCAGAAACCTGGGAAGACTTACACTTCTCCAGCTCAGCCCTGATAGTTGGAGGGGGGGGGGGGGGGGATATTGCTCCCGAAGTAGGTGGTGCTGGAGCAACAGGGAGGGAAGTGTCCCCCACCATCAAGAGGGCAGGTGTAGTTTTCTGGTTCTGAGAGGCGACAGTAATGCGAGGAACTGATGGGGCGACAACTGTTCTCGTAGCGGCAGTGTAAGAGGAGGTCACAGCCACAGGATATAGGCGCTCTAATTTCCTCTTAGCCTCAGTGTAGGTCAGTCGGTCCAGCGTCTTATATTCCATGATTTTCCTCTCTTTCTATAATATCCTGCATTCTGGCAAAGAAGGTGATACTCTCCACAGTTGACGCAGATGGCAGGTGGGGCACAGAAGTACAGCAGGAAGACATATGGCCAAACTTCCAGCACTTAAAGCACTGCATCAGGGGAGGTATATATGGCTTGATGTCACAACAACAGACCATCATCTCGACCTTCTCAGGCAATGTGTCACCCTCGAAGGCCAAGATGAAGGCACCGGTGGCAACCTGATTATCTCTCAGACCCCGATGGACGCACCAGACGAAATGAACACCTCACCGCTCCAAATTGGGGTGCAGCTCGTCATCAGACTGCAAAATAAGGTCCCTGTGGAATATAATACCCTGGACCACACTTAAGCACTTATGGGGCGTGATGGTAACAGAAATATCCCCCAACTTGTCACAAGTGGGTAATGCCCGTGACTGGGCAGAGGATGCTGTTTTTATCAAGAGTGACCCAGAGCGTGTTTTACACAAGCCCTCCACCTCCCCAAACTTGTCCTCCAAAGGTTCCACAAAAAACAGGCTTCATGGACATGAAAGATCCCCCATCAACTCTCGTACATACGAGGTACCGGGGTGAATAAGCTTCACTGCCATCCATAGTCTGGCGTTCCTCCCATGGTGTGTCCAGGGTGGTGAAGGATTTGGGGTCATATTTCTTAGCATTGAAGTTAGACTACTGGTGGCAGAATACCAGCAAGAGATGACATACTATGCTTCATGGTGTGTCACCCACCCTAATGCTACCCACTCCGACCAGATGGCCTCCCCAAAGGCGCCACCCAGCCTTGGCAAGGGCCACCTGACAGAATGGTTATTGCTGGGAGTCCTGATGCCCCAGGGAGGTGGGCATCTACTACATGGCATATGGGGGGAGTTAACGGTGCAAGCATTAGTAGAGTGATCCCTGTGTTGTCAGGGGGCTACAACCAACAGGATACATGGTGGCCCCACCACAACCGACTGGCTGTCATGTTGGATATGAGGTGCAAAGAATTCCATGGTCCTCGTTGGCGCAGAAAACGACACTGCATAGAGGGTGGTGGAAAATGCACCCAGGAAGGTGTCCTCGCTCAAGAGATGTAGGATGAGCAGGACTGCAATGCCATGATGAGATAGTGTACTAAAGATCTCAATGCATGATGGACATGATGCACCATGTAAGGCGCCCTTCCCCAATTGGCCCACTTTTCAGGAAAATTTGGAAAGATGGAGGTCAAACCCAAAAGGGGACCATCACACAAAGACCGAAACATGTGAGACTCTTTTTTGTCGCCTCTTATGACCATGAACCATGGACCTTGCCATTGGTGGGGAGGCTTGCGTGCATCAGCGATACAGATAGCCGTACCGTAGGTGCAACCACAACGGAGGGGTATCTGTTGAGAGGCCAGACAAACGTGTGGTTCCTGAAGAGGGGCAGCAGCCTTTTCAGTAGTTGCAAGGGCAACAGTCTGGATGATTGACTGATCTGGCCTTGTAACAATAACCAAAACGGCCTTGCTGTGCTGGTACTGCGAACGGCTGAAAGCAAGGGGAAACTACAGCCGTAATTTTTCCCGAGGGCATGCAGCTTTACTGTATGATTACATGATGATGGCGTCCTCTTGGGTAAAATATTCCGGAGGTAAAATAGTCCCCCATTCGGATCTCCGGGCGGGGACTACTCAAGAGGATGTCGTTATCAGGAGAAAGAAAACTGGCGTTCTACGGATCGGAGCGTGGAATGTCAGATCCCTTAATCGGGCAGGTAGGTTAGAAAATTTAAAAAGGGAAATGGATAGGTTGAAGTTAGATATAGTGGGAATTAGTGAAGTTCGGTGGCAGGAGGAACAAGACTTCTGGTCAGGTGACTACAGGGTTATAAACACAAAATCAAATAGGGGTAATGCAGGAGTAGGTTTAATAATGAATAGGAAAATAGGAATGTGGGTAAGCTACTAGAAACAGCATAGTGAACGCATTATTGTGGCCAAGATAGATACGAAGCCCACGCCTACTACAGTAGTACAAGTTTATATGCCAACTAGCTCTGCAGATGACGAAGAAATTGAAGAAATGTATGATGAAATAAAAGAAATTATTCAGATTGTGAAGGGAGACGAAAATTTAATAGTCATGGGTGACTGGAATTCGAGTGTAGGAAAAGGGAGAGAAGGAAACATAGTAGGTGAATATGGATTGGGGGACAGAAATGAAATAGGAAGCCGCCTGGTCGAATTTTGCACAGAGCACAACATAATCATAACTAACACTTGGTTTAAGAATCATGAAAGAAGGTTGTATACATGGAAGAACCCTGGAGATACTAAAAGGTATCAGATAGATTATATAATGGTAAGACAGAGATTTAGGAACCAGGTTTTAAATTGTAAGACATTTCCAGGGGCAGATGTGGACTCTGACCACAATCTATTGGTTATGACCTGTAGATTAAAACTGAAGAAACTGCAAAAAGGTGGGAATTTAAGGAGATGGGACCTGGATAAACTAAAAGAACCAGAGGTTGTACAGAGATTCAGGGAGAGCATAAGGGAGCAATTGACAGGAATGGGGGAAATAAATACAGTAGAAGAAGAATGGGTAGCTTTGAGGGATGAAGTAGTGAAGGCAGCAGAGGATCAAGTAGGTAAAAAGACGAGGGCTAGTAGAAATCCTTGGGTAACAGAAGAAATATTGAATTTAATTGATGAAAGGAGAAAATATAAAAATGCAGTAAGTGAAACAGGCAAAAAGGAATACAAACGTCTCAAAAATGAGATCGACAGGAAGTGCAAAATGGCTAAGCAGGGATGGCTAGAGGACAAATGTAAGGATTTAGAGGCCTATCTCACTAGGGGTAAGATAGATACTGCCTACAGGAAAATTAAAGAGACCTTTGGAGATAAGAGAACGACTTGTATGAATATCAAGAGCTCAGATGGAAACCCAGTTCTAAGCAAAGAAGGGAAAGCAGAAAGGTGGAAGGAGTATATAGAGGGTCTATACAAGGGCGATATACTTGAGGACAATATTATGGAAATGGAAGAGGATGTAGATGAAGATGAAATGGGAGATATGATACTGCGTGAAGAGTTTGACAGAGCACTGAAAGACCCGAGTCGAAACAAGGCCCCCGGAGTAGACAATATTCCATTGGAACTACTGACGGCCGTGGGAGAGCCAGTCCTGAAAAAACTGTACCATCTGGTGAGTAAGATGTATGAAACAGGCGAAATACCCTCAGACTTCAAGAAGAATATAATAATTCCAATCCCAAAGAAAGCAGGTGTTGACAGATGTGAAAATTACCGAACTATCAGCTTAATAAGTCACAGCTGCAAAATACTAACACGAATTCTTTACAGACGAATGGAAAAACTAGTAGAAACCAACCTTAGGGAAGATCAGTTTGGATTCCGTAGAAACACTGGAACACGTGAGGCAATACTGACCTTACGACTTATCTTAGAAGAAAGATTAAGGAAAGGCAAACGTACGTTTCTAGCATTTGTAGACTTAGAGAAAGCTTTTGACAATGTTGACTGGAATACTCTCTTTCAAATTCTAAAGGTGGCAGGGGTAAAATACAGGGAGCGAAAGGCTATTTACAATTTGTACAGAAACCAGATGGCAGTTATAAGAGTCGAGGGACATGAAATGGAAGCAGTGGTTGGGAAGGGAGTGAGACAGGGTTGTAGCCTCTCCCCGATGTTGTTCAATCTGTATATTGAGCAAGCAGTAAAGGAAACAAAAGAAAAATTCGGATTAGGTATTAAAATTCATGGAGAAGAAATAAAAACTTTGAGGTTCGCCGATGACATTGTAATTCTGTCAGAGACAGCAAAGGACTTGGAAGAGCAGTTGAATGGAATGGACAGTGTCTTGAAAGGAGGATATAAGATGAACATCAACAAAAGCAAAACAAGGATAATGGAATGTAGTCTAATTAAGTCGGGTGATGCTGAGGGAATTAGATTAGGAAATAAGGCACTTAAAGTAGTAAAGGAGTTTTGCTATTTGGGGAGCAAAATAACTGATGATGGTCGAAGTAGAGAGGATATAAAATGTAGACTGGCAATGGCAAGGAAAACGTTTCTGAAGAAGAGAAATTTGTTAACATCCAGTATTGATTTAAGTGTCAGGAAGTCATTTCTGAAAGTATTCGTATGGAGTGTAGCCATGTATGGAAGTGGAACATGGACGATAAATAGTTTGGACAAGAAGAGAATAGAAGCTTTCGAAATGTGGTGCTACAGAAGAATGCTGAAGATTAGATGGGTAGATCACATAACTAATGAGGAAGTATTGAATAGGATTGGGGAGAAGAGAAGTTTGTGGCACAACTTGACCAGAAGAAGGGATCGGTTGGTAGGACATGTTCTGAGGCATCAAGGGATCACCAATTTAGTATTAGAGGGCAGCGTGGAGGGTAAAAATCGTAGAGGGAGACCAAGAGATGAATACACTAAGCAGATTCAGAAGGATGTAGGTTGCAGTAGGTACTGGGAGATGAAAAAGCTTGCACAGGATAGAGTAGCATGGAGAGCTGCATCAAACCAGTCTCAGGACTGAAGACCACAACAACAACAACAACAACATGACAGGTAGGAATACCTCGGGCCTATTCTAACCTCTGGAGCTGCAGGGGTACATCCTAGGGTGAACAGCACCAGAGATAGGGCAAAAAGGTGTTTTTTTTCAGCTCCTGTTAATAGGCTGCCTTCCTTGCCAGGCGTTTTGTGAGGGAATAGTACCAGTCTGCCTTATCCACCTGCATTTCAGAGCAGCATACACATCAGGTGAAGAAACTATTTTCCAACCCCAAATATGTAGGCTACACTGCATGACAGATGTGTTCGGGTGATTGAGCAGGGCAACCTGCACAGCAAGAGCTGAAAAATGGCGTTTTTGCCCGTCTCCCCTTTATTGGAGCTATGAGCTTATGAAGCAAATGCCAATACTTGTTAAGTTCACTATTTAAGTGCCAAATTTGCTTTGAAATCAATCCAGTGGCTTGGGAGAAGATCCCAGACATACGAATGTGCTGCTTCATGTAAAGATTGACTAGCTTTATCCTCATGGTTTCACTTGTATACCTGAATGACACACACTCACACACTGCAAATATCTCCTCCTCCCCCATCTCTTGAGCTATCTCCTGCCCCTTTTTCTTTTATGCCTGACCACTAACACTCTACACCTATGAACCTACAGCACCTTGTACTTTGCGGTGGAAGGGGAGAGGGAATTTCAAGACAAACCATCCTGACTGTCTTCCCATGTCCTCCACTTGAAAATGACCTAACTAGGCTGTAAAAGCAGACTGAGACAATACTGGACTGGTGGATACTTGTTAGGCCCTACAGCACATATAACAATACTGTTGAGTCTGTAAACAAGCCACGAGGAGAATTATGTCTCATGCTAGATGCCTTCTGTTGGAACACAAATTTACTAATTGAAAGAGATGGACCTAAAACAGGAGGACCTGCTGCCACAATCTGAGGGGGTCCTGGCACTGTGTTGCCATATTCCACCTACTGTGCTGCTCTACAGTGCTAATTTGTTGTTATTTTAATATGTGGAAGGTGTAGAGGTTTGGTGGGCAGGTGGAAAAGGAAGAGGTGGACAGAAGGGGAGGAGTACATGGACAGAGGAAGTGGGGGAGAGGGATATGGTCAGAAATAGGGAGTGGAGGAATTTAAGAGAAAGAGACATTAGGGAGGAGGAGATGTACAGAGTTGGGATTATGTGATGAACAGAGAGAGAGAGAGAGAGAGAGAGAGAGAGAGAGAGAGAGAGAGCGGAGATGGACAGACAGAGCAGGGAGGAGAAAATGGACAGAGACAGAGGTCAGGAGGTATGTTGTGCAGTGAATCTTGAACATGTATGAGCACTTGCACAAGCAAATACAAATTCTGCTTCAGTAGTTGTGTCTTAACAGTTTGTGTTGTGTTGCCAACAATACCGAAGACAACACCATGTACTGGGTGAAGTTTCATGGCCAAAATCGGGACAACAAATGAGATGACAACTGAAATAATACTGGGCAATATGATTGTAGCTGTAATCACATTTGCAATCTTTCAATAACTACATTTCTTGCTTTATTGAAACTGTAACTACAGTATGTTTAGTCATGCTTGGCCAGTTTTACAACAGACTTCTTGTGAGAAATTATTTAACATTTTCGTCTACATTTTTAAGCATTAGATTACTGACTTCTAGTGATCTTAATGAGCATTTTCCACCTCTGAAAGTAATGCATGTGTGCCAAGTTTGGTAACAATTGGTTCAGGCATATGGCAGTGGCATAGAAAAATGTTATCAGTACCATCACCAGTGAGTCTGGCAAACCATCACATCTTTTCATTTCGAATCACACCCCTAAAGTTGGTAGTGGCATATTGCCTCCACAGTATTTTTGTACAAATTTTGATTGAAACTGGTGAAGACATTCCTGAGTTATGCTTCTGGGTCAATCCCCCCCCCCCAGTACTTCATTCGAGATAGAAAGTAATGTGTTTATTAAGTTAAATTGATCCAGTGGTTGAGGAGATGTGGAATGAACATACATACATATTATAAAAATGGATGCACATACACTGAACAGCCACAGATACTGGTACACCTGCCTAATATCGTATAGGGTCCACATGAACATACAGAAGTGCCGCAACATTACATGGCATGGACTTGACTAATGTCTGAAGTAGTGCTGGAGGGAATTAACGCCATGAATCCTGCAGGACTGTCCATAAATCCATAAGAGTATGAGGGAGTGGAGATCCCTTTTGAACAGCATGTTGCGACGCATACCAGCTATGCTCAATAATGTTCATGTCTGGGGAGTTTGGTGGCCAGCAGAAGTGCTTAAACTCAGAAGAGTGTTCCTGGAATTAGTCTGTAGTAATTCTGGACATGTGAGGTGTCGCATTGTCCTGCTGAAATTTCCCATGCCTGTCAGAATGCACAATGGACATGAATGGATGCAGGAGACCAGTCAGGATGCTTACTATGTGTAAGTCTTATCAGGGGTCCAATATCACTCTAACTGCACATGCCCCACATCATTACAAAGCCTCCACCAGCTTGAACAGTCCACTGCTGACATGCAGGATCCACTGATTCATGAGCTTGTCTCCATACCCGTACACATCCATCCACTCAATACAATTTGAGAGAAGGCTCGTCTGCCCAGGCAACATGTTTCCAGTCATCAACAGTCTACTGTCAGTGTTGACGGTCCCAAGTGAGGCATAAAGCTTTGTGTTGTGCAGTCTTCAAGTGTACATGAGTGGGCCTTTGGCTCCGAAAGGTCCATATCGATGATGTTTCATTGAGTGGTTTGCATACTGATACTTGTTGATGGCCCAACACTGAAATCTGCAGCAATTTGCAGAAGGACTACACTTCTGTCACGCTGAACAATTCTCTTCAGTCATTGTTTGTCCCATTCTTGCAGGATCTTTTTCCATCTGCAGTGATGTTGGAGATCTGATGTTTTACCGGATTCCTGATATTCATGGTACATTCAGAAAATGGTCGTTTGGGAAAATCCCACTTCACTGCTACCAGTACTCCAGAGATGCTATGTCCCATCGCTCATGCACCAACTACAACACTACGTTCAAACTCACTTAAATCTTGATAAAGTGATTGTAGCAGCAGAAACTAATCTAACAACTGCACCAGACACTTGTCTTATGTAGGCGCTGCCGACTGCAGCGATGTAGTCCGTCTGTTTACATGTCTCTGCATTTGAACACAGATGCCTATATCAGTTTCTTTGGTGCTTCAGTGTATATACATTGTGTATTCCATCACTCCTGTATCATTGGACTGATTTCAACCACACCTGGTTCACTTACTGTTCAGAAATCATCGATGTGGGGATAAGAACTACCTACCTATCAAAGGGGTGAGAGTGGGGGCAGAAGTAATATAGCCCATAATGCACAATAGCCATAATTTAGTCACCCAATATTTGAGGATAAGAGAATTCAGCGAGTTGGAACAAACTTTAAACATAATTTCAAATGTTTAAGAAACTTTTTCTCACTGACAACCCCACAAAATGAAGAAATGAAAAAAAGTTATATTTTTGCTGTTCATGCACTAAACCTGCACATGAAGCAAGAAGTTTTAATTATTTGCTTCTTTACTACTAAATGTATCAGCAACACATTTTTCAGACAGTATTCACATACACTACTGAATGTACTTGCAAAATTATATCATTGTATGGCACTTGGTTCAGGAAAAACGATGTCAAAAACTGAAGAGAATGAAAAACTACTAGGTCTATTTGCAGCATATTTCGCATACAGTAACCACATATATCATTAGATGTACATGCACAATTATATCTTTGTATAGCACATAATTGAGGAGGTGTGACGACACAATAAACATTAAGCTGTGTGAAAATGAAACTGCAGAGCAAAACTGGCTATACAAAGAGGTGAAATAAGTCAACAATTATGTGTGAAATAGGTTAAATATATCTGATATGGATTTATGTATGTGGGCAAAGCCACACGTAAAATGCTCATCCTAAACAAATGGAACAATTTCAACCAAATTTGGTACAGATATTACTTCTGGTCTGGAAAGAAATACTGTGGGAGTAAAAACCATCACCATTCTTTTGGGGTGAGCATGATAACATGAAAAGAGGAGGAGATGAACAGATAGTAAGGGAGGAGGAGGAAATGGACACAGTTAAGGGGTAGGAAGACATGGACGGAGACATGGGAGGGAGAAATGGAGAGAGAGTGGGAGGGAGAAATGGAGAAATGGACAGAGACATGGAGAAAGATAAGATGGACAGAGACGGGGGGGGGGGGGGGGGGGGGTGGAAAAGGAGATGGAACAATGGAAGACTGGAATAAATACATGCCTGGTCAAGCCTGGGTACTCACCTTGTTTTTATGGGTACTCACCTTATTTTTATAAGATAATACAGGATCTGCCAGAAAAACCTGTGGTTTAGAGAATAAAACAAATGATGAGAAGTGTAAATATTTATGGTTTGATAAAGACACATTTTCTTTTCATATTGTAAATTAGTGTGTATCACTATTTTTTGAAAATAAAATTGGTAAGTCCCCACCATACTGAATAACACATTCATGTTGTCTGCCTGGAAGACAAAACATAACTCATCACATCTTGTCATTTGGAATCTCCCAAATGCACTCATCACTTCACTCTTTTAGCCAGTCATTACTGGTTGGGTGTTGTTCATACACTTTCCGTTTAAGATAGCCCCAAAGAAAATAATCAGGTGCTGTTAGGTTAGGAGAACGAGCACAGCAGTTGATGTCCCCAAGGTGAAAAATGACTCTGCCTGGACACATTTCATTCAAGACCCCCACAGAATGACATGCAGTGTGGGCTTTTGCTCCATCTTGTTACTGCTTTAGTTTGGCCTCCATTTTATAAAAAAAATACACTGATAATGAGCTTGAAAGAAATGGCACAGCATATTCTCATTTCTGCTCTATGTATAGGATGTTCCAGCAATTCACACAGGGTGTGTGCAGCACAGAACAAAGAACTGTTGGTTGTTGAAATATCCACAAAAGTGGAAATTGCCCTCATATGAGATCAGTAACATGTACAAAATGCCCTCTTCAATTTTCAAAAGCTTCAAGAACTTATTACAAAATTTCAGGAAGATTATGGACAACTTGGATCTTGTACAGAGGGTAGTGATCTTTTTGCAAGATATGGAAAATGTTGGTATCCACCAACCAAAGTGCGAAAGCTAATCACTGAGGACTTTGTAAGTTCGCATTGTGTACACAATTCGCAATTTCTGAAGTATGTACTGAATGAGGATGACCTGCAGGTTTACACCCTTCATGGTTCCACCTTGACTCCATTTCAACACCCATAGCAACAGAGTATTGTGACTAGGAACACCATATCAACCAACCTGATGAAAGTTGCATCACTCGGTTGTCATAGTGTCCATCTTTATAAACTCCTCTACTATCGCAATTCAGTTTTCTGCAGACCATCACTCTATCTCAACTAAACGAAAGTGTCTAAAACAGCATGTAATGTTACAGCGCTGCATGGTGGGTGTCCTGGAAATGGAAGTTTAAAAACCGTGTGGCAATTTCTGGTTCACCCTGTAGATACGGATTCAACTCATCTAGACCAGATGGATTGAAAGTGGTAAAGTGATCCAGATAGTACTAGCCCCAGAAGTAGAGCACTGAGGTAGTCCCAGAGAGGTGACCAAGTGTATTGGGAAGGCTCTCTGGGACTTGCCTTGTAAGCTGATGGGTTCAGTGTCCCAAGGATCACTGGTAGGCCATGAATGTCAGCTTCAAGGTGGGAATGGTGACTGAATAATGTACAGGTTGGTGTCCAATGGTAAAGGCAGTTTACTTGTGAAGTTGTTAGAGTGGAGATAACACTTGTATAAGAGCAGTGTGGAAGCAGATACCACATACTGACTGCAAATCATGGTTGTGGAGTTTCAAGTATGAAACAGTTTTGCATAGTGTGACATTTAAACTTATTAGTTTGGCCTTAGAAATATTACAGTGACTCACTTGTGGGTTTACCAGTGTTTGAACTTACAAGGGAACCTCCCCATGGCACCCCCGTCAGATTTAGTTATAAGTTGGCACAGTGGATAGCCCTTGAAAAACTGAACACAGATCAATCAAGAAAACAGGAAGAAGTTGTGTGGAACTATGAAAAAAATAAGCAAAATATACAAACTGAGTAGTCCATGCGCAAGATAGGCAACATCAAGGAGAGTGTGAGCTCAGGAGCGCCGTGGTCCCGTGGTTAGCGTGAGTAGCTGCGGAATGAGAGGCCCTTGGTTTAAGTCTTCCCTCGAGTGAAAATTTTATTTTCGCAAAGTTATGATCTGTCCGTTCGTTCATTGACGTCTCTGTTTACTGTAATAAGTTTAGCGTCTGTGTTTTGCGACCGCACCGCAAACCCGTGCGATTACTAGACGAAAGAACGTGCCTCTCCAATGGGAACCGAAAACATTTGATCGCAAGGTCATAGGTCAACCGATTCCTCCACAGGAAAACCTGTCTGATATGTTCTATACGGCACTGGTGACGGCATGTGCGTCACATGGCAGGAATATGTTGTCGACTCATCTAACTTGTACACTTAGCGAATGGGTAAAAAGAGTCTTCTGCCTTGCCCGATTTAGGTTTTCTTGTGGATGTGATAAGCACTCCCAAAAAAGTGACGAAAACATGCGAGTTTGTCACATAAACTGAAAATAAAAAATTAAACTTTTCACTCGAGAGAAGACTTGAACCTAGGACCTCTCGTTCTGCAGCTGTTCTTGCTAACCACGGGACCACGGCGCTTCTTAACTGACATTGTCCTTGATGTTGCCTATCTTCGCATGGACTACTCAGTTTGTATATTTTACTTATTTTTTTCATAGTTCCACACAACTTCTTCCTGTTTTCTTGATTGATCTGTGTTCAGTTTTTCAAGGCCTATCCACTGTGTCAACTCATAACTAAATCTGAGGGGGGTGCGATGGGGAGATTCCCTTGTTAGTTGAAAATTTGATCAGGTTGCACATTAGCTTGGAATCTGGGAATTACCTCGTTGAGTTTGGGCATATTAGTAATACATTTCCACGCAATCAAACTTTGAACAACTGGCTGCAGTGGCCATAGCTAAGTACTAATCCATATCAATTAACAGCTTATTATATGGAAATGAACTGTCTTATTGAAGATTAGTTTGTTGTGTATCACATACTCAATTCAGTCATGACACTCTGTTTCTATAATTTCAAATTACAGGTTTGGTAGGGTGCATGTATCACATTTCTGGAACATACTGTAACAGTGTTTGGTCATACATTGACAGTTAGAGAATCACATCTGGTCATAGCAACCATATATTACTCCACCTGCCTTGCAGCTAGTCGACTTTTCTACTGGTATTTAAAATATGGGTTGACATGTCACTGACTACTTCTGCTACTTTCTTGTGCCCACTAAACAATGCAGTGATGAATTGGTGAATCATTTTGCATTTTTCCTCTAACATCCACATATCAAGATTGGTAAACGAGGCAAGAACAATGAATAATTTATCATCTACATTTTACACTAAATTTCTAAGATGTAACCTCCATGAAAATTTATCAGCTCCAAATGGCCTCAGGGAGCTATGGATGTTATCTATCACATCATCCTGGATAGTAATGTTGCTACAGCACTTTGCCGAGGTATGCTTTGCGATGATTTCAATTCTCACCTCACTTGACAATAATGAATTAAGTTCTATATGCTAGGATCTTTTAATCCAATTTCATACCTGATTCGTGGGTATGTGCTCTGTTTGCAATGAGATAAATGCTGAGCTGTATCAAAAGGTATATGGAAGACAAGAAAAACAACATTAACATGGGCTCTACAACTTATATCATACAATTTCCTGTATATTGTGCATGATAAGAAAGGTCTAAGTTTCATAATAATGGTGGAACACTAGTTGCCTCCTACAAAAAATTGTTTGGCTTCCTAAAAGTCATCCTATGCAAGATCAAAACATTCTGTACAAACTGCTGCAAGAAGAGGAGCTAGTTGTTCTTACAAGCAAAGCAAAATCTGAAAGGTAGCTCACTGGATCCAAGAAGCCTTCCTCAGCCATGTGAATTTCCAGTTTGAAGTATCTTAGAGAATCACTGGCAACTTAACTGATAATATTTGGTTTTCAACAACACTGACTCTTTTCAGTTAGCTGTCCTTTATGTTTGTTTTACCTTTTTGTTCAACCTCTGTTAGCACAGGCTTGGCATTGTCCTTATGTTTGTTTCGCCTTTATTACTAAAGGTTTGGCATGTCTTGAATCTGTGATGAAAATTTTCAGCTGTGTTGTATAACCAATGAAGTGGACAAAATTCTCAGATTTTCCCAGCAAGGTAGATGTGGAATTAAGTCTATCATGTGCAGCTGGGTGTTTCTTGCTGGCACATTATTCAGTGCTGTAGCTTGTCGACTTCATCAGGTGTTAATAAGTCGTTAAGAATGTGCTCAGTGGCACCTGTGAGCAAACAAAAAGTAGAACTCACTGAAGAGAAAGGGCAAGACTAAAGTAGATAAGCATGGGCAACTGTCTTGATGTGTCAGTAGCACTTTATGGTGGCAATAAACTACAATGAAGTAAACAGTAAAATATAAACTATATTAAGGTCTAATCATGAATTTCACATACAAGAAATACTCAAAAGTTTTGGATGGGTAATAAATCTTATGAGGGATGTAAATAAAGTAGTGGCAACTTTGACAGAACATAATAATTAATTAACTAAAACTACAGCCCTTCAATGTAGTCACTCACAAAGCCTTTTACCTCTTGTCAAATGTCGGAAAACTACTGGGGACTGTTGGCAGGGCGTTCTATGTTGAGACGATGACTGCGGTGAAGTGCCCTCACAAGGACTCATGTCTGGTGAGTATGGATGGTATATCGAGACTGTCCAACACCACCACTGCAATATGAGCTTCACATTGTTTGCAACATGACAACACGAGTTTTCACGAAAACAATAAAGCGATTGTATCACAATAAATGCGGACATTTGCACTGCATAACCGGACACAAATGTTGCTCCACAAATCGGAACTAGTAGTCACTGCTGAAGGTTTGTCCCTCAGATGTAGCAGGCTTAAGGATAACACCTTTGTAGTCATATGCCACAATCTGAATAAGGATCCCAAGACTGGATTCCTGTCAGAATTTCTGTGGACATGGCCAACATGAGCGACACCATTCATTCAACTGGTGCTTTAATTCAGGCTTGTAGAATTGTTCCTACATCTCATTAATGGTGATAATATGCTGTAGAAATATGTCGCCTTTGTTGTGATATCTGTCCAGGTGGATGCCTGTCAGTGCACACCGGTGCCCTTTCTGTACATCGATGAGTTGATGTGAAAACACAATGGATGCAATTTTCCTCATGTTAAGACATTTCATCAGTATGTGCCACATCATTTCATGACTGAGACCAACCTCTATCGGTAATTCCCAGACAGCACATCAATGGTGTATGGAACTGAGACAACTTACAACATCAATCTGATCTTGAAGAATGGATGGCTGATCTGTGTGGTGCATATCTGCAGTCTCATTCTGAGTGGCACAAAGGCATTGACCCACTGTGCAACCACCCTATACAGTAAAGTATTCTGGCCACGAGCAACCTTGATTTTAATCCACAAATATTTACCACCTTCTGGAGACATGCTTTAGAGGGGTGGAATTGACACTCCTCAGCTGAATGCTAGACAGCAACAGCACTCTCAACTGGATGCCTCTCAAATGCACACTCCACACCAACACTGGTGCTACCCGATTGCTCCCATATTCTATTAGCGCACGCCGAAGCTCCTGCAAGTGTCTGGACTATATTGGCACTTACTTTATTTACAGCCATCATATTGTTGTTTGTTTTTCAGGACAGTAAGTTGATAGATGAATACTTATGTAGTCAAATCACTAGTATTTGGATGTGTTATTTTCCAACCACAATCATTTTCCAAGCATAATCATCAGTGATTTTTTAGCCGCTCTCAGCTGCCAGTGTTCATGTTACTTTGGTTTAATATTTAACACACACTGTGTAATTTTTTTATATTTTTTCAATGATTTAGGAAGCTGGGAGATCACACTTACTGAACATATTGAACTACAAGGAGTCCTTTGTGGGGCCAGCAGAGTATCTGTGGAAGTTAGTACAACTACTATAATGTCATGGAGATGTAGAACTTATACTTCTGATGTACAGATATTAGGTTAACAAATGACACATTAAAAATTGATTATATTTGACAAATTTTCATTTTAATGGTTTTCAAATCTGTCTCCATTTAAAACAAAAATAAATATTCAAAAACATTAACATATACAATTTACAACCACAATTTCACAAGAAAACAATCTCTCTCTCTCTCTCTCTCTCTGACAGACAGACAGACAGACAGACACACACACACACACACACACACACACACGCACGCAAACCTGCATGCACATGCATGAAACAAAGCAAAAATAAGCCCATCGAATAATGGAATATTGCCTTTTCGCGTAATAAAGCACTTGGAAGTCACTTATAACACTGTCCGAAAAGTGAGCTGCATATTTACTGACTGTCTTACTGACACAATGAAGAAGTCTCACACAGCATTATTGAACTTGCTATACATGCACGGATCCTTTATGTAGTAATAAGTTACATAATTTCTTCACTGTGGCTGTAAACTCAGACAAAGCATCAGCAGACCAAGTAGTAGAAAGCCAAAATAATGTGAAAGCTTCAGTACTACAGTGACATATTCAGAAGACTGAAACAGTCATGGGCAATCATACACTGTACTGAATGCCAATACTTCATGAACTGCGATGTGAGGAGGCACGAAAAAGTTGCTAACAGGCAAGGGATGAAATATTAAAGCCTTAAGTAAAACAGTGTGGAAGAAGTCTAGTGAGTCTTTTGTTGCTTCTGGTCATCTTTTACTTTCTGTTAGTATTAATGCTCACTTCTGTTTCATTTGTCTCTTTATGAGAATACAGCATGTCTACCAATTCAAAGCCCTCAAACCTACTGATTAACTTCAAGTTTGTGTGATAGTTCAATATGCTTAACTTGTTATGTCTGGTGGATATTACTTTTTACTTTTTGTATGGATTGTTATTGTACCTCATTGTTTGATGCTTGTTTTTTCTTGTTTATACTATTTGATTGTGCAATGTTAATTGATGATCTTCACAAAAAAAGATATTGAGAGAATGTGTTTTGGTGCACAGGAGGTGAAAAGAGAAACATTTCTAGCCATTTCTTGAAACTGTCTTTGCAAGATTTGAGTGAACACTAGATGATTCTGCTGTTCTGGAATTTCAATCAAACTCAGGTATATCATCAAATGAGTAACCCGGATATCGTCGAAATGCACAATATGCTATGCGTATGTGGTATGCTCCTGGCAAAAACATGATGGATCCCAAAATGAGTAAAGGCCATGTCCGATCCGCGTACTGGAACAAAAGAGAGAGACAACAAAATTACTGAATCTTTAATTCCAATTTACAAAGAAGGAGATACAAAAATGCATTAACTATTGAAGTATTATGAAAGTACAGGGTGTCCATAAAGTCACTTTACAACATCAAAATTTTATTACAATGGCAGGTGTTGTAATATTTTAACAAAATTTCTTTTACTGTAATAGCTGTTTACTAAAGTTTTTATATATACTAACATTTTGTGTTTCAGATACTCTGTTGATGGAAGGAACTGAATCTCTATGAAATGGCAACTCCTCAAGAGAAGGCACAATATGTGTCCTGGTTTATTGAGACAAAATCGGATGTTCAGACTCAATGAAAATTCAGAATGAAGTATGGAAAAGATCCACCACCACGCCCTTCAGTCCATGCATGGCACAAAAATTTTATGGAGGCTGGGCCAGTGTTGGATAAAGGGAGGAGCAGGCGACCACGAACATCTGAGGAAAAAATTGATCATGTTTTAAACGTCTTCACTCGTTGACCTATGAAGTCCATCTGCGCTGCTGCCAGACAGTTGCAATTACCACGTTCAACTATGCATAAGATCTTTCACAAGAACTTATGGTTGTACACTTACAAAGTGCAACTGTTACCGACACTTGAGCCAAATGACGAGCCAAAACGGGCAGAGTTTGCACTCAACATGTCGGAATGCCTTTCGGAGGATGAAGCATTCCTCATGCAAGTTTGTTTCAGTAACGAGGCAACTTTTCATGTTTCTGGGACATTAAACAGACACAATGTGAGAATATGGGGATCTGAACACTTCCATGTGACTAGGGAGCTTCACCAGGATAGTCCAAAAGTGAATAAGTGGTGTGGAAACATGTGCAACCAAATAATTGGTCCATTTTTCGAGTCAACAATTACTGCAGATGTTCACCTCGACCTTCTGACCGAAGATGGAGCACCACAATTGACTGACTTATACAACCAACTATCATTTTCCAGCAAGATGGTGCACCACCACATTGGGGACTGCATGTTCGTCAGTTCCTCAATGAAACATTTCCAGGCAGATGGATTGGGAGGGATAGGCCAATTCCTTGGCCACAGTGTTTGCCAAATATCACTCCGCTGGACTTTTTTTTATGGGAGTATGTAAAAGATATTGTGTATCAAACACAGATATGGGACATTGCTGACTTGAAGCAAAGGATTTGTAATGCCATTGCCACCATTGATGATGCTATGCTACAGCCAACATGGCAAGAAATCGAGTACCGTCTTTATGTGCTATGTGCAACTAAACTAAAGGCACCCATATAGAGGTCTATTAAACATTGTCAAAAAGCTTTTATAAACACTGATTACAATAAAAGAAATGTTAAAATATTTCAACAACTGCTGTTGTCATAAAATTTTGAAGTTGTGAAGGGACTTTATGGACATTTTGTATGTCTAAAACTAACTTTTTTCTGGCATGAGGAAAAACAAGTTAAAATACTGCAAGCCATTAATTTTACTTCAGGTTTGTTGTTACTAGTTGCTACTCAACAGATCTCTTTGTTGCTATGTCTTACACTTAATTAAAAGTATTCCTCTATGTGCAAACTAACTTCACATTTGTGACAATAGTGGATGGGTGCAATCGTAGGGATAAGTTGAGCAGCAACATCAGTTTTCTAAACATGAAACCAGTGATTGCGCACCATTAAAACTGGTAGTCTCTGCTAACTGAATCCATAACAGTCTCAAAATTTTCCAGGAAAATGGCACTAGCAGAATCCAGCAGGCTACATACAGTAACCCCTTTATCAAAATTTTATAGTCCAGCACAGTCATGTCATTCCTCTAACTTTTGGTAAAATTTCTCTAAAACTGCTCTGAATTTTTCTTCCTTTTTTTATTTTTCTTTTGAAAATGTAAACTGATTTGTAAGTGCAACACAAAACTTGAAAATACAGTTTAAATATATGCCACATTTCGAACAAGATGAAGCAAACTATTATTCTGTGGTGCTCACCTTAGCTTCAATGTGCCCAGTCACAAGTAAGCTGCCCACTAAAAGCAGAATTGTGCCTCCAAAGCAGAGCACTGATGCCAGGACTATTGACTTCCAAGGTATCTGAGCAGCTGGCTTCTCAAACTGCAAACAGTATACCTAAAGCTGTTAAATGCTTCATTTAATGAATCTAGTGTGAAAATTGAGCTCCCTTGTGTTTCTAAAATATACAGGTAATATCCACAACCTCTCTACAGATTATGCAGTAAAGTTATCAGTAGCTATTGCACCACATAACTATTTATTATATATAATGCATAACTATTTATTATACACAATAGATAACTATTTATTATATACAAAAGACATCTTGCACATATCTGAAGATTTATTTCTTAATACAATGAGTACTTCTTACCCTTTTACTATTTTTGGCTAGCTATCACTAAGAAAGTAATGTATCTGACACAAGATATTTACTTAAAATTCACTCCCTTAAAAACTACAGGGGCAAGTGACTCCTTTTTAATGCTTCAAATATGCAATTTGAAGGGAATCTGATACATAGTAAACTGCTGTATAGTATAATTACCAGTAATTACATGTCAAGAAGAAAAAAAAAAAACAAAGTGTGATAGCTACATATATGCATTATCTGTTGAAAAATCATCCAATTTACATAAGGAAATGCAAGTCTGAAATGAATAAATTTACAACTCAGGATGAAGGATTGTACTGACATGATGTATCAGATATAAAAAACTTTATTTGTCAAATATATAAAAAAAATTATTTGTCAAAGCTATAAAAAAATAAAATTCTTAATGCTACTGGAAGAGCATTACGGACAACTCTGCAGTACACATTGCGAAGTAGGGCTTAAATGTGCTTGGCAAACAAACAGAAAATCAATAATGGTTGCCAGGCAGCAAGTACACACATTTCTGAAGAGAACTCAAACATATTGATTGGACATCTTGGTGGAACTCATGTCCAAATGCGGTGACATGAAAAAAGAAAAAAAAAAAAAAAAAAAAAAAAAAAAACTTGTGGGTAAGTTACTCTGAAGATTTATTGGTTTAATAGTAAAAAACACAACAACATTTCTTTACTGACATACATACAGTACACTGTCCCATAGTATGTTTTACCATGATGGTCTTTGTAATAGAATAATGGAAACCATTAATATCTCTGCCATGTTAAATAACAATTTTCCATTTTCTCTAATTTAACACTTAACATAACTGAAATCATATAAAACTGTACCCTCATGACAAAGTTCTCCATAACACTGGAATATTAGGCACCCATGGTAATTATACACTGTCTCTCCTCCCCTGCTTTCCTTTTAAAAAACAGTCATCACCACCATATGGTCTCAATTTATTCCCCCTAAGATTTGTAGGGCTATGGTTTTATCTCCACACTATTTACCATGAGGCTAATATAATAGAAGACAAAAATGAGCATGGCTATTGAATAACTGCTACAACGGTGTCTGTTCACAAAGTGTGCTCTATTTTGTTTCATTTGTCATCTGCATATTTTTCCAGTGTATTTCATTTTGAATATCCAAACACATTTCAACCCTTCTAAATACCCATTGTGGGTAATACACATCAGTTTGGTGGTGGTGACTTCACTGAAGACAACTGGTTTGAATCCTCTTGGTGGAAAGAAAAGTTTCAGTAGAAATATTTTGTAGCAAAGGGGAGAGGTGGTAGTATAAGTATTTTGGTCAGCACAGACCACACACCAATATCCTAGGCTGTCTCCTGATTTTTTCCTCATTATCTTAAGTATGAAGACATATGACACAAATCAGAGACTTGGTAAGTCAGGCAGCTTCCTAGGTCTATCCAAGGGTAGTGTACTATGTGCCAGCACAGGAGCCTATCTCCTCTCTTCCTTTTACTCCATAAAAAAAAAAAAAACAACTACATAGTACAAGTGCACGTTACATACCTACACAAGATACAGACACATGCAATACCTGTTAATTTGTAAGGTTAGAGGGGGGCAAATCTTACCCTGGGCAGCAATGAAGAATTCTCATTTGTTCCGTATGCTCATATACACAAACTTTGGACCAATTTTAACTTGGAACATGTTTTCCAGACTTTCATGGAGCACACTCAACGTGTTCACTATGAAAGTTATGGATCTGGTCTACACAGCTATTTTCTTCTGTAGTGGAAATTTGCTGTTAAAATATCCTGCAGTAGTTACTCAGTAATGGCATGTTACATAAATTTAACAATGTTTATATACCTTGAAAAAAATTAAGTGCAACAGAAAAATGAACAGTGTTGGTTAATACTAATTGTTCTAACCCAAGAACACTGCAACCTTATAACATGAAAAAGCATAAACACATGAAAGACAAAATATATATAACAGACAACACACCAGTGGCTGGCAGAGCCTTGCACTCTGGCCTACATAGTAATTAGTTCTAACAGGGAGTGCAGCAACTGCTGTCGTACTAGCAGGCCCGGTGGTCTCTAGTGGTTGAATCAAGCACAAACTTCATGTGCAAACTATTAAGTCTGTACACTTTTTGCTTAATAATCCCATTTGTTACTCTCATTTTCTCCAAACTGACAGTTTATTTTCAGTTCATTTCTAAGTTCACAATCATTTGCAATACTAACGACAATCATTTTAATCTAAAATGTCATATGTCTTTTTTAATACATAAATCTACCATCTTTTTCAGAGTGTGGTGCCATTTTTTGCTAAAACCTTAACTTTTTTGTCTCCCTTTCATCTACTTGGACAATTTGTCAATTTTGTCTTTGTAGCGTGCCACAGACAATTTGCAATGTTGTATTTGTATCTGGCATATAAATACAGTGAGATATAGTGCAGTCATATCACAAACCGACTATTGTCTAATACTTAGTGCTGTAACTACCAAATTTGCGTGGGCACATTTGGCAGTTTCAGCACTAAGTATTAGGCAATATCCAATTTGTGATATGACTGCACTATATCTCACTGGATTTATATGCCAGATACAAATATAACATTGCAAATTATTTATGGCATGCTGCAAAGACAAAATTGATAAACTGTTCAAACACACACACACACACACACACACACACACACACACACAGGGGATAGGCAAAATAATGTGAACAGTGGTAGTAGTGTAACAGGATGGTTGTGTTTGACGGTCAACAACACAGGCAAGGCCCGTGTTGCGCTGGACTGTGTGTGTTCATTATGGACCAGGCATCAGTGTAGGTTGTTTATGAGTAGTGCACACGCCATAACTTGCATTCAGAGGCCGAGGCTGAAGTGTAATGAAAGACCTAACAGAGTTCCACAGAAGGCAGATTGTGGGGGCCTGATTAGCTGGAGCATCAGTAACCAAAACAGCCAACTTATCAACTGTTTCAACAATCACGACAGCCTACACAAAACATAGTAAGACATTATTGTGTAAATATAATAGTAAGTACAAATCAAAACTAAATGAAAGAGACTGTCATACGCTAACATGAATTGTGTCAAATCAACACAACTATGGTGGCTAAAGTGACTGCAGAGCTCAATAGCCATCTTCAAAACCCAATATATATCAACACTATCCTCCAAGAACTCCAGAAAGTGAATATTCATGGACGAGCTGCTATATCGAAACCTTTAGTGACAACAACCAACGTAAAGCATGATGTCAGCAGCATATATCCTGGATGGCTGATCAGTGGAAACACATCATATGGTCCACAAAGACAACATTTTCGTTATTTCCAACATCGGGCTAGGTTTACGTCTGGAGAACATTAAAAGAAGCCTACAATCCTGGCTGCTTGATTCCACTGGTTACACATGGAGGTGGAAATGTGATGGTGTGGGCAGCCATATCATGGTATTCTGCTAGTTCCATCATTACTCTCAAAGGCCATGTTACAGCCCATTATTATGGTATCATTTTAGGTGATCAGGTGCACCAGATTCAAATGATGTTGCCCAAAGATGATGACATATTTCAGTATGATAATGCACCCATTCACACAGGCAGGACAATAGAATTGTGGTATGAGGAGTACACAACTGAGCTGCAGCATCTTCCCTGGCCAGCACAGTTCCCGGACTTGAACATTATTGAGCCCTTGTGGGCGGTGTTGCAGTGCCAACTCCGGAGCAGATTTCTGCCTCCCTCATTACTACATGAGTTAGAAGAGGTTGCAATTGAAGAGTAGCATAACATTCCACTGGGGACTATACAATTGTTACATGCCAGTATTCCAAGGTGGATTGCAGCTACAACGTATAGGTACTCCCAACAAATGCAAAGCAGCACGGGATATTTTCAAATAACAACATTTCCAAGTCCAGGCACAAGACATACTTCTGGAGCAAGAGACAGTCAATAATTACTTAATACAGCTGAAACACAAGTTCAAACAAAATGATACACATACATTCCGCTTGGTTCTGGGCCAATTGTAATGGATGCTTTCCATAGTATCTTCATCACTCCAAAGCAACTTGTAAACACTGTGTCAAAGTTCTACAATCTCAGAAGTATGGGTTGTTATTAATTCACAAATAATGACGTAGTAGTAGTAGTAGTAGTAATAATAATAATAATAATAATAATAATAAACTTAAGAAAGACAATAAATATTTTCTGTCAGCCACTTATTTTTCATTTTCAATATGTCTGGACTTTTCCTTGATGTACTCAAAATGCTAAGTTACGCCAGTTTTCAGTTATGTACAGTTAGCTAAATAACTACTTCAAATAGCATGACCTCTCCAACAGTCTGGATTCCAACACGGTCAAAACGCTACTACAGCAGTCACTTAAGTGCTAACAGCTTTTGAGAATAAGGATCTGGTGTCTGTTGTACTTTGTGATTTCAGTAAAGTTTATGACTATATAATCTTTACCATCCTATTAGCAACACTGGAATTTTATGGTATACACAACTTACCTTTAGTTCTAATCAAGTCGTGTTTAAGCGACAAGGCACATCATCACAGTTAAAAACAGATGCTCTTGACTGAAGGAGGTTGGGAGTAGTGTGATGGAGGGCTCAATCCTTGGTCCATTTCTTTTCATTGGTGTAATTCCCATACAGAAGCTAATATGGTAACATGTTATGCAGGTGATACAATATTGTTTTAATACACACCAAAACAGCATAGACATCCACTAGGCAACTCAAGAAAAATTAGAATCAGCAATGAATTGGTTTTATTGTAATGAACCCTCCTGCAACTATGTATATCATAAGCCAAAAACTGATGTACCTCCTATACAACATGATCAGATGATCTGCAACATGTATCTTATGAGACAAATAAAATCCTGATAAAACACAGGAACTAATTCTAGGATTAACTTAAGTTGTAAAAAGTATGTTAGTGAGACTTTAATACTGATTCCACTTTAAAGTGAAAGGAACATATTATCTAAGACTGCAAGAGAATAGTCATGTGTGCTGTCTTATATGAAAACTGGTAGTTGCAGTCACTAATGCTTAACTTAAGATGGTGTACGCCTATTCTGGCATTATTCTGTCACACATCTCCTACAGCATAACGATTTCAAGACATTCATGTTGCATCAGTGAAATTCTGAAAAATAGAGGAGATACTCACTTTTGTTAACCTACACGGCTATACAGCAATATTTTATGTCAGAAACAACTTACTGGTAAAAACGGGAAACTTACATTAAGTTACATGTTTAAAATATTTTTAATAAATTTTCAGAATCTGCTCAGTACTTACCCAATCATATTTGGTTATGGGCTGTTATTAATTCACAAATAATGATGTAGTAGTAGTAGTAGTAGTAGTAGTAGTTATGGTTGGTTACTGAAACACCCCCACTACAAAGTACAGGGAATTTTTGAAATTATCAGTGTTTATATTAGGTTTTAGGAATCCCAATTCCGTTTTTAAAAAAGTGGGGACTAAACTGTAAAAATGTTTCTGTAAAAATACCATTGCTATCAATTGTTTATTTAATTACCTAATCCAATCTGCTGCACATGAACAATGGTTGATAAATAATAGTGAATTTTGTCTTATTACCTGCAACAACACTGTGGAGACGGAACTGGTGTGCCTATTACATTCACCCATTATCATGTGAACCAAGTTTGAATACTTGAAAACCACTGAGTAACAGATTTGTATTATTGACCATTGTTCACTGTGGTTGTGTCTTTGTCATCTCAGTATATAGACTTTAGTATACAAACAACAACTTCTGTGTTCTGTTTTGATTAAACTGAAAGCAGAACAAGCATCTCTGTTGCCACTTACCATACAAAAGCTTATTATGGCATTTGAGTGCCATTCAGAATGGAAAAAAATAATTTATGCAATATTAAGAGAGTTATGTATTTAGATTTGCTTAGATGAAAGGCACAACAGAAGAAAAAATGCTGATGTAGTGCATTGTACCAATGCCTAAGGTACAATCTACAATCTAGAAAGTTAATCTGAGGACTTGTTTTTGTCTTTTGTCTTATTATTAATAAAACAAAAGGCTTCTTTATCAGAGAGAGAGAGAGAGAGAGAGAGAGAGAGAGAGAGAGAGAGAGAGAGATCCATGAACAATTTATGAGGAATAATCTTAAATCTTAGCTATCTTATTTTTACTTCCACGAGAAAAAAAAAGGTAGCACCCAATGTTTTACATTAGGTGTTTCCACACATTGGTGTTATCCAGGCTGAAGTAAGCATTTTAGCATTTTTTTGTTTACTTTCAACTATTAACATGGTATTAAATGAGATGTAGGGATGAAGAAAAACTTTGCAATAATTACTAAAAAATGCCAAATGTGTAAGGTGGAAAGCATTACAATTAAAATCACGTTAGTACATTATAAGCAGGACTTTTGGTACTGGGATAGAAATGTTTGGTGAGGACATTACTGTACTGATCTATCTTTGCCCATCAAACATTGGAACTTGTAAATAATACTCTAGCAATGGTGAAATATTGCTTTTAAATAAAGTTATCACCTCAATGGGAGACCTGAACAATGTGCTTTCTTCCTGCAGGTGGTACAACATTCACCAAAAAGGGTTACTGACCCTGTTGAGAAAATCTGGATAACAGTTACCATTGCTTGTCTGTTGTTTTACAATTGTTGGTTTAAGCTGCTGCCACCGAACTTACTGCACTGACATAACTTATACGGCAGGAATAAGATCAGTCATTGAACTTTTTGAACAGATAGTGTGTTTAAATGTAGTATTGTAACAGTCATAAAAAAAACTGGAGATAAACAAACCACCTCTAATAGTGTGCTTTCTGCTGTCCAGTTGATTGGTTGTTTCCATTTTTTGCATAATGTTTCAACAACTGACTCACCCATTTTCTTCTGGTGCTGCTATTATGTGTATTCACTACCTGGTTTCCAACCAGACTGTGAGCTACTGTTGGCCTCATGCTGCTATTTACAGCTGAGTTCAGTTCCCGATGTCCACTGTGCTCGTTTGTTTCACAGAGCATGCACTAATACTCTATGAAATGCAAATTCCTTTACCATTTTTAAGCTCCAATGGATGTGACGGTTGGTGAGATTTTAATAAATTGAGGGACCCCAAGATTTGCTTATTGAAACCTACCTCCCTTTAATTAAGTTTCCTGACATCTTTATTTCGATATATTATTTAATTATACTGTCCCAGAAACTTAGCTTTCACACTATGATACTGGTCTCATTAGATTTCATTTCATGATTACATTCAAGGCAGTGCTCAGCAACAGCTGATTTGCTTGGCTGTTTTAGCTGGATATGTCACTTATGTTTCTTGCATCTCTCCTTCAGTTCTGATAATTGGCCCAATGCAAAACATGCCATATTCGCATGAAATGGGATATATACCTGGCTTTTCGAGACATAGATCGTCTTTAACATTTAACACACTTATCATGTATACATATTCTGTAAATTAACTTGTTCATTTTGAAAAAAGAATCGTTCAAATAATGATCTATGGAACATGTAACTAACTAACTAACTTAAGTCTGTTCATATGGCGGCCACCTAGGTGATGCCTCCATAAAACACCATGATCCTAAACCTCTCACCTTGTTATAGCAGTTTTATTATCTATGCTGAGAGCTAAGACACTGTCCTCACTGCTCCATAACCTCTCCTTCTTCTATTCATCCCTCTTTTCCTACTTGTAGGCAAACTCTAAACAACTCTGTCATCACACTCATCCAAATTAAGCTGATTCACCACATACAATACTTTGTCTTTGATGGCTGCTATGAGTTCCATGCCAGAAATTCTTCTGTACAATCTTGCTGCAAACATCTGGAGCACTGCATTGATGAGTAATTCCTCTGACAGTGGCCATATGTAGCAGCCATGTGTGTGAAAGTTGTCCTTGTGTGAATGCAAGATTTTTTTATTTCTGAGAAAGGATTTTTTTTGTCTGAAAGCTTAAATGTAGAGCTGTCTTTTTTGTTGTGCCAGTTTGTGACTCAGTGCCTTCTCTACATGGTGAGTGGCAACCTAACTTTTTAAAATATTGTTACGAATGCATTTACTACGTAATAATTGTGATGAACTTCCATCTTTCTTCCTTAGGAATAACTGTGTATTTACAACAGGCATGGTATAAAGCAATTAGTAGATATGATTCTAAGGATACTATTTCTCAGGATTTTAATTTTTACTGAAATGTGTAGCATTTTTATTATTCACAAAGAAGAGTTGGCTACTCAATTAAAATCACTCACAAGACACTGTCGAACATTCATCTTAAGAATAATGTGTTTTATTGTGAAATGCTTGTGTCTATCTTTTCTCATTTTTATGTATTAGAAACTGTCATTGTGGCGTGGAATTTTTCAAATCACTCAGGAAGACAGAGGTCTGTTTTCTATGATCTACATTCCTTGTTCCCAACAGGCCTTGCACGTTCTAGCTGGATTTGTCATCTATTCTACTTATGACAACTTCTGAGGAAAATTATGAGCTCAGTTTCCAACTGCAGATGATGCATATGTGCCTTTATTTAGTTCTACTCCCTTCTGAACCAACTGCTTTGGCAATACACTAATTAAAAGTTGATACAGGATACTTTTTGATCTTCTGATGCAGTGAATAATAGAAGAAATATAGAAGGAAATCTTCTTGCACTATTTTACAGGCTATTGCTGAAAGAGATACAAGCTCACCAACTCATCTCTTCAGTTACCAGTCTGCAGCTAGTGGTCCCGCGGTCGCATTCCACTTCCCGAGCACTGGGTCCCAGGTTCAATTCCCGGCAGGGTCAGGGATTTTCGCCTGCCTTGATATGGCTGGGTGTTTGTGTTGTACTCATCATTTCATCATCATTCATGAAAGTGGTGAGATTGGACTGAGCAAAGGTTGGAAATTTGTATGGGCACTAATAACCACACAGTTGAGTGCCCCACAAACCAATCATCATCATCATCCTCATCTTCTTTTAACACCCCCTTTGGGTCTGGCTTTAATTTCTTAACATGCTGGCTCCTTGATTCAACACTGCCGTATTATTATCTTAAGCTACATTAACAATATATAGAGTCATACCACTTTATGCTTCCAGAATTAATATTTTATCCCTGTTTACAATATTTTTTATTGGTCCCTTCAATTTCTCAAAGTTGAGAATGTCAATTCTTACCACCTTTCGCATTATGATAATTATAAATTCCCCACTATTTACACTCAATGAAATAATGTTAATGGCGAGAAAGGAAAAACCTGTAACTGAGATATAACGATGCTGACAAGGTGTCAGCTTTTGAGCAGGATTCACAAACACTGCACAATAAGCTTTCTTCCATAACAATAACTGTACAGTAAGCAGTATTCTTCATAGTTATGTAATCTTATAAAATGTTGATTTCTGCCTAAGTTCTGTGTTAATCTGAACAAAAGGAAAGTTGTCAACTATAAAGTAGAGCTATAGTAGCATGCTTTCCATATAATATACACACTACCTTCAAACCATTACTGATGTGATGCCTCCTGTAAAAGAAATATGAACTAGATGGGAATTGTGGGCATATTATTTTGAAAAAAATGGATTAACTTTGATTTGCAGGGAGATGTTATCAACTGATGTATGGCACTGTTTATTCACAACACATTGTGGTTTCTGAAGTGATAGTTAAGTCGGGAAAAATAGCAAAGCCTAACCAATTTAAACATAATCTAATTGTCACAAAATTTATGCGATTATTTCAACATATGCCCTGGTTTCAGAGGTGTTGGTTAGCTACCTTTTAACTATGCATTCCAATCTATATCATGTCTTATAGAAGTATATTTCACAATGCCATACCCATTATAAGCTACTATTCTGTATTATGTACATGTGCTGGCACAAGTTGTCTGCAGCACACCGGTCAGCAAAGATGAAGCGCGAAGATAGATTAGTGGGCACTGGATCAAGTGCATCTATCATGAGAGAGGCCAGAGACATATTCACAAGCAACATGCTGCCAACACCCTCTTGACAGCATGTATTTAGGCCGCCACTTTCCGTAATGCCTTTCTCATTCAATCATACAGTTTGGCATCTCTCTGTGTACCTGCAGAGCATGTTTAGTTCGTCACACACTATGACAGGGCGTAGTGACCAGATTAGCAACTATAGCAGGACTAATTTACTACAACCAGAATTGTGCTTTACATCAGTCTGCAAGAGGACTATTACTGATGAGCTTATACCACAAAACATGGACTCGATTCAAGTTAAGTAAATGTTTCCAGTTCATGTAAATAAAAAACTGTATAAATCATGTTTCCTTGCAGTACACGACTCTACAATGGTGCACGAGGATAATTCAGTGGTGAGCGGAGTTAATCAACTTGGCCAAAGATTTTTCTTTCTTCTTTTGGGCTTTAGCTTGCGGTGTGCTCGTATTCAAGTGTTTCTATTAGCTAATTTGTTGTTGTGTTCCAATGATGTCTGACGATAAGAAGCAATGTGAAGTTTGATTGCAAAATTCAAACTTCTCTCACATCGGTTGACTTACTTGATCTCCACAGCCGATCTTCTTCTCTGGATTGCCGGCTCTGTCGATCTCTAAAACCTTCTTCTCCGAAGAATAATGCTGGTTACGGTAATTTATAAGACTCTCTATTTTTCAAATAATTTAGTACTTGAATAATACCTGTAGTTCAGTCATGATGTATTTCAACTTCCGCAAGTAACATATTCACCATTTCTCACATTAATATTCAAATGATAAGAAATCAACCAATTCATCTTGCTTTAGTCTCAATTAAATACATCTGCAATATATTTGGTTTAACAACCACATAATATATGAACTTGTCTTGCCTCTAGCGAGTACAATATGTGAAGTACAATTAACAATGATTCAACTGTTCTTCTTTTTCCTCGTTGCAATAGACAACGATATAAAACACCATAAGATACATAAACACTCCTTGTTCTTCCGATATGTCTTCTGTGGCACAAGCGGTAAACACTTGTCGATGCTGTTCAACCACTGCGTCTACCTTGTGCTCGTGACTTCTTTCCAGCCTGCACACACAAACGGGTCGAGCAGGATGTATGTTCTCTCACACTTATTCTTAAAATATCATGTGTTCGAGATGGTAAAAGGACGAGTGGTTCTAGAATTTATGCGGAAATTCTCGAAGCACTACAGTGTTCTTGGATGTATTCCAGGAGGGGAGCCACAGAACTAATCAAATTTCTCTTTTCAGAGGCTTTGCTTGCTTTTTGATATAACATATTTTCGTAAACCACGAATTCCCCAACCCTTCAACCCTGTGCCCCCGCCTCAGCCACAGATGGCCAGTGTGTCGGATTTAACAAAAGTTTTTCAGTTTCAGAACCAACAATTCACTACCTTACTGATTACGGTACAACAACTAGTGGCTGTGCAAGCTGCACCAACTGCACAACCACAACCGACCAACCAAGTAGCCCAACAAGTGCAGCCGACCAGTATACCAACATTTTGACAATTTAAGGAAACAGAGGAGGAATGGATTGAATACCTGACTCAGTTCCAAGAACACTGTCAAGTTCATCGTGTTCAAGGTACTGCAAAGTTGTAATACTTCCTTTTGATTGCGATTTCGCCAGTGTTCAAGTTAACACAAAAACCATTCCCAACCGTGTCTCTCGACAAACTTGTCTATAACAAAGTAGTTGCTGCAATAATCTAATACTATGACCAGCAAGTCCAAATAGCTGGAACTAGATATTAGTTCTTTCACTTGCAGAAAAAGCTGGAACCGACACACCACCAGTGGTACACAGACATGAAATGTAAATTTAAGTGTAGTTGTGTCAACTTTTACAGTGATTTAATGACACGTGATGCAATAACATTAAATGTTCCAGGTAGCAGAATACGGGAACAGATCTTAAAGTACTCTGGCCATCAATTACCCAAGTATTGCAAATCTTAGAGCAATATGATACAGTGCCATAGCGACCAATAAGTTTGACTACACCCCGATTTGTCAGGCTTTTTCGCGACCGCCCCAAGTAGCCACAACAACGAACTCGTACACAGCTGCACGGACAGCCATGTAGAGAGGTAAACAGACCTGTGAACTTAGTGAATTCTTGCCCGAGATGTTTTGCTTGTCATAAAACACAGGACTGCCCCTCACATAACGCAACGTGTTACATGTGTGGGACGAAATGGCAATGTCCAAGCAGTTTGTTTGCAACGGCACAAAAACGCCAATTTTGCCTGGTCCCAGAAAAAAACAGGCTTGTGCACATGCAGTGAACACTGTGTTTTCAAAACCTACAACAAGTTCTGACGAAAGTAAGATTAAGACTGTGCTGCCTTCTCACCCTAGTGCTGTGAACAACAGTCTAACAAACTATTTGTCTCATTATGAATTGCTGGCCATCGTGCGAACTTCCAGTTAGCCACAGATGCCTCAGTAACTTTACTTAATCGTGCCATGTACCAATTGTTAGGCTCATCACTCCTTTCTAAATCTAGCAGGCACCTCACTGCTTGGAACAGACAGGAAATTCCAGTGCGTGGGCAGTGCAATTTGCCTGCCACTTACAAATCGCACACTAGGGTAGTGAACTTTACTGTGCTGAAATCAAGAGACAGTGAAGACATATTTGGTTTAGATGCCTTTGATTTGTTTGAACTTAACATCGAAGACTAAGTAATTTCAGTGTCTGCTTTTGAGCCAAAAGACAGCATAGCTAGCTTGCTAATGATTTCCTGGATTATTTTCAGAAGGAATGGGAAAAGCTAAAGGAATGTGAAAGGCTAATAACTTCGTAGCACATGTTACAGTGCAAGACAAAGCACACCCAAAGTTTTTCCGGGCCCACCCCGTTCCAGTTACTATAAGAAACAAAGTAGCCAGTGAATTGAAAGAATTGCAAGATAATGTAATTGCTCCCATTCAAGCTAGTCAATGGGTAAGTCCTCTCATTTTGTTGCCTAAGCCTTCTGGTCGCATACGCATTTCTGTTGACTTCAAGTCTACAGTCAACACACAGACACTAGTTGACACTTATCTGTTACCTCACCCCAAGGAGCTCACGGCCAGGCTTGGTGCAGGATATTACTTTTGTATGTTAGATTTGCGTGATGCCTACTTGCAGTTTCCATTGGATGAAGAATCACAGAAACTGTTTTTTATAAATACACACTTAGGACTGTTTGAGTATTTGTGTTTGCCCTTCGGCAGTGCTTCCGCACATGCCATTTTTCAACATTACTTGGAACAGCTGACTGCAAAAAAGCGCTATTTTGTTCAAACTACCTCGACAATATTGTCGTCTCAGGTCGTACAACAAAGGAACACATTGCCAATTTGTATAGTCTTTTTCAAGTGTTGTCAGAAGCAGGACTCAAGTGTCATTTCAAAAAGTGTGACTTTTTCCAAACTGAACTACAGTATTTAGGTCATGTGACAAAATCAAGGTGTGCATCCCCTCCAATCTCATTTGCTTGCAATCTGTGACCTGCCTGTTCCCTACGGAATTGGCACTGTGGTTTTTCACAGAATTGGTGCACAAGACAAACCCACTGTTATTGCTTCAAAGTTGTCAACTCAAACTCAGTGGAATTATTCACTAATTGAAAAAAAGAGTCTCTCACAATTGCGTATGGTGTGACCATATTCCATTATTATTTGTATGGTCACACATTATTTTTGGCAACAGATCGCAAGCCTTTGCGGTCCTTGTTTCAACTGTCAAAGCTGGTTTCTACATGCACTGATCAAAATTGCATTGTTAGGCTTTGTTGCTTTCGCAGTATTGGTATGAAATTGTGTACAGATTTATGGCTAAGCATGGTGCTAAAGGAAAATTGCACAGGCCATGGAAGAAGACCTAGATCTCAAGATTTTGTTGCATTACATTCACATGCCTTGACCTCGTTCATTGAACAGCATCCAAAACTCAGTTGTGCACTGACATTTTGCACGTTGGCCTGACCTTTCAGTTCAACAGGGTGTGATTCCAGTTCAAAATGACAGTGGACAATTGGGTGTGCTTGCTCCCATGGTGTTGCAACAGGATGTGTTGTGACTGCTACACCAAGGACACTGGGGATTTGTTCGCACTAAACAGTTAGCGTGACAGCATCATACTTGGCACAGCATGGATGCCCATACTGAAGAGATGACATCACAGTGGTGCACATGCACGGAAAACCAATTTGCTCCACCATAAACCTTGTCAGCTTGGGCTAAGACTCAATTCTCATGGCAACGAGTGCACATAGACATTGTGGGACCATTTTGGAATACTCGTCGGCTCATAGTAGTAGACTCTCTTAGCATATCATGTAGAACCATTCAAGTGTTGTCCTCCATATTTTGCATAGAGGGTTTTCCAGAAGTATTGTGTCGGAAAACGGATCACAATTCACTTCACGTTACTTTGAACAGTTTTGTGATCAAAATTCACGTTTGTCATCTAACAAGAGCTCCGTTTCACCCCCAGTCCAATGGAGAAGCAGAAAGCTTTGTATGAACTTTTAAACAACAGATGCCCAAGCTTTGCACCACCCACACACGGGAACAGGCACCGCAACTCTTTCTCGCTCTCCTATCACTCCTACTCATGAGACGGACCATCACCAGTGGAACTTCTGCATGGCCGCCACCATCAGACGCTGCTACAACTGCTACACTCACTGCAACATCTGGCACCACCAATGGTCTGCAAGTATCACTTTGTGCCATGTGATCTTGTTCTTTTCAGGGTATATGGCAAACATGGGGACTGGGAAAGAGGTGTGATCCAGGAATGCACAGGCTCTTTTATGTGCTTGATTTCAGGTCCCGATGGTTTGCAGCGCCGCCACCAGAACCAAATTCATGCGTGTCATTTGCCCCATGATTCTGCTGCTTTTCTTCCCCCAGACTGAAGGCCTCAGGGGACCGCTCAGCCCTCACAGCTGCCCACTGGTGCCATCAGGGCACCCCAGGAGAAGCAGATGGATGATGCGCCCTCACTCCCACTGTCCCCAATCGCCGACCCGATGGACATGGGCCCATTGTCGCCATCATCACCCCAGGACATGCCCTCAAGCCTAGATGTGTGCCCAGGCGACAGTTTTCTGGATGATGTCCCTGTTGCCCTGCAAGCCAGTTGGCAGGGTACAGTCGAGGGTATGCTATCCTTCACAGTCATTATTAAAAATAAATAAACTAAATGAATACTGGGTGATAGTGCTAACTAAATATATGTCACAATTAAATTTTATTACAATGAAACAATGCTTTAGATGCACAAGGCCACACGTATGGAGACAGAGTTCTCATGAAAGATAAGTAATTTAGACTGTAATTAATTTTAGTTGAACACTTTTAACTAATTAAATATGTTCTTTAGTGTACTCTTCAAGCTCACCATTAAAAGTTTTTCTTTTATTTGCGCAGTGTTCTAGTAATTGCGAAAAGTTCGTTTGTTTACTTACTGCTACTTAGGCTTAATTTTTCGAGTGTGCATATTTAGTGTTATACCGCAATTGGAAGCGCATTTGCTGTAGTTTAACTGATTAAATATGTTCATTAGGCTGCTGTTCAAGCTCACCATTAAAAGTTTTTCCTTTATTTGTTTATTGTTCCAGTAATCGCAAAAAGTTTGTTTTGTTTATATTTCACGGCTTTGCCTTACTTTCCGAGTGTGCATACTTACCGTTATACCGCAATCTTATGTGCATTTGGTATAAATTAACTAATTAAATACGTTCATTAGTGTGCTCTTCAAGATTGCCATTAAAGGTTTTTCTTTCATTTGCATATTCTTCCACTTATCGCAAAAAGTTCATTTTGTATAGGCCTAATTTTTGATCGTGCATATTTAGTGTTATATCACAAATTTAAGTGAATTTGGTAATAGTTTACTTACATATTAGTTTCCAAAACATATTTAGTGTCCTTTTGCATCTGTATTTAATATATAATTGTTATCGCTTAGTAAATCCCTTAACTAATTTCCAAACTACCATGGATACTAAGTGTGTGAGCTGCAGTAGGAAAGTTAGTTCAATTAATGACTCAACAATTAGAAATTACAGAGAAAATCTTCAGCAGTTAGACTGGGATGAGGTGTACAAGGAACCTGATGCTAATTTAAAATATAACTTATTTCATGATACACTTGTAAGAAACCATGCAAAAAAACCTTGGCTTACTAAAGGAATAAAAATATCTTGTAACCACAAAAGGGAACTGTATCTAACAACAAAAAAGAGTAATGACCCAGAAACAGCCAAATATTATAAAAACTACTGTGCTACATTAAAAAAGGTCCAGAAGCATGTGCATCATGTCTGAGATTAATACCTCTGATAACAAAATCAAAACAATGTGGAATATTATTACAAGGGAGACAGGGCAACCAAGAGTACAGGATGACAGCATCACCATCAAAGCGAATGGAAACTTGATAAACAACAAGCCGGAAGTTGAAAACATTTTGAATAATCATTTTTTAAATGTTGTAGAGAAAATAGGATCTAAATGTTCATTAGAAGAAGCAAGGCAGTTAATGGAAGAGGCCTTACCCACACCATTTGATACAATTGAAATTTCACCCACCTCTCCTTCTGAAATTAGGAAGATAATAAACTCTCTCAAGAATAAAAGCTCACATGGAATTGATGGCATTTCCAGCAGGATAATAAAAGCTTGTTCCCAAGAAATAAGTGGGATTCTTAGCCACATGTGTAATAGCTCTCTGAAGCATGGTATTTTCCCAGATAGACTGAAGTATGCCATTGTTAAGCCACTGCATAAAAAAGGGGATACATCTGATGTCATCAACTATCGCCCAATCTCTCTTCTGACTGCCTTATCCTTGAAAAAGTAATGTATTGTAGAGTAGCTTCACACCTTTGTAAAAATAAAGTTTTAACAAAATGTCAGTTTGGTTTCCAGAAGGGTTTTTCAACGGAAAATGCTATATATATATTTTCATTAATTAAATATTAAATGCTCTGAGTAACTGGAAGTCACCTGTTGGGATTTTTTGTGATCTATCAACGGCTTTTGATTGTGTAAATCATGGAATACTTCTGGATAAGCTCAAGTACTGAGGTATGAATGGGACAGGGCTTAAATGGTTTAAATCATACTTAACTGGAAGAGTGCAGAAAGTTGAAATAAGCAGTTCACATAACATGCAAAAAACTGGTGATTTCTCAAACTGGGGAACAATCAAGAATGAGGTGCCACAAGGTTCAGTCTTGGGTCCTTTGCTGTTCTTAATATATGTTAATGACTTGCCATTCTATATTCACGAAGATGCAAAGCTGGTACTTTTTTCCAATGATGCAAGTATAGCTATCACACCCAACACACAAGAATTAACTGGTGACATTGTAAACAATGTTTTTCAGAAAATCATTAAGTGTTTCTCTGCAAATGGGCTCTCATTAAACTTTGACAAAACACCGTATATACAGTTCCACACAGTAAGTGAAATGACACCATTAATAAATATAGACTTCGATCAGAAATTGGTAGCTAAGGTAGAATATTCAAAATTTCTAGGTGTATGCATTGATGAGGGGTTGAACTGGAAAAAACACACTAAGGATCTGCTGAAACGTTTGAGTTCAGCTACTTATGCTATTAGGGTCATTGCAAATTTTGGCGATATACATCTCAGTAAATTAGCTTACCACGCCTATTTTCATTCTCTGCTTTCGTATGGCATCATATTCTGGGGTAACTCATCGTTGAGTAAAAAAGTGTTCATTGCACAAAAGCGTCTAATCAGAATAATTGCTGGAGCTCATCCAAGATCATCCTGCAGACACTTATTTAATGAGCTGGAGATCTTCGCTGTAGCCTCACAATATATATATTCACTTATGAAATTTGTTATTAACAATCCGAACGAATTCAAAAGTAATAGCGGTGTACATGGCTACAACACTAGGAGAAAGGATGATCTTCACTACTCAATGTTAAATCTAACTTTGGCTCAGAAGGGGGTAAATTATGCTGCCACAAAAGTCTTTGGTCACTTACCTAACAGCATAAAAAGTCTGACAGATAGCCATATAGCATTTAAAAGGAAATTAAAAGAATTTCTTAATGGCAACTCCTTCTACTCATTAGATGAATTTTTGGATACAGTAAGTGGGTAATTTCCCCAACCCCAACAAAAAAGTGTCATGTAATATTTTGTGTAATGTACTGTCTATACAAGACACCTTTTATTAACCTGACACGTTCCACATCATTACGAAGTGTCGTATTCATGATCTATGGAATAAGTACTAATCTAATCTAATCTAATAAACCATTTAAATAGGCAACAGCCATAAGATCAGTTGTAGAGTAATGTGAATTATTTCCTCATTTTCAAAAATTTATATCTTTGTTCAGTCAGATATCAATGTTGAAATTTTTAGAATACGTTGCTTTCGTATAGGTGTACAAACTGTGCAAAAATCATATTTTTATATTCAGTACCACCTGAGATAATTAACCCCAAACTTTACAAACAATAAAAATTTTCAAATTTCTAAAATTCACAAAAAATTAAGGAAACATTTGTAAGTGTTCTTGCTCTATAAGAAGCTAGTAGTGTGTGATATCTAACTATAGGAAAAAATATACTCTCATAAATCACTCCTTGTTTGTTATTTTTGGGCCTAAAAAGTGGATTTCTGAACATTTGGATACCAAAATTTGGAGGTCATTTTGACTGGTTATTTTTGAATTTAGGGATTTTGTGTACCAGACAAAGTTGTAGAGGACACTTTTCTAAAAACAATCATGTCAATTGCAATGTTGTAACTTAACCCAGTCCAGAGATATTCGTATTTTTGCTAACGTCTCTAAGCTGAAACATCGTCACGCTCTAACAAATGAAAATGGGCGCCATTCAGTAAAGATGAAAGGTTAAATGTTTTAAAAAACTGTTTTGAACGTCTCAATTATAGGGTAATTACATATCAAGAAAATTAAAATATTTAAAAATGGTGAAGCAACCAACTTTATTTTTATTGGAACACTTCATTTGGACTGACTGACCCTGCTGCACACGCAGTATGACATTGCAGAGCCATATGCTGAACACAATGGTCTTTGCTCTTGGTAGTGTCATGTGGCCATCTGGGGCCCAGTCTTCTTGTAACTGTACTTTCTTATGACCACCACTGCCAGCAGCCATGTATAGTGGCTCCATTCCTGCCAAGTCTTTGTGCAGTATTCTGGAAAGAACATCCAGTTTCTCATAGCATCATTAAATGACCTCCTGCAAACTCAGCGAGGTGTTGATAATGGTGTCTTTGTCATCTTGAAGGCATTCTTGACTAACATCAACTCAAGACATCCAATCTCAAAGATAACTAAAGCTCTTGACCATTACACTGTATATTTAATGAAAAATTGATTTGCACTCTTACCTGACTGGTACGAAATCTGAATAGATTTCATCTTTCGGAAGTAGAAACACACTTGCCAACTTTTGTTTTTGTCACACAACTCCTTCTAGGTGTTAAGATTTTTTTTCCTGTCAAATGTGTTACCTATCTGATACAGTAGAGGCCTTTTATCTGTACTAGTTAACAAGAGGAGAATGATCTTCTTGCAGAAATAGCAAACAGCCAATCAGTTGCCAAATAGAAGTATTAAAACCCATTTACCATGGTTTCAACATTTACAAAATATGTTTTCTTCAGGAGGAAATATTGACAACTGGATTACATGTTATATTGTAGCAGAGGTACATTAAAATACAGCTGAAAGGTGTCATTCAAATATCCTCTGCCACAACATGTAATCCAGTTGTCAATATTTCCTTCTGAAGAATACTTTTTGTAACTATGGTAAAAGGCTTTTAATAAACCTTCCATTTTGCAGCTGATTGGTCATTTATTATTTCTACAAGAAGATTTCATCCTATGGTTGCTGCTCCAGCCAGGTACACAGTTTTGAAGAGAATGATGATGTGAGCTACTGAAATAGGATAATATACAAAAGTATAGTAACTTTCGGGTCGACAGAAGTGTCCGATCCCACGCGTCGGCTTTGACCCGTGATGTAAGGGTGTTGTCGTGTGTGATGTCATGACGGCGCGGAGTTTGGTTTGAGTGTGGCTGTCTCCAGTTCTGTTTTATCTTATTTTATTTACTTTTCTGATCTGTTCGTTCTATCTCATGAGATTTTTTTTTTTTTAGTTTAAAAACACTTATTACTTATTTTAATTATCTGTTTCCTCCAATTTCTGTTTTAGTTTATTATATTTATCTTTCTGATCTGTTCGTTCTATCCCGTGACATTTCTTGTTTTTAAAAGACAAAAAACACTAATCAGCTACTGAAGCATCTTTATCTTCTATGGGTTGCAGGGGTTACGACCCCTGGGGAGGTGGGTGGGTATTCATGCATCGCTGTCTTCACTTACACGTTGTAGCTACACAAGGCATCTAAATTTGTTTATATTTAGTTTGCCCCCCACCCAAAACACCTCATTTCCCGCGCTTGTCCCGTTAGTGTCATTAGGCTTCTTGTGAAAAGTGTGTGTGTTTGTTTTTGTTTCCGCCATATTTGTGACGTCATGGGTCAAAGCAGACGGGCGGGATCGGACGCTTCCGTATTTCCTAACTTTCTAACACAAGAATTAAAATGAGTGACTAGAGTTACAAACAATTAGTACTCCACATCTGACACCTACATCTACATCTACATCTACATCTACATCTACATCCATACTCCGGAAGCCACTTGACGGTGTGTGGCGGAGGGTACTTTGAGTACCTCTATCGGTTCTCCCTTCTATTCCAGACTCGTATTGTTCGTGGAAGGAAGGATTGTCGGTATGCCTTGGTGTGGGCTCTAATCTCTCTGATTTTATCCTCATGGTCTCTTCGTCAGATATACGTAGGAGGGAGCAATATACTGCTTGACTCTTCGGTGAAGGTATGTTCTCGAAACTTCAACAAAAGCCTGTACCGAGCTACTGAGCGTCTCTCCTGCAGAGTCTTCCACTGCAGTTTATCTATCATCTCCGTAACGCTTCCGCAATTACTAAATGATCCTGTAACGAAGCGTGCTGCTCTCCGCTGGATCTTCTCTATCTCTTCTATCAACCCTATCTGGCACGGATCCCACACTGCTGAGCAGTATTCAAGCAGTGGGCGAACAAGTGTACTGTAACCTACTTCCTTTGTTTTCGGATTGCATTTCCTTAGGATTCTTCCAATGAATCTCAGTCTGGCATCTGCTTTACCAACGATCAACTTTATATGTTCATTCCATTTTAAATCACTCCTAATGCGTACTCCCATATAATTTATGGAATTAACTGCTTCCAGTTGCTGACCTGCTATTTTGTAGCTAAATGATAAGGGATCTATCTTTCTATGTATTCACAGCACATTACACTTGTCTACATTGAGATTCAACTGCCATTCCCTGCACCATGCGTCAATTCGCTGCAGATCCTCCTGCATTTCAGTACAATTTTCCATTGTTACAACCTCTCGATATACCACAGCATCATCCGCAAAAAGCATCAGTGAACTTCCGATGTCATCAACAAGGTCATTTATGTATATTGTGAATAGCAACGGTCCTACGACACTCCCCTGCGGCACACCTGAAATCACTCTTACTTCGGAAGACTTCTCTCCATTGAGAATGACATGCTGCGTTCTGTTATCTAGGAACTCTTCAATCCAATCACACAATTGATCTGATAGTCCATATGCTCTTACTTTGTTCATTAAAAGACTGTGGGGAACTGTATCGAATGCCTTGCGGATGTCAAGGAACATGGCATCTACCTGTGAACCCGTGTTTATGGCTCTCTGAGTCTCGTGGACGAATAGCGCGAGCTGGGTTTCACACGACCGTCTTTTTCGAAACCCATGCTGATTCCTACAGAGTAGATTTCTAGTCTCCAGAAAAGTCATTATACTCGAACATAATACGTGTTCCAAAATTCTACAACTGATCGACATTAGAGATATAGGTCTACAGTTCTGCACATCTGTTCGACGTCCCTTCTTGAAAACGGGGATGACTTACGCCCTTTTCCAATCCTTTGGAACGCTACTCTCTTCTAGAGACCTACGGTACACCGCTGCAAGAAGGGGGGGGGGGGGGGGGGGGCAAGTTCCTTCGCATTTTTTTTTTGGTCATCAGTCTACTGACTGGTTTGATGCAGCCTGCCACGAATTCCTTTCCTGTGCTAACCTCTTCATCTCAGAGTAGCACTTGCAACCTACGTCCTCAATTATTTGCTTGACGTATTCCATTCTCTGTCTTCTTCTACAGTTTTTGCCCTCTACAGCTCCCTCTAGCACCATGTCTTAGCAGATGTCCTATCATCCTGTCCCTTCTCCTTATCAGTGTTTTCCACATATTCCTTTCCTCACTGATTCTGCGTAGAACCTCCTCATTCCTTACCTTATCAGTCCACCTAATTTTCAACATTCGTCTATAGCACCACATCTCAAATGCTTCGATTCTCTTCTGTTCCGGTTTTCCCACAGTCCATGTTTCACTACCATACAATGCTGTACTCCAGACGTACATCCTCAGAAATTTCTTCCTCAAATTAAGGCCAGTATTTGATATTAGTAGACTTCTCTTGGCCAGAAATTCCTTTTTTGCCATAGTGAGTGTGCTTTTGATGTCCTCCTTGCTCCGTCCGTCATTGGTTATTTTACTGCCTAGGTAGCAGAATTCTTTAACTTCATTGACTTCGTGACCATCAATCCTGATGTTAAGTTTCTCGCTGTTCTCATTTCTACTACTTCTCATTACCTTCGTCTTTCTCCGATTTACTCTCAAACCATACTGTGTACTCATTAGACTGTTCATTCCGTTCAGCAGATCATTTAATTCTTCTTCACTTTCACTCAGGATAGCAATGTCATCAGCGAATCGTATCATTGATATCCTTTCACCTTGTATTTTAATTCCACTCCTGAACCTTTCTTTTATTTCCATCATTGCTTCCTCGATGTACAGATTGAAGAGTAGGGGCGAAAGGCTACAGCCTTGTCTTACACCATTCTTAATACAAGCACTTCGTTCTAGATCGTCCACTCTTATTATTCCCTCTTGGTTGTTGTACATATTGTATATGACCCGTCTCTCCCTATAGCTTACCCCTACTTTTTTCAGAATATCGAACAGCTTGCACCATTTGATATTGTCGAACGCTATTTCCAGGTCGACAAATCCTATGAAAGTGTCTTGATTTTTCTTTAGCCTTGCTTCCATTATTAGCCGTAACGTCAGAATTGCCTCTCTCGTCCCTTTACTTTTCCTAAAGCCAAACTGATCGTCACCTAGCGGATTCTCAATTTTCTTTTCCATTCTTCTGTATATTATTCTTGTAAGCAGCTTCGATGCATGAGCTGTTAAGCTGATTGTGAGATAATTCTCGCACTTGTCAGCTCTTGCCGTCTTCGGAATTGTGTGGATGATGCTTTTCCGAAAGTCAGATGGTATATCGCCAGACTCATATATTCTACATACCAACGTTAATAGTCGTTTTGTTGCCACTTCCCCCAGTGATTTTAGAAATTCTGATGGAATGTTATCTATCCCTTCTGCCTTATTTGACTGTAAGTCCTCCAAAGCTCTTTTAAATTCCGATTCTAATACTGGATCCTCTATCTCTTCTAAATCGACTTCTGTTTCTTCTTCTATCACATCAGACAAATCTTCACCCTCATAGAGGCTTTCAATGTATTCTTTCCACCTATCTGCTCTCTCCTCTGCATTTAACAGTGGAATTCCCGTTGCACTCTTAATGTTACCACCGTTGCTTTTAATGTCACCAAAGGTTTTTTTGACTTTCCTGTATGCTGAGTCTGTCCTTCCGACAATCATATCTTTTTCGATGTCTTCACATTTTTCCTGCAGCCATTTCGTCTCAGCTTCCCTGCACTTCCTATTTATTTCATTCCTCAGCGACTTGTATTTCTGTATTCCTGGTTTTCCCAGAACATGTTTGTACTTCCTCCTTTCATCAATCAACTGAAGTATTTCTTCTGTTACCCATGGTTTCTTCGCAGCTACCTTCTTTGTACCTATGTTTTCCTTCCCAACTTCTGTGATGGCCCTTTTTAGAGATGCCCATTCCTCTTCAACTGTACTGCCTACTGCGCTATTCCTTATTGCTGTATCTATAGCGTTATAAAACTTCAAACGTATCTCGTCATTCCTTAGTACTTCCGTATCCCACTTCTTTGCGTATTGATTCTTCCTGACTAATATCTTGAAATTCAGCCTACTCTTCATCACTACTATATTGTGATCTGAGTCTATATCTGCTCCTGGGTACGCCTTACAATCCAGTATCTGATTTCGGAATCTCTGTCTGACCATGATGTAATCTAATTGAAATCTTCCCGTATCTCCCGGTCTTTTCCAAGTATACCTCCTCCTCTTGTGATTCTTGAACAGGGTATTCACTATTACTAGCTGAAACTTGTTACAGAACTCAATTAGTCTTTCTCCCCTTTCATTCCTTGTCTCAAGCCCATATTCTCCTGAAACCTTTTCTTTTACTCCTTCCCCTACAACTGCATTCCAGTCACCCATGACTATTAGATTTTCGTCCCCCTTTACATACTGCATTACCCTTTCAATATCCTCATACACTTTCTCTATCTGTTCATCTTCAGCTTGCGACGTCGGCATGTATACCTGAACTATCGTTGTCGGTGTTGGTCTGCTGTTGATTCTGATTAGAACAACCCGGTCACTGAACTGTTCACAGTAACACACCCTCTGCCCTACCTTCCTATTCATAACGAATCCTTCACCTGTTATACCATTTTCTGCTGCTGTTGATATTACCCGATACTCATCTGACCAGAAATCCTTGTCTTCCTTCCACTTCACTTCACTGACCCCTACTATATCTAGATTGAGCCTTTGCATTTCCCTTTTCAGATTTTCTAGTTTCCCTACCACGTTCAAGCTTCTGACATTCCATGCCCCGACTCGTAGAACGTTACCCTTTCATTGATTATTCAATCTTTTTCTCATGGTAACCTCCCCCTTGGCAGTCTCCTCCCGGAGATCCGAATGGGGGACTATTCCGGAATCTTTTGCCAATAGAGAGATCATCAGGACACTTCTTCAAATACAGGCCACATGTCCTGTGGATACACGTTACGTGTCTTTAATGCAGTGTTTTCCATTGCCTTCTGCATCCTCTTGTCGTTGATCATTGCTGATTCTTCCGCCTTTAGGGGCAATTTCCCACCCGTAGGACAAGAGAGTGCCCTGAACCTCTATCCGCTCCTCCGTCCTCTTTGACAAGGCCGTTGGAAGAATTTACTCTGTGTAAAATCGAACTGGTATCCCATCAGATTCAGCGGCCTTTCCTCTTTTGAGCGATTTTAATTGTTTCTCTATCCCTCTGTCGCCTATTTCGATATCTACCATTTTGTCATCTGTGCGAAAATCTAGAGAAGGAACTACAGTGCAGTCTTCCTCTGTGAAACAGCTTTGGAAAAAGACATTTAGTATTTTGGCCTTTAGTCTGTCATCCTCTGTTTCAGTACCATTTTGGTCATAGAGTGTCTGGACATTTTGTTTTGATCCACCTACCGCTTTGACGTAAGACCAAAATTTCTTAGGATTTTCTGCCTAGTCACTACATAGAACTTTACTTTCGAATTCATTGAACGCCTCTCGCATAGCCCTCCTCACACTACATTTCGCTTTGCGTAATTTTTGTTTGTCTGCAAGGCTTTGGCTATGTTTATGTTTGCTGTGAAGTTCCCTTTGCTTCCGCAGCAGTTTTCTAACTCTGTTGTTGTACCACGGTGGCTCTTTTCCATCTCTTACGATCTTGCTTGGCACATACTCATCTAACACATATTGTACGATGGTTTTGAACTTTGTCCACTGATCCTCAACACTACCTGCACTTGAGACAAAACTTTTGTGTTGAGTCATCAGGTACTCTGTAAACTGCTTTTTGTCACTTTTGCTAAACAGAAAAATCTTCCTACCTTTTTTCACATTTCTATTTACGGCTGAAATTATCGATGCAGTAACCGCTTTATGATCACTGATTCCCTGTTCTGCATTAACTGTTTCAAATAGTTCGGGTCTGTTTGTCACCAGAAGGTATAATATGTTATCGCCACGAGTCGGTTCTCTGTTTAACTGCTCAAGGTAGTTTTCAGATAATGCACTTAAAAAGATTTCACTGGATTCTTTGTCCCTGCCAACCGTTATAAGCGTCTGAGTCTCCCAGTCTATATCCCGAAAATTAAAATCTCCTCCCAGAACTATAACATGGTCGGGAAATCTACTCGAAATATTTTCCAAATTTTCCTTCAGGTGCTCTGCCGCAACAACGGCTGAGCCAGGGGGCCTATAGAGACTTCCAATTACCATGTTTGAGCCTGCTTTAACTGTGTCCTTCGCCCAAATTATTTCACATTTCGGATCTCCGTCAATTTCCTTCGATACTATTGCACTTCTTATCGCTATAAACACTCCTACCCCTTCACTGTCCAGCCTGTCTCTGCGGTATACATTCCAATCTGAGTTTAGAATCTCATTACTGTATAAATCTGGTTTCAGCCAACTTTCTGTCCCTAGTACTATGTGGGCATTGTGACCATTCATTAATGAGAGCAGTTCTGGGACCTTTCTATAGACGCTCCTGCAGTTTACTATCAGCACATTAATACTGTTATTCCCTGTTGCATTTTGCCTACTCCTACCTTGCCACGTCTCAGGAGGCGTCTTGTCAGGCCTAGGGAGGGAATTCTCTAACCTAAAAAAACCCACATGAACACTCCACACGTACTCCGCTACCCTTGCAGCCGCTTCCGGCGTGTAGTGCACGCCTGACCTATTCAGGGGGACCCTACATTTCTCCACCCGATAGCGGAGGTCGAGAAATTTGCACCCCAGATCTCCGCAGAATCGTCTGAGCCTCTGGTTTAAGCCTTCTACTCGGCTCCAAACCAGAGGACTGCAATCGGTTCTGGGAACGATACTACAAATAGTTAGCTCAGATTCCACCCCATGAGCGAGGCTTTCCGCCTTCACCAATTACGCCAACCGCCTGTACAAACTGAGGATGACCTCTGAACCCAGACGGCAGGAGTCATTGGTGCCGACATGAGCAACAATTTGAAGTCGGGTGCACTCAGTGCTCTCTATCGCCGCCGGCAGGGCCTCCTCCACATCTCGGATGAGATCCCCCGGCAAGCAGACAGAGTGAACACTGGCCTTCTTCCCTGAACTTTCCGCTATTTCCCTAAGGGGCTCCATCATCCGCCTAACGTTGGAGCTCCCAATAACTAATAAACCCCTCCCCCCGTGTGCCTGCTCGGACCTTGCTGAAGGAGCGGCCACATGCCCTCTGACAGGCAGAGCGGGCGATGCCACACGGCCAGCTTCCACATTGACCCTCCGCCTCGTGCGGCGCAAACGCTGCTGAACCCGCCACTCGCCTTGCGCCCGGTACCCGCGAAGATGTCTCGACAGCAGGGACAGTGGTTGAAGCATGTAACACCTGGGGTGTACCGTGCGACACACCAGACTCCCCACTGCCGTTACATTCCTAGGCAGCAGCCTGAAGACGGCCGACTGCGGCCATCAACACGCTCAGCTGTTCACGAACAGTGGCCAGCTCCTCCTGCGTCCGTACACAGCAGTCACACATCCTATCCATCCTAAGATATCAATTTACTGTAGAGAGTTAATCAACTTTTAACTAGACTGCTAATTCACTAAAGGCGGCTAATAGTTGACTAAACTGTGGTTGCTAGACACTTCTCGTAGAAAACAATGAAAATAACACTACCTGTCTCTGGACTGTATTGAAAACAAACACTAGCATTGCTGGCACTATGGTTGACTGAAGGGACTCTCTCTGACTGTATTCAAAACAAACACGAAATCTATGGAACACTATTACTAGCACTCGACAATTAAAGCTTGCTAAAAGCAAAAACACATGGAAGAAGAAGTAACAAGTAAGAAAAATACAGTTAATACTTAAATTAATGTAGCTCGCTGCACAGCAGATGTGACAGACGGCAGTTACGACAACACTGACACTACTGGCACTATGGCTGACTAAAGGGACTCTCTCTGACTGTATTCAAAACAAACACGAAATCTATGGAACACTATTACTAGCACTCGACAATTAAAGCTTCCTAAAAGCAAAAACACACGGAAGAAGAAGTGACAAGTAAGAAAAATTGCAGTTAATACTTAAATTAACGTAGCTCGCTGCACAGCAGACGGGACAGACGGCAGTTACGACGACGCTGTATTGTCAGTTTTGATACAGTAACACCAGCCAACTTAACTTACCTTTGATGAATGGCTTCTAGCACAGTGAAATGAATGGGTAGCTCTTAGAGCGTATTTAAGATGCTGTTGGTAGTTCAGAAACTGAATGTTAAATGAAAATCACACAACTTCATCTTTCAGCTAATGGTACAGCAATCTCCTGATGTGTTCAAGATAGAATAAGGAAATTAAATAAATAAAAAGTCATTTTGCCACCGAGACTGCCTATTCTTTCGTGAATGTTAAATGGTAAAAGTAACAATGAACAGTAATGTTTCACAGATGATGGGTAAAATCAAGTGAATGACTACAACTATCTTATTGATCCTCACATATCTGAAGTTTATTTTTATCATTTACAATAAACTGTTTGATACGTACAATGTAAACACGGTCATATCATACTCAATCCGTACAATTTTTATCAAGCTTGCTTGCAAAGAGAGAGAGAGAGAGAGAGAGAGAGAGAGAGAGATAAAGAGAGAGCACTCTTACAATATTTATTTTACTTCTATACTGTTTTTGGTATGTACGTTTTGATGGTACACTGATCTGCGGCACAGACCAAGGTCTTGGGAAGGGTAAAAAGAGGACAGTTTGGTTGTGAGTTGGTAAAGGCAACACATGTGATCATATGTGAATAAGTACAATTCTTGTTATGTATTTTATGCATATTGTATTTCAATGAATGATTATGTCCACTATTTTTATGATGTCATGGGTCAAGGTGGATGAACATCAGTATGTTCAATATTATGTTGGTCATATCAGCAGTCTTTGAGAGGTAATGTCGCAGTTCACTCCCAAAGACTGTTACTGGTACAAAATGATGTGAAATATACAGGGTGATTCATGAAGATATGCAAATATTTTAATATCTTATTCTACAAATAAAACTAAAGAAAAAAGTTCACATAAACATAGGTCTGCAAATGTTTAGTTACGGAGTTATAGCTAATAAAAGATTTCACCTGAAATTTAGCATCTTCGCTAATATGAAGCCATTGCAAAACTGTACAAGGTTAGAGTAAAGCACGATTTCCATTTATTTTGTTGTTATTGATATGGTGAATCTAATAAAACATGTCCCGACATGTATCTGCAGTAGTTTTCCAGAACACCCAGAAAAGCAAAGACGTAATTTAGTAAAAATTTTAATTTTTTAACTACTTGGCCCAACTTGTTTTTTAAATTCCAGACAACTGCACAAAGTTTTCAACAGAAGTTGTAGAGAATTTAATTTTGGAAAAATGATGGTAATAACATTAACTGACAGTGGACTCCTGGACAGGTGAGTACAGGGTTATAAATACAAAATAAAATCGAGGTAATACAAAGCAAAATAGAATTGTATGTCAGCTAGTACGAAAAGCATAGTGAACGCATTATCATAGCCAAGACAGGCATGAAACCAACCCCCACCACAGTAGTGCAATTTTATACACCAACTACCTGCACAGATGATGAAGAAAATGGAATAATGAATGATCAAACAAAAGAAATTATTCTAATAGTTATGGGAGAGGAAAAATAGTAGGATAATACTGACTGGGGGAAAGGAATGAAAGAGGAAGCCATCTGGTAGAATTTTGCACAGAGCATGATTTAATCATTTCGAATCCTTGGTTTATGAATCATGAAAGAAGGCTGTATACGTGGCACAGACCTAGAGAAACTGGAAGGTGTCGGACTTATTACACAGTGGTAAAATGGAGATTTCACAACCATAAAACATTTCCATGGGCAGATGTGAACTCTAATCACAATTCATTGTTTATGAACTGTAGATTAAAACCGGAGAAACTGCAAGAAGAACCAAATGTTCTGAGTGTTTCAAAAAGAGCATGAGGAACAAATAATTGAAATAGGGAAAAGAACATAGTATAAGAAGAACGGATAACTTTGAGAGATGAAATAGTGAAGGCAGCAGAGGATAAAATTGATAAAAAGACAAGGTCTAGTAGTAATCCTTGGATATCACAGAAGATATTGAATTTAACTAATGAAATGATACTTCTCTTAGAACTTAAGTTACAGAAAGGTAAACCAACATTTACAGCATATGTTGATTAGAGGAAACTTTTGACAATGTTAACTGGAAGACACTCTGAAATTCTGATGGAAGCAGAGGTAAAACAAAAGGAGCAACAGATTATATACAACTTTTACAAAAACTGAACAACTGTTATAAAGCTCTAAGGGATCTCCTCACCAGAGAGAGCATTGCAGGAACATGATAGTATGCAACCTCATGTTGTAGAATCCAGCTGCATGAAAGCTGTCAGTAATAAATACTGACAAGTGCAAGCCAAGTGCTGTGATCCACTTCCTACTCATGGAAGGAATAACACATACAAAAATTTTTTCATGAATCTAAATGGTTTACAGTGAAGGTGTTATGGACAGAACAAGTATGTTTAAGTGGTGTAGGGAGATTAGTGGAGGCAGAAGAAATGTTCATGATGAACAGTGGAATGGAAGACCTTCCATTTTGACCAATGAGCTGGTAAAAAAAATTGAGGAAACTCTTTGTGAATACAGCTGGCTGACTGCGGATGAAATTTCTGCTTTGTTTCCACAACTCTCCAGAGCTCTCTTACACAATACTCTCTCAGAAATGCTGGGCTACCGGAAATTGTGCACAATATGGCTTCCGATACAGGTGACAGAGCAGTCCAAGAGATATCTGGTCAATAGCGCCTACAGGTTTCTTGAGCATCTTGAACTGGAAGGAGAGAATTTTCTGAGCTCTACTGTGGCTGGATATGAAATGTGAGTGCATCATTAGACCCCTGAGGCAAAAACATAGTCTTCATAGTGGCACCACAGTAATTCCCCATCTGCCAAAAAATTCACAACCATGTTTTCGGGCCAAAAAAATCATTGCCTTAGTGTTTGGGGAATGGAAAGGCATCATTTTGGTTGAAATTCTGTCTCGTGGGAGACCATCAATACAAAACGATATTGTAAGAGCCCAAGGAACTCACAAGAGGCATTCAATACAAAAGCTGGGAAATGCTAATGAGAGAGAAGTGTGTTCATTGCACAACAAAGCCCGTCCTCATACAGCCGTAGCCATCGAGGTGCTTCTTCGCTCATTTGATTGAGATGTTTTGAACTCATCCTCCCTTCTCCCCTCCAAACTACTTCCTCCCCCCCCCCTCCCCCATATTCCCCTGACTTGACACATGATGCAGACTATCATTATTCCACCACCCTGAAGACATATGAGTGGAATTAAATTTTCAACCGATGAGCTGATGCAGACAGAGATTCGGAGTGGGGGAAGGAGCTAGAGACAGAGTTCTTCAAGGAGGGCATAAAGAAGCCTTTGCCAAGGCTCATCATGGGGTGGCAATTGTGTGAAAAAAGTCAACAAATGTAGCAACAATATCCTTGTAATACAATTTTTGTAAGAAGATATATATATCTAGTACACTTACTTTCTGAATGTGCTCGTATTTGCCTGCAGTGTAGGCCCATGTGAAGTGAAAGTGAATGATAAGCTGTTCAGATCAGGAGAGAATAGAAGCCTTTGAGATGTGGTACTACAGAAGAATGCTGAATATTAGATGGGTAGGTTTTGTAATTAATGAGAAGGTAATGAAGAGAATTGAGGAGAAACAAATCTTGTGGCACAACTTGTATGAAATAAGAGGTCGGTTGAGAGGACCCATTCAAACCAATGAAACATCAATTTAGTTTTCTAAGGAAGTAAGGGGGAGGGGGGATTGTATAGGGAGATAAAGAGACGAATACAGTACGCAGATTCAAATGGATGCAGGTTACACTAGTTATACAGAGATGATGAGGCTTGCACAGGATAGAGTAGCTTGGGTGGAGAGCTGCAACTATCCAGTCTTCAGACTGAAGATGATGATGATGACAGCCATGTATGCTGTTCTACCTGGAGGTGGTTATACAATAACTACGAAGAAATATCCCTCATTTTATATTTCCTCATATTACTAGTTTTCCTTGTGATACCACTTGATACTTCTTAATCACAGCCTACAATGTTCACATGTGCATCAAGAGAAAGTTCCTCAATTATGAAAGAATTAAATTCTTCCATGTACTGAGCATAACTGATTGATTACAAGGCAACATTCTATCCATCCAATGTAAGAATGTGAAGGGAGGAACACACACACACACACACACACACACACATACACACCTGCCCTCCACCCCCACTTATTTTCTTCCTCTAGTGTTCTGATTAAGTTCTTATTACAAGTTACAAACAAAATTCAGCAGTGTGTAACAGGCATATCTTTGCAACACAGTAGCTCCATGAATTGGCTTCTCATGCCATCTACAGACTTTCGTCTGAAGATAGCCATACAGACCCAAACTGGTTACTGGAATTAAAAATAAATAATTTATTGCTATATGGACTATTTTATTGATTATGTAATCAGTTCAGCTCCGAACGACATGCTGAGCATGTAAAACAATAAAGTGGATGATTTCATCTCAAATCATATAAGTGATGTCAATTTGTGGTCACGAATTTCTCTGAGGGAAAAAAAAAAAAATACTTATTAGACCTCTATATCATAAGTATTAAGAAACAAAGTATTTTCTTTTTATCTTAATTTTTGTAAATAGTACGGCCCCTTGTGAAAAATGTATCTTTTGTAAATAACTCTTAAAGCAGTATAGAACAAAAAATATATAACTAATAAAGCAAAAGTACTGGAGACCTGGCATATGTTTTGTGTTAAAGCTCTCTCTTAGTGTGTTGAAATTTAGTTGACACCCACAAACTTATGGGCATCCTTTCACTTACAAATTTAAGACGAAAATATGAAGTTTCAAGTTAATTTTCCACTTACTTTTTTTTTTAATTTGGAAATATCACAGAATGCTACCTTTTCTGTCATATTACGAAATACTACTGATGTAACTATAAACAGGATCTTCTTTGTTCCGGCTATCAGCATTATGTATTTATAACACACGAGTGAGAACTTGCACATAAACCACTCTGCATCGAGTTTTGTGTTTGATTTAAACATTTTGTTGGATGCAACGGCAGTGAGGAAATACAGTAGTGAAAGAGTGAGGTGTGCGGGCTATGAAAAAAGACACATGAAGGTGGTGTTCAAGAAAAGTGAGAAGCACTTCACAGTTGTTGGAAATCTGTCAGCGGTATTACTGAAATATATTGGTATTAGTATCATATCCATTGTGCAAAAATTGCTGCACTCACTACAAGAAGAAATCCAATCACAACCAACCTGAATGATCACCATCACCTGAATGTGAAACTGAAGAAGACTGTGCAGGTGTTTATATTTCTGGGTGTGGAATTGTTGATGTGTTGAATGTTAGTATTTCTGCTGTAGCTCCTACAGTATCTCTCCTTAAAATGTCCAGGAAAGGTAAGAAGCACAAGAAGATAACAGTATGTAAAAAGAAACGTGGAAGACATTGAAACAAGTTTTACACATGCAACATCTTCAAAACTTTGTGAAATGTAAAATGTAGATGCACTTGGCGCAGAACCTGAAGATATATACAAAATGTGATGTGTGGTTTCAAAACCTTAATACTGCTATCTCAGCAGCCACCTATACTGAAAAGGTACAGTTACTGATACTGATACCACGTAGCTACTCTGAGCAGCACATAAACAAATTTGTATCCACTTCCTCACATTATTTGATTTCAGAAGCTCATAGAATAAAGAATGAGAAAGGTCATGTGGAACAATCGGGTCTACTGCCGGATGTTTTGTGTCACTCTGGCACAATATTTTGGCCACGTAACTCGTTGCCTTCTTCAGGTGCTACCTGAGACTGCCATATTGGAGGATCTTGTCCAGTATTTATGCCCGCAGGGCACCCAACACCCGGCGGGCATAAATATTGGACAAGATCCTCCAATACAGCAGTCTCAGGTAGCACCTGAAGAAGGCAACGAGTTACGTGGCCGAAATATTGTGCCAGAGTGACACAAACATCCGGCAGTAGACCCGATCATTCCACATGCCAAGATCTCGCCGGGAAAGCCTGAAGAGTTAATGAGAAAGGTATTTGGGCATGCCCAGTTTCTTACAGTGGGCATTCATTGTAAGATGACACACTTACTGTTGCTCAGAAATATTACCTAAGTGATGACAAAGATTGCAGCAGGCAAAGTCCTAACCATGCTGATATTATCTCTGTCAGTGAAAACGCTGAAAAAGTTAAAAAGTAAAAACATATATGACAAGATCAATAAGGAGAGAAGGAGAGCATATCTCCTAATGAAAAAGGAGAACCCCGATTTAAACATTCGTCTCACAAAATTCTAGTCCTTACGACCAAATTGAGTAAAATGCAAGTCAGTGAAAGACGTATGCACAGGTATTTACTACACTAATTTGAAACTTTTTTGTTTCACTGTAAGCAGTGTCACAGGAAAGAAGTACACAGAGATGGACTTGATGCTTCTGTGTATATGTCAAGAACCACAAGATAAATGTCAGTTGCAGGAGTGTCTAATGTGCCCTGGTGCTGAAGTGATGACTGTTGAAGCGTTACACCATAAGGGTACAGACAATGATGTAACCTATGCATTGTGGGAGGGAGGAGAGTTGATGAAAAATACAGTTGAGCCAGCTAAATTTGTTACTGAGGTCAGGCTCACCATCATATCGGGAGGATTCAGAGATCACGTCCGCATTGTTACTTTGTGCCAGGGAGGGCTCTCAACAAGGGAAGTGTCCAGGAATCTCGGAGTGAACCAAAGCGATGTTGTTCGGACATAGATACAGAGAAACAGGAACTGTTGATGACATGCCTCACTCAGGCCTGGTTACTACTGCAGTGGATGACCACTACCTACGGATTATGGCTCGGAGGAACCATGACAGCAATGCAGCCACAGGACGCTGTCTTACGACTCAAACTGTCTGCAATAGGCTGCATGATGCGCAACTTCACTCCTGATATCCATGGTGAGGTCCATCTTTGCAACCACAACACCATGCAGCGCAGTACAGATGGGCCCAACAACATGCCGAATGGACCGCTCAGGATTGGCATCATGTCCCCTTCACCTATGAGTGCCACATATGCCTTCAACCAGACAATCGTCGGAGATGTGTTTGGAGGCAACACTGTCGGGCTGAATGCCTTAGACACACTGTCCATCGAGTGCAGCAAGGTGGCCGTTCCCTGCTGTTTTGGGATGACATTATGTGGGGTAAATTTACACATCTTGTGAATGACTTCCTTCAGGATAACGACATTGCTTGACTAGAGTGGCCAGCATATTCTCCAGACGTGAACCCTATCGATTGTGCCTGGGATAGACTGAAAATGGCTGTTTATGGAAGACATGACCCACCAACTACTCTGAGGGATCTATGCCTAATCGACATTGAGGAGTGGGACAATCTGGACCAACAGTGCCTTGATGAACTTGTGGATAGTATGCCACAACGAATATAGGCATGCATCAATGCAAGAGGACGTGCTACTTGCTATTAGAGGTACCGGTATGTACAGCAATCTGGACCACCACCTCACTGTACGGTGGTACAACATGCAATGTGTGGGTTTCATGAGCACTAAAAAGGGTGGAAATGGTGTTTATGTTGATCTCTATTCCAATTTTATGTATAGGTTCAGGAACTCTCAGAACCAATGTGATTCAAAACTTTTTCTGATGTGTGTATTTTTTATTTTCAGCTTGAGAGTAGAGCTAGGCCGACCAGAAAAATTTCTCACATTTTGTCTAAACAAATATTGCCTACTGTGATTGTACATTCCCTAAGTGCAATGACCAACTAATGTACCATGAAATTTTTAGAACATTTAGGATGGGGGTTTTAAATAAAATCATTTCTGAATAACAAAAAAATCACATTCTTTCATCTTTATGTAAAAAATATTTTCACAGTTTAAGAATTTAATGCATTTGTGTCATAGCTGACAGTTAGCAGTCCTTCCACTTTATCACTTATGAAGACAGTCAACTTTTTTAAAAACATAATTTTGAAATTTACAAATTTTCATAGTTTATTCCCCCCCCTCCCCCCCCCCAAAAAAAAAAAAAAAAAAAAAAAAAAAAAGGGAAGCTCAGAAGTGTGTATAAATTGATCATGTCTCACAATAATGGGAAAAAAGTTTTTATTGAAAATAAATTCAGATTTATATCACTTTTCGTTTCTTTGCTACAATTTTTTTTTTTCCCTTTCATGACATTTTCACAAATACTCTCATTTTGAGAGGTCTGTAGTGTTTTAAAAAATCAAAACATTGTAGTTTTGGAGATGTGTCATGTAGAACTTCAACATAGCCTACATTTTTAACAGCAAACTTTGAAATAGTGATGTCACACATTCACTCTTGACCTGTATGATTTGAGATGAAACTGCCCAGATATACCAAACACATAAGAAAAATTGGATAAGAGGAATATTTGATATGAGTCGTCACCTTCGACTAGTGACATAGAAAACATGCGATAAGTGCCATAAACAACATGGTAACTGGATTGTGATATCAGTGGCAACTTCTCCAAAGGGGCTAATCTACATATTGATCTATCATCACAACCATTTTCCTTTTTTTTAGTTTCACATTTATTGGCTCAGCCAACTAACAAAAAAAAATGTGAATAAACAAACCAAAAGGTGGAGTCAAAGAACCATTAACATTACATCTAGGTCACAGTCAATGACTTGTATCAAATATTCCTCCTGGCTCGAAAAATCAAATACCTGTGCATCAATGAAATCAACGGTGTCATTCCCAGGTAATCTTTGATAGGCCACCCTCCCATAAGTAGTAACCTTTCTACGGGACATATCCACTGCAGGAACTGTTGCAGTTTGATGGCTGCTGACGTTTGACCTGAACTGGCAGGTACAGGATGAATGCACCTTCACCAGTTTGCCTGACTGGAACATACATTTATAATGGATACTAAATAATAATAAAATGTAGCTTTTAGGATGAGACTCTGCATATCACTATTATCATACCTTTCACATATATGAAATAAATGAATTATCTGCAAGATATATACCAATAAAAATACAACTTCTGGGATTTCAGACCAATACCTGTCTTTTTGAGACAGTGCTGTTAAATTGTTCAAGGAATTGATCTAAAATGCAGATATCTGGGTTATCATCCTGGCTGAGCATGCTGTTTTATATTGTTACATTCCATCAACACAATACATACTCTCATTTCATTTATTCGCCCGCGGATCACCTTATAATGATATCGGGTTTGTCGTCATAATACCATGAAAAAAAAAAAGGTTGCAAATATATAGAATACACAAGAATGCTTTATGAGAATAGGACATGTGGTGGGGCCTGGCCTTGATGAAGGAACCATCCCTGCATTTTCCTGAAATAAATTAGGTACAACATGGGAAACCTAAATTAGGACAGCAGGACATAGACAAAATTCCATCTCATCTGCCCAAATGGTAGGTCAGCAACTTAAAAACTGACTGCCTCATTCGGTTTCTCCTTATTGTATTATGTTATTTTGTTCACATACAATACACACACTGTCACTGCACACACTATGGACAACTGCTGGCGACTCCAGAACCATGAAAATGCTGCTATGCCCTTGCATTCCCTTCAGTCCATTTTGAAAAACTGGCTCCAGGACCATAAACGTACTACCATGAGTAACACACATCTCCACGTCCTCCTTTCAGTCTGTCTGGAAGACTGAGCCAGCACTCCCCTGTGCTGAGATGTTGAACTTAGGAGAATGAGAAGACATTGCTACAATGTATTATAGATCTTGGCACTACAGTATTGCAATGTGACAAGGGTGTTCTACTTATATCCTTTCATGATTAAACATTATTCTGAATCCTCTAAGTAATATTTGACTGTGTAGTATGTATTACTTATGATGAATGTTTCAGAAGCTTTTTTCAAAGACATGTATTTTAGTAATCTTCTTCAGCTCATTGGGCAATTAATTCTAGATGCAATTTTATTCTCTGGTAGCAAATGCTGTTCTGAGGGTTTTTTCCCCTCCCCCTTGTTAACTGTAAGTCCAAACTGGCTCTTGTTCTGTGATTATGTATAGATCTACTAGTTAAATACTAAGTAATGTCTTTTCTGATCTGCACAACAGATTGGTAGATGCATTCACTAGGTGCTGCAACAATATCCAGTTTCTTAAACAGTTCTTTGCAATGAGCAGTCTTTTTTTCTGCAATTTAAAAGTTGTGTCAGTGTTTTGTGCCTTCGATCTCCAGAAAAAAATCCCATAGCTAAGAACAGGGTGTAAATAGAAACAATATGTGACTACAAGACACTGGCTGTTATAAACTGGTGCTAGAACCCTAAGAGCAAAAAATTCTGTTGACATCCTTCCTGCCAGTATCTTTTTGCCTAAATTCCATGTTAACTGAGAAATATTCATCCCCAAAAACTTCATGTTTGTTATACAATTTATAATTACATCATCTAAACTTAATGGGACAGAACTACATTCCCTCTCTAAAAGTCAAAAATAAATGCAAATTTAAGAAAAAGTGTCTCTTATTATTATTATCATCTTCAAGGCAGAACAATACTAATCATCTTATTAGGAGGAAAAAGAAGGTAAGCTTTGTAAAGTTCTTATAGCAGTGCTGTCTCCATAATGCGGCACACTTAAAATAATACATCTGTACGTGCATGCATGTTTTAAGCATGGGGAAATTCAAAAACAGCAAAAATGGAAGAACCGAGAAAGTTGCAGATGCAGTGAAGAGAGCAAAATAAATAAAAAATCGAGGGAAAGCAAATATGGATATAGACTTCGTGTGTGTGTGTGTGTGTGTGTGTGTGTGTGTGTGTGTGTGTGTGTGTGTGTGTGTGTGTGTAAACAAATGGTCATAAAATGTATCAGAAGTACTACACTTGCACGACTACTCGGTACATTGACATCTTTGTACATACACTCCGAACCAACATGAAGTAAAAGGCAGAAGGTGCATCTCATATTTCCATACACTAATACCACTCCCCCCCCCCCCCCCCCCCCTGATTATCACAAAGTAGTAGTTATTGCTTTTTTGTGTCTGTCAATTTAGATTTTTCAATACTGCCAACATGTGTGTTAATGGACATGATGACATTTCCAAACTTGAAGTAATCTATGTTTTATATGTCTGTAAATAAAAAAAGAGAAAAAAATAAGAAATTTTGAAATACTTATATGACATACTGTTTACATTGAAAGTGAAACACAGCAATTTCATGTAGATACATAGAAGTATAAATTTTTTTGCAAATCCGGTAAGACAAGGACCTCAGATTCACGATACAGGCTCATGCTCTGCCTGGCTATGCTGTTTTACGTTTTTTCCTAAATCACTTTAAGCTGCCAAGATGGTTCCTTTTAAAAAAAAAAAAGCCAAGTTCATATGTCTGTAAACATGAGCTATGTCTTTCTTGCATTAATCTGACAAATCTCATCAAAAAATTATCTTTGAAAAAATAAATTTCTGATACTGAGCATAGTAGCACAATGAAAACATTACTAGATTATGACTGGCAACTGACATCACAGAATTTTCATACATGCCTTCTTCCCTGCCCTTTCCACAACAAATTGTTAACATGAAAATAAACAAATCTGGTTAAACTTTTACATGTGACATTTACTTGAAGCTACATATTTCAACACAGTGTATGGGTAAGGTGTTATAATTCAGTTTTGTAAATAAAATGCAATGGTTTTAAAGCTTAACCATTGTAACCAAAATTATCTCATATACTCCAGCTGCCACCAACATTATTTAATAGTGTAACGATGTAAGAATGAGTAGGCTCCATATGCGCACTCCAAGAGAGTGCTATACTTTAATTTTTGCTATACGGATTTGGCTGTAGAACTACTGAAACCTAAACGTGACTCGTAGTATCCTCGCTAAATTTACTGTTGTTTACTTTGATGGTGTGTTATGGTTTAACGTGTAAAGTACATGGAATTAGCTTGCAGTCTGCGGGTATTACGAATAACTGTGTCTATCCTATTGCCTTCAAATTTGGCCCGAGTTCCTGCAGCAAACTTTGTTCCTATATAACATGAAGTTCACAATAGGAGATAATGTTACCTTGTTACATGTACTTTTCTTAGATAACAGTAATTAAGTTGTAAATTTTATTAGTTGTTCCTGAGACGCTTTGGAAGGTGTTAATAGACAGTGTTAGATAGTTTCTGAAATTTACAGATCTGTCTCTTTAATATGACAGGTTATATCTACTCACTGTCTGTTCTTTCAACTAGAATTACTCACCTGACCAATTATGTATTTATTTATTACACGTACTAAAGTAAATATTTTCCGCTTGTTAAATTCTAGCGCACCTATTACTGTACTCAATTCTGTAAACAATACTTTCACTGTAAACACTACCACGCGATAACATTTTACGACATAAACACGCTCTAGTACGAGAATGGGACTACTAGATGTCAGGACGAGTAACATACTGACCACAGTCTAACATAGATTGTGTACTGACTGTGAGAAGGCGGGTTTTCGTTTCCCCGCAAAATTCTCTGGTTGACACTTAGAAAGAAAATTTACTGTGACCTTTTTTTACACTTATAAAGTTCTGTGAAGGGATGTTGATGATAATATGGAGATTTATAGCTCTTTTAAGGCGCACTAATTTTTATAGACCTCCGTAAGCCCACTGCGAATATTTCCTTATTCTCTCTCTTCCTTAAAAAGTGGATATTTCAAATAGCACAGATTAGTGCTAAAATGGTCAGGAACTGTTATGAAATACGGCGGAACAAAGATGGACAGCGCGAACGTATTAAAATTTACATTCGCTAAAAATTTGTGTTCGATTTCGGGGCTATTGCTTTTCACCGCCCGACTGACTCTCATAATAATCAAACAACATACACATCTGCTACAATCTACGTTCATACATCCATATTTTGCAAACTGCTGTGAAGTGCGTGCCAGAGGATACTCCCCATTGTACAGCTACGAGGTCTTATATCCGTTTCATTCACGTATGGAGCGTAGGAATAAAGACTTTTTAAATACCTCTATGCGCGTTGTAATTAACCTGAACTTATCCTGTAGGGATCGTGACCATCCCTTCGTGGGCATTACGTAGGTGGTTCTAGTTTATTACTGTTGTCTTCATTTAAAGTCTTTTCTCGAAACTTTGTAAGGTGATGCTTTCGGGTTCGTTTGCGACAATCTTCTAGTATCTGCAGTTCAGATTATTTAGCATCTCTGTGACACTATTCCACGTGTCAAATAAACCTGCGACCATTCATGCTGCACTCCTCTATATACGTTCAGTATCTCTTGTGATCGTGTTTCGTAAGGGTCCCACACGCTTGAGCAATATAGTAGGATGAGTTACACGCAGGCGTGGATCCACCATTTACATTTACAAAAATGTAATAAATGATGTAGAAACATAATACGTGTCTCCTACAACCAGCGTTTGGAAAAATTATAATTATATTCTTGGTGTCATTAGGGATATGCTGATGGACGTGCATATGCGTAAGACTGTGTTTCGATTTTTGGTCATAGCTGCTCTTAAACTCGTCTTCGGCGTCACAACGAAAATGGTTTGTCAGCAGATGCAATTGTCCCTGGAAGCGTTAAATGGACCAGTACATTTAAGTGTGTTACGAGAAATCGCACCCAGCCAATATCAGGGGTCATCAAGAGCAATACTGACACTGTGAGTTGGGGGACAGAGTGGGTACCAGTGCAGTTTGTTAGTGCAGGTTGACTACATTTAGAGGAAAGCATACATTCAGGGGCAAACCAATTGTTCTCTTTTGATTGACAGATCCTTAACCCATTGTCCCTCCACCCAACCAACTGCCCCTCCTCCTTCCCCTCCACATCCTCCTCCATCCCTCAGGGAACTTCTCTCGCCGATACAAGCACACTTTTGATCTCAATTTGATTGTCTAATTAATTAAATCAATAAATTATTTAACCTCGATCTCTGAGAAACACCCCTGTCTTCCCCCTCCCCTCCCTCATCCGGAAATTGACTGGAAAAAGACTCAGTTGATTGGTCTTTTGGAGGGAAAATTGCAACATACGGAATAGTGTTTAAACAATTTAGAAAATCTGTGGAATATGGTTTATTTAAAAAAATTACGGGATATAAGGTGAAATACAGCATATTTAAACAATTGTGATGCTTTTATATCCTCATCGTGTAAGGAATACTCTTATGAAACAGTCATCACACTTAATCACACTGATAAAAGTCTTTTGATCGCAAAGCACACACCTTCCATTGCCCCACACTCAGCGCTGGTTCATGTCATCCATGCAGGCATCCGGGAGTTTGGGTGCACCCGGCATCCCATAAAGAGACATGTCCATCAGCAGCTGCACCATGGGCCGGTGTCCAAGATGTGTCTGCTTGGGCCTCGCAGCTGACCGACTGGATGTCACGCTGATCCCTGAATAACAGCATCCGTTGGCAGCAGCCCTTTCATACCTGATACCTGACAAATTCCTGTCAAAACATGTGCCCTCTGCCTCTTCCTGTAGTGCCCAACTGCCAGTCCTGCACATGCCAGAGGTCGTGATCAGACCAAACAGCAAACAAAGCAGCATTTACCAAGTAAACCTCTGTGGAATACCGATGCACACAAGAACTCCTTCCAAGGCAAGTGCCTGATTGAGACTGAATTGAGCCATGGGTTCTAGATGCCTTCTGTGCTGAAGAGGCAGGAAATTCAATTATATAGCGTAGGATATATTGTTCATTTATAAACTTCAACTAGCAGGGACTGGATCTCACTTTTATTTGGCGGGAAAAGCCTACATCCATCAAGTACATGTCCTAGTTACATAATTACACTACTGCGGATTGGAGGTGTCGTCTTACTGAAAATTTTTCATGAGTGCACTCAGCTTGACATGCAGGGATCGACTGAGCTCATGCACAGTGCCATCACCAGAGGATGTACCACACCCTACCCCTCACCCCTCCCTCCCCACCCATCCCAGAACAAATTGGTAGAAAAAAGACTCACTCTGTGCTGGAGAAGAAGGTTATCACTACACGAAATTGAAATCAAAATCAATAACATATAACGTCTTTATTTCATCAGTTTGTGGGAGACAGGGTTCCCCCTTTTGGGTAGACTGTACATCCCCACCCTCCCTCCACATGACATAATAAATGTAATAACCAGGGAATCGAATGAAGTGCAGTATAGTAGCCACTGCTGGGGGGTCTCTTGTATGTGTTTATCGTTAGGGCACCACCACAAAGGGCAAAGCAGCCCAGTGTCCTAATTACAGATCACTTTACTAAATACCACCGACCACAGACTGGATAGCGGCCTCATTCTATCTCAAGGCCCCCAAACAAAGCATCAAGTAGTGATATTCTGTTGATCAACAACTTCCATACTCACTTCCTGTCTCTCTCTCTCAAGAGGCCACTCCCTGTTTGTCTGTGTAAACCAACATCTCCAAACACAAAGATGGAGGTTTTCATCTCTCTTCAGAATGCTGTATTCCTATTGGTTAATGCTGGAGACAAAAGGAAAGCTGATGCAATTTCGATAGCAAAAATAGAGTGCTGGGGATATATTTCTTTCATTGGAGTCTTAACAGCAATGCATTCCACATGACTAACTGGTCAGAAGCCGCACAGCTCTAACGTTATATCACGTTTTAAGTACAAAACTGTGTAGCCTTGGAATGCATATGTTTATGTTCTCTCTTGCGAATACCTACTTGGTACTGACCCCAGATACTAGAACAATACTTCTGGATTGATAGCACAATAGATTTACATGAAATGCCTCAAACTACATCCATCTGGATCTCCATCATATATAAACCACACGTTTCTTCTGCATAACCATCTGTTATGTCGTCACAACACTTTCATATGTACTACACATCAATAAGGGATGCTATCCTGCTCGGCATGTGCACTTGGATGGGTGCCGTGAGTAAGATTGCTGCAGGACATGGGTTATGGGTTTGGCTCGCTCTGCTCCTTCATGAGATGTGGAATGTAGCAGTCTACTTCTGGTCATCTGAAAATTAAATCGGTGATTATCCCAAGAATGCGAGAATGCTCTGTGAGTCCTATCTGTATAGTGAAGGAAGGGCGATCACAGCTGTAAATTACGCACTATGATTGAGGTCTAGAAAATATGTAGATTGCTGTCTGGTACAATTTGGTTGATATGTTCGGGAGTTAACAATGAATGGATGTACTGCACAGTCATCAATCTACATCGCAATCTAGTATATGATACTTGCAATGTAGTGCAGGGGCGGTTTAGCGATGATACATAAATTGAGAACGATGTTGCAGCATCACAGGTTGGTATTCAAATTACCGAAAAACTGGTAAAATGCTTATTACAGTACATCGATGGTGTCCTTTCCATCCCATCTGTCCGCTTTATGCTGTTGATTATCACATAATGATTGACTGACATCACATGTTTGAGATGAAGAAAGAGTTTTGGCAGAGGGGCAACACCTTCTGGGGATGGCTAGCACTGAAACAGTCATTGGGTACATGACTTCAGTATGAGGGATCAATCGAAACATAGCACCAAGCCATCTGCTATCTCGTCATTGTGAAAGATGAATTTAAATGGAGAGGTTGTCAGTCATCTTTAGACAGCTGTTTGCAAACACCCCACAATGCCGCAAAAGTCCTCCAGTTTTGAAATGTTGTGACTGTCTTTTACTTAAAATCATCCTCTCTCTCTCTCTCTCTCTCTCTCTCTCTCTCTCTCTCTCTCTCTCTGTGTGTGTGTGTGTGTTGTGTGTTGTGGCAGATGTGATGTCCAGCTTTCGGTCAGAGCCAATGGGTTGAGGGTTGAAACGTGTTTATGTCGGTTCAGAACCTGACACAGACCTTGAGGCTGTGGTGGAAAAAATAAAATGTTTGGCAGTGTATAAAGCTATGTCATATGCTGCTTGGACGTGTAACTGCAGAAAAAAATAATGTATCAAACACCAACACAGGCTCTCTCTCTTGTGACTGACAGTCTGTGGCATTTGGTCCTCCTATGGTACAGGCAATGACACTTTACACTGGTCTGTGCAGGTGACTTCGATCACTGAGTGGATCAATACCTGTACATTTAAAGGGGGTCATCATATGTACTCGATGCCAGCATGCAGACGGTATTTGTTTTCGATATGTATATTGGAAGACAGGGGCGTGCTAAAATCTTATCGAGTTCTCTACCAGATGACGTTAGCGGAATTTTATAAGTCTCAGTTTTCTATTCTCTGTTGGATGGTACAAAATAACAACGATAGAATGTTTAAGTGACAGACGTGAATGCACCCTGCGGGGTACAGATCTTCTTTGGGCTGCAGTAGCTGTATGAGATTTGGAGACGCACGACCATGCAGTAGCAAAACCCTCGTTCTTCTTCCAGTTCCCATACTGTCTCTTTCTGTCACTACCTCGTGTTGCAGGAGAAAGCTTCGTTTGGTGTTGGCGTCACATATCGTACACTTTTGGCGAAACTATGACAACATATTCCCATTTCCACCGAATGATCAAACCATGGTCCTGTCACATTGACTTAGCTCAACCTGTTCCTACACAGGATGCAGAATGTGGTAGATATACCACTGTCTGACCTGTGCTCATTTCCGACTTAAATTGGAATGATCACATGCACAAAGCTGCAGGGAGGACGGGGAAGAGACTGAGGAACATTTACAAGATGCATAGGGGCTGCCTAAAAACCATGTTGGAGTTTTACTGCAGCGGATAGGTTTCAAAAAAGTGACTTGTTTCGAGATATGAGAGTGGCACGATTATGGTTCACTGGTGGTTGTAATCATTGAAAGACATCTCCGTAGAATCCAACACAGGTGGGTGGTTGAATAGACAGGCTTGATTCCAAATCCCAGACAGCATTTCTGCCAGAAAGCGTAATGCTATCAGTGACTCTTGTATGTGTCTGTAGAACCAAGACCACTTTTTATACAGGTCGACGTTAACGTAGTGGTTGTGACCGTGTTTTTAATAGTGCGGTCCTTGCGAAATGTATGTTGCCGTTGGTGGAATCCTTTTGTGGTGAGTTTCAAATTTCGGTTCTCAATAGTGTTCCTCGAAAAGAACGTCTTCCCTCCATAGATTCCCATTTCAGCTACCTGATGAGTGTAATCCGACTACTGAAAAAGAAAAATTAGTCGCCAAACAAAGTGCCTCTGATAATCAATTTCATTAATTAGCCTATCAATTTGATACTAGTGACATGCCACCTGTCGGGTGGAGGTGATGTGTAGGGCACCGCGGATATGATCCTTGACCTGACGCTTTTTTTGGTTGCGACGATACCTTTTAATGTTCGAATCTCTCACCTACTCAGGGAGAGACACCATTGTAATACAATCAGATGTATTACCCAATTTATAAAGTGACACGTAGTATAAATCTTATATTTACAACTTCCCTATGCTTTTACCTTAAAAGAAAGTCCGAAAGTAAGGAGGCGTCCTGTGACAGTGGTAGATCTTAGCAGTACATCATGAGCCGAAAATGATTCTAATATTCTTGTCCTGTGATACAGGACACGACAGATAGGAAAAGATATTTTTCTACCTGATGAGAGAATACTTAGGGGGAATATAGTCTATGCCATAGTCCTGTACAGGATTTTCGCAAGTACTGATACTTTAGCGACGTGAAAACGTGAATATGGTTCGATTTCTTCTATTTGCGAAAATACCTCTTATAAAAGGGAGAAATCTACATTTCGCGTGAGAAATTCGAGGTGTATTTTCAACACCATCACTGCCTCAGACTGGGTAAAGTAGATTTTTGAAACTGGTGGGTCTATGTCGGGGTGGAATTGTTTAGGACTAATGTATACGTCCAAACTGCAGCTGCTTGTTTTGCAGTGCACCATGCCTGGCTGCATTGGTGGTCACAATGAATTAGGAACCGGAAGTAACAGATTAGCACAGTCTGGGCCAGGTGCAAAGAATGTGCCGACCTGTCTGATCTTGTCCATGGCAGCAAGGGCTGGCGAAGTGACCAGTGTGCTGGGTGAGCGCGACAGAGGCGGATGAGTGTGTGTTGCGTGAGAGAAGAATCAAAATGATGGATGTTTTCGCTGGACGTATTGATAACATCTGTGTTCCTACCACTTGAATCATCTCCGGGTGCCCTCCACGGCCGGGGGTGGCGCACTCCTGTCGTGTTCCGCGCCTCGCAGCATGGGAAAGAAGGGTGCGCAGAGGAAACCTGCCGCTACGAAGGGTCCTTCGGTTGTGCAACTCACAGAGTCTGCCGACCATGCAAGGAACTCCCGAGAAGACGAGTCGCGGCCTGTCCCCCCTTTGTACGTCAAGTGCAAAGGCGGGTGGACAGCGCTGTTCGACACCATTACGAATTACGCTCGGAACGAAGTGGTCTACGAGTCTGTCGATACAGACTCGCTGATCTGCGTTCGTGCTGCAAACGTGGCCGACCACAGGGCGATCAAGGTCGCAGTGGCCGACCACATCGTCGACGCACCGCCGGCGCGTGATATGGCACCTTCCGTAGGAAGGATGAAGACGACCAAGGCACTCCTCAGGGGGCTACATTGGTGCTGTGATGAGGCAGCGGTCCGGGAAGGGCTGCTGCGAGCCGGGTTTGGTAATGCAACCGCAAGGTTGCACAACCGGACCAACAGGAAGAGGGCGCCGCTCTATGCCGTGACCGTGCAAATGGTCGACGGCGGGAGCGACATCTTCGACTTGCGGAAGCTGCTGGGCTTTCCGGTGACGACAGAGGCTCTCCCGACCGCCTTGGACCCCCAGCCCCAGTGCTTCAGGTGCCAGGGCGAGGGCCATGTTGCGAAGTATTGCCGCAACGCGGCGCGGTGCGTCAAGTGCTCAGACGAACACGACAGCCGCGCCTGCGACCGCGGCAGCAACGTTCTGCCGACTTGTGTCCGGTGTGGCGGCCCGCACGTCGCCAGTTGGCGCGGTTGCGCAGCTTTCTCAAGCCGCAGCCGTGCCGGGGGCGGCGATGCGGCCGCGGCCGTACCGACGCAGCGGCAGAAGCGAAGACGACGTCGGAAACGGCGTAGGGTGCAGAACAGCCCGGCGCAGCAGAGGGACGGCGCAGCAGCAGCTCCACCTGCCAGGGGCAGGGACGACCGTTCGGAAACGGGCAGCCAGGACGCAGCCCGCGCTCCCGAGAAGATATGTGACCTCGAACTCGGCACCGCCGTGAAGGAGGCCACTGCAGCCCTCAAAGCCGTCATTGCGGCAGAGGGGGCTGCCTTCGCAGCCGCCATGGCTGCAGAGAAGGAAGAGGCCTTGGGGCAACTGCGAGCAGTCTTTGCCCAAGGCCCCAGCGCAGTAGTACCTGCGAACACTCCTGCGACCTCGCAGAAGGACGTTCGCGCTCCTGTCCCAGCGGTTGCCCCAGCAGCACCGCAGGTGTAAGGTGCAAAGAAGAAAACCGCCGCCCCAGCTGAACCGGTGGCAACGCCGACTGCTGCAGGAGCGGTCCCCGCAAGGGATCGAGAAGCCAAAAGGGCAGCCTTTATCGCACAAGCGCGAGCGAACGGTAATACTTCCTCCGACGCTGAACTGGCGCAGCTCTCCGAACAAGCGGAGCTCGTGGAAGCTACATTACGGAAGGGCTGCGGCGCGCAGTAGAGGAGGACGCTGAACGGTAGCCGATCGCTGCCGTTCTGCACCAGCCTGATGAAGGTGCACCAAGTCACCGATGACAAGGCGCAGCAGAGGGCCTAACAGCAACGCATGAGTTGCCGCGCCGAACTCTTATGTTACAGGGAGGAAGCCACTGCGGCCGGCCCAGGAGACTACAAGCAAGCCCAGCCGCAGCACCCGGACTGACCCAGCTAACGAACACGCAGCACATAGGTAACGATGCACGATACTTCACGCTAACCTTACCTCACCTTGCATGCTCTGTCGCAGCTAGCAAGCCGCTACTGCCCTTACTACCCGTCCTACTGTCGCAGAGGTTTTTTTCCCTTGGCGCTGGCCTTGGCACTTTTTTTTCCTCTGCCCTTACAACCGCTACCCTTCGATCGTTTTCGACCACTTCTATCTCCTGAAGGACCATGTTAATGAGTAGTCTTACCCAGACGCATGGATAACATCACAGCCCGCATCCTGTGACGCCTGATTCAAAAACTAACATGTTTACGGAGGTGACAGTAGAACTTTTGGTTTGGTCACCACGTTGGCGTGGGCGTGGAGGGGCCCCATCCTTTGTGTTGTCCTGCATATACGCACATCCATGATGCGGCTGTGGCCGCGGCTGTAGTTTCCTCGGGCCCTAAACTTCGGCGCTGATGGTGTACGAATGGATGGATCGCTGTTTTTGGATGTCTGGGAGGTGAGTGCGCGGGATGTACAAGTGTTTCAGTGATCTCTAACATCTGTCCACAGGAGCTACTGCTACGGACTGGTCGTGGTTTAAGTGTGTTGTGTTTGGCACTCCTCAATACATTGCAGTGGACTCTGTCTTGCAGTGATATTTGCTTTTGTCTCCATCCTGTCACGCAGTAGAGCCCTCCTTCTTCGGAATGTAGTGGAGAGAACCTATTTAGGAAATCTATAGTGCTTTAAAAATCTAGTCGCGATGCCAAATTTCCGACTGATAGCGATCTCCAACATCTAGCCATTACAACTACTACTGCTATTGATTGGTTCGTGGTTTGAGTGTGTCATGTTTAGTACTTATCAATACATCGCAGTGGACTCTGTCTTGCCGTAGTATTTGCCATTGTCCCTATCCTATATTGCTGTAGAACAACCTCCTCCTCCTTCTGAATGTAGCGGAGAGAACCAATTTAGAAATTGTGTAGTGCTTGAAAAACCCTCGACATCCTATTCCCAACTGAGGAGATCTCTGACATCTAGCCGTGAGAGCTTATTGCTACAATTTGGATTGTGGTTCAAGTGAGTCGTGCTTAGTGTTTCTCAATACATCACAATGGACTCTTTCTTACAGTGGTATTTGGTATTGTCCCTGTTCTTTCACGCAGTACAACCTTCTTTCCTCCTTCAGGAGAGAAAATCAATTTACGAAGTCTATAGTACGTTTAAAAACCCAATCGTGACGTCAGATTTCCGAATGATCTATTTATTGTTTCCCATAGCTGTATTGCATGCACTCATGCATTAGGTACTGGCTGGCATGGCCGGCGCAGGTGTGGGTCTCTCTCTCCCAGCCAGCGCGGATGGGGCTACCATCCAGTCGGCGGACGTCGCACTTCGTGGTTGCGAGTTTGTGTGATCCTCAGGATTTTTTTTCACCATATATGTTTAGTGGAAACGTTGCGGTGGAGGACGGTGTTCATGATCTCAAACGTCGGTGCGTGCAGGACCGCAGATATATTTAGCGCTACAATCTATTTGTAGCGAAAATTTCATTACTTGATTTGCACAATGTTTGCGCTCAAACGTTGAAAATATGTTTTATTATGAAGAAGGATTATCCTAAGGTAGAAGTGAGTGTTTTAAGCGATCTATTTGACTCTCGTAAATTGTTAAACAATTAATTTGACAGGGTAGTGCAAATGAATTATTTCACTCCATTTTTGATATCGAAATTGTGTCAGCTTTCTCTTTGTCTCCAGCATTAGCCAATAGGAATACAGTATTCTGAGAAGAAATGAAAACCTCCATAATCGTGTTTGGAGACGTTGGTTTACACAGACAACCAAGGAGCGCCCTCTTGAGGCAGACAGAGACAGGAAGCGAGTCTGGAATTTGCCGATCAACAGAATGGCACCACTTGATGCGTTGTATGGGGACCGTGAGATCGAAGGAGGCCGATATGCGGTCTATGGTCAGTGGTATTTAGTAACGTGATCTGTAATTATGACATTGGGCTGTTTTGACCTTTGTGGCGGTCCCTGACGGTAGACACACACGAGGGAGACCCCAACGGTGGCTAGTATACCGCACTTCATTCCATTTCCTGGTGATTACAGTTATTATATCATGGGGAGCAAGGTTGGGAGGGTGCAGATATGACGCCTACCCAAATGGGATAACCCTGTCTCCCGTAAACTGATTAAATAAAGAATGTGTATCAGTATACGAGGGCTTTTCGGAAAGTAAGGGACGATAGGTCGCGAAATGGAAACCACAGTGAAAATCAAAACTGTTTTATTTGCAACAGTTAGCTACAACTTCCAGCTACTTATCTCCATAGTCGCCGATCCGACTTAGACGTTTGTCGTAGAGTTGTACCAGCTTTCCAATACACTCGTTATAGAAGGCAACCGCCAGTGCATTCCACCAATTCTCTACGCTGGACTACAACTCGTTGTCTGTTCCAAAAGGTTGTCTTGGTAGCTAGCGGTTCATGTGTGCAGAGATGAAACTCATAAGTAGACAATTATGGGCTGCATTGTGGGTAATGAAACATTTCCAACTGAAAACGATGCAGGAGCATCTTCATTGCCCCTGCAGAATGCGGCTGAGAATTGTCTTGAAGAAGAAAACGCAGGTCAGTTATTTAATGCTGGTTGCATAGCTTCAGGCGAAATTTCTCAGCAGGCCCACGTACTTGGCGGGAGACACTATTGTTCTAGGTATCTTTGTGTGCTCCCTGTGTGCTCAGAACTAAAATGCGATCGACGGGCATACTAGAGACACTACCCAACACACCTGTGCAAAACTTCATCGGATATTCATTGTGGTTTCCATTTCGAGGTCGATCGTTCCTTACTTTCCCAATAACCCTTGTATTATTGACTTTGATTTGAATTTCATGTCATGAGATCCTCCCTCTCTAGCACAGAGTTAGTCTTTTTCTTACCAATTTTTGCTGGGAGGGAAGAGGGAGACGGCGAGGGGGCGGGGGGGGGGGGGGAGACGTCCTCTCGTGGTGGCACTGTGCACTAGGTCAGTCGATCCCTGCATGTCAAGGTGAGCACACTCATGAAAAATTTCCAATAAGGCGACACCTTCAATCTGCAGCAGTGTAACTGTGTAATTAGATGTAGTTGATAGATGTGAGCTTTTCCCACCAAATAAAAGTGAAACCCAGTCCTTGTGAATTGAATGTTATCAATAAACAGTATATTCTATGCGATATAATTGATTTTCCTGTTGTGAGATCCTTTCTCTCCAGCATGGATGGCAGCTTAGAGCCCATGGCTGAATCAACTCTCAGTCAGGCATTTGGAAGAGGTTCTTGCACGCATCGGTATTCTGCAGTGGTTTGGTTTGCCACGTAAATGCTGCTTCGTTTGCGTTTTGGTCCGACCGCAACTGACTGCACATGTAGGCCCGACAGTTGAGCACTACAATAGGATGAACAGAGGGAGCACGTGTTTCGGCAGGAATTTCTTGGGTATCAAGTATCAGAGAGTTGCTGCCACCTGATGCTTTTGCTCGAGATTAGTGTGACATCCGGTCTGTCAGATGTAGGGCCTGAGCAGACAAGACTTGGACACAGGCGCATGGTGTGGCCACTGACATAAACGTCACTTTGCAGGGCCTACAGTGCACCCCAACTCTGATCAACTGAGTGTTCTCCCCCTAATTTCTGGGAGGGTGAGGGGAGGAGGAGGGCTGGGGACATTTTCCAGAGGGGGTATTTAATTAAATGATCGATTTAATTAATTAGTCAATTAAACTGATATCAAATGCCTGCTTGTATTGGTGAGGCAAGTTTCCAAAGACATTGGGGAGGGGTAAGGAGGATGCGGTGGTGGACGGGGAGGGGTGAGGGAAAATAGGTAAAGCGCTTGTCAAACAAAAGGAAGAATTATCCCCAGGAGGTCATAAACCTCTTAGCAGAACAATAGGTTGAGGACCCGTCAATCAAAGGAGAGCAACAGGTTTGCCGCTGAATGTATACTTGTTACTGATGTAGGCAACCCGCAATGTAATTTGAAACGAAGTTTGCCCTACTACTATCGAGGAATATACACACGTTCTCACATAGCCAAAGTATCGTTACTTGTTGTTAAAATCCTGTAACAGTGTGGCCTAGTCTATTTAAGTATTTTATCATCAGGTAGCAAAAAATCTTTTCTTATCTTTTACGTTATGCATCACATGGCTAGTATATTAAAATCATTTTTGGCTCATGATGGAGTGCTAAGATAACAGGAAGCCTCCCCACTTTCAAACATCGGTACTGTAACCAAATGCCTCGCCACATACGAATTTCCTTAAGGTGACAGCACAGAGAAGTTGCAAATATCAGGTTTATACTACGTATCACTTTATAAATTCGGTAATACATCTGATTTTATTACGATGGTCGTCTCTTCCTGTTTAGGTGAGAGATTAAATTATCGCTAAAGGATAGCGCCGCAACGAAAGAAACGCCTGTTTACCTCCCCAAGTCAAGAATCATTTCTGCTGTACCCTAGCCACCACTTCCACCAGCCTGGCGACGGATCATAGATATGAAATTGATAGGCTAATTAATTAAACTGATCTTGAGAGTCACTTTGCATGGCGAGTAATTTTTTTCCAGCAGTTGGGTTATACTCAACAGGTAGCTCAAATGGGAATCCCTGGAGGGAACACGATGTTCTTTTAGAGGAACATTACTGAGGACCGACATTTGAAGCTGACCGCATACGGATTCTACCGCCGGCAACATACATTTCTCGTAAGGACCACACTATTAAAAACACAATCACAGCCACTATTTTACTGTCGCCCTGAATAAAAAGCGGTCTTGGTTCTACAAGCACACAAAAGAGTCGCTGATAGTGTTACGCTTTCTGGTAGAAATGCTGTCTGTGATTTGGAATCAAGTCTGTCCACTGAACCACACACTTGCGTTGTAACCTGTGGATATGTCTTTGAATGATTACAGCCACTGGTGACTCATATTAATGCCACGCTCATGTCTCGAACCGGGTCGCCTTTTTTCGAACCTATCTGTTACAGCAGAACTCCAGCGCGGGTTTTTAGACAGTCTCTCAGCATCTTGTAACTGTTCCTCAGTCTCTGCCCGCCCTCCCTGCAGCTTTGTGCTGTGATCGTTCCAGTTTCGGCTGGAACTGAGCAAAAGTCAGAAAGCGCTTATGTACCACTTTCTGCAACCCGCGGACAATCAGGTTAATGCGACAGGACTGTTTTTGACCACTCAGCATTAAGGCTCCGCCAACCATGTACAATATGTGAGACCAGCGCCAAACGAAGCTTTCTCCTGCAACACTATGTAGTAGAAAAGACAGTACGAACAGCTACGGTGGTGTCCGCGACACATGCACAGACACAGACAAGCAGAAAACAGAGCAAATGCACTGCAACTGTTGAATATCTGGTTGGAGGTGACTGGATGCATTCGGGTACAGTGCTACACTATGCCGTCCGACCAGAAAAATAGTGCGTTTACGCAAGGTATTGGCAACTGTACTACATTTACAAGCAATATTAGAATACAGAGTGACAAGTGATGTCATGATCGCATGAGCAGAAGTGACATAAAATCTATAAAATTACGAAAAATGACGGAAAATACACATAAATTCAGGAAAATACCCCGAAATGCGGGAAAATTGATCGAGTGCTTGCATGTCTTCTGCTTGGTGAAGGAAAATTCTTGTACATGGGAACGAGTATGCGACAGCAAGAGGAATACGAGAAAAATTTGACATGGAAGCACCGGGAACTAGGGAAGCAGTCATTTTGTTTTTCATTAGCACTAATAAGACGGATCACAAGCCCAGTGTGACCCCAGAGTCGTCGACATCCACCTTATAGATTTTTATAAAGTGTCCTTAGCTAAAGAGCGTTGTATTATCAGCTGGGGTGACTGCAATATATAACTACAGAATGGATCGTGTATTTAACCCTGTGCAGGACTGTTTAGGTGTTTTAAACCCTAACAGACAGTATTTGTAATGTGCTTCTCTGTACTCTCCGCCAATCAGAAACTTGTGGTGTCAGCTAACAAACAGTTGCTGTATGGTTTATTTAACAACATTCTACTGTACGTTTGTTCAGGTTACAGGGATACAAGCAGGTTTGCTGCTGTCTTTGATGCTTTCCTGGAAAAGAGAGCCATCTAACACTAAAGTGAGATAGACCTGCGTTAAAGGACTATAGAAAGTAGATGGAGTGATCGATTGAGGGGGAGAGGGATATGTTACCGCAGGGCGTTTATCACACATTTAATCATTTTTCCCGTTGTTCTCTCGGGGTGTATCAGTTGTCTGGTATAACCTGCGACCGACTGGTATACTACTTCGTGTTCTGCATGTGACTTAGAGGAGTACAACTACCTACGATCGTTAACAGCAAACTTCTGCAAACGACAGTCATCAGAGAAATTCCAACTCATGTGAGATGAAACATGTCCACCGGTGGAAAACCTGTTCCAGTACCCTCCTCCAGACGAATGATGATGTATGTGAAGTAATACATTTCTCCACCCATCTTGGACGTAAATCGAGTCTTCAGTTTCTTATAGGTACGAAACGACTGTTACTATACTTTTCATGTTCGTTCTATCCTAATGCCTGCAAGCGAATCATCGGGGGGAGGGCAAGCCGTAGAACTTTTTAGTAGGTTGTTGTACAAAATGCGCAAACATTTTCGTATAAAATCAAACAGCAGGTAGGTATGTCAGCAATATGACCATATACATATGGAAAATTGTGGAAGCTATATGGAAAATGACATAAAATCGGTAAAATTCTAGAAAAACCTGGTACTATGACGAAAAATTGATGTGAGATACGTAAAAATATGTAAAATCGCTAAAACCAAGTAAAATTATGGAAACTGACTGAGAATATATAAAATTAGAGAAAAATAGCGTGAAAAGGGTACTCACAAAAATCAGTGTGTGATCTGGAAGAGGAGAATAGACTGATGCTACTTATACACACCTTAATAGTGGAAAGAGGAGGCATTCTAGAAATTGGTGTCAAGGCGAATAGGCAATATTATCCCGTACAAGAGCAATTCAGCCTAATATCGAGCTATGATTTCTGTGTGCAAGAGGAAGGTTACCAGGGGAAGTGGTAAACTGCGGTAAAACTGTTTCATCTCCGTTGGCTACTGATCATGGCGTTTACTTCCTCATAAGATGTTACTGTTTATTCGTGCACACGAATTTTCGGCTGTCGACTAGCACTTGATAGGGTTCTTGTGAACATATCATAATTTACGAAGCGTTATCAGGATTGAACTGCGAAAACAGCATGCGTCATATGCCTTTGGAAACCTATCTAGTGTTTGTGTTACAAGGAATCGTGTTTTCTTTCATAAGTGCTAGTTGTGCAAGGTTCGCAGGAGAGCTTCTGTGAAGTTTGGAAGGTAGGAGACGATGTACTGGCAGAAGTAGAACTGTGAGGACGGGCCGTGAGTCGTGCTTGGGTAGTCTTACGACGTCCGCCCCGAGCAGATGCAACGAACGAAAGCGAATAAAATGAGATTTTTTTTAAAAAAAAGAAAAAAAAAATGTTGATAGAACACTTGCCCGCGAAAGGCAAAGGTCCCGAGTTCTAGTCTCGGTCCGGCACACAGTTTTAATCTGACAGGAAGTTTCAAGACTGTTTCTATTCTGAAATAATTCAGAACCGGTTGCTGTACCACCCTGATACAATGAAATTGATTCTTTAAAATTCATTTGTACTCCTTTTTCCGCAAAATGCAATATTTGAAAATTTTCTTCGATGCTTTTCTCTTTGTATCCCTGTTGGATCCGGTGAACAGTGAAAGTTGAATCATTTAGATTGTTGAGCCACTAATAACTTGTCTGAGGAAAATAATTCAGGCACATTGAGCGAGTATGCTTTACATGACAATTGGTTGATAGTTCGGAGGAAAGGAGTCGGGATATGTCCTTGATTCAAACATACTGATAATTATCACCGTCAGAGAAGAGTAGCATGTTTACATGCATCTCATATTCACTACCAAATTTTGAGAAATGGAGGAAGTCGACGACAATATACTTTTTCTGTTCATCCTAGTTGCTTTTCTTCTCCAGGCCGTAAACATGCACCGCTATTCCGGTATCCTGCACCTAAAATTTAGGTTTGGTCGGGATATTGACAGGGAACTAGATACCATCAAAGTTATAACACCCACGAATATTATCACCGATTGGGGCGCTCAGGGTAATCTCTGTAATCGTATTTTGTCTCGCAAGCCAGGATTTAAAATGCAAAACAAGCCTGATCCTTTCTATTTTAGACATTAATGCATGGCTGCTTATTAGCTATATCTTTAGGGAGCTTGATATAGCTAGACTCTCCATTTACCGGATAATAGACATGTATGTGGATATCCAGATGTTGTATTTGCCTGAGTGCTTTAATTGACACTCTCACTTCCATCCCGGAAAACTGGGCCAGTATGGCACTGAAGGTCGATTTACGAAACCACTCGGCGACTGACATGCTCCGCGTAATCACGCCATTTTCCACCACAAGGATAATGAAGGGTCGTCTCTTCAGTGCCAGAATCAACTCTCGCAGGGGTGGGGAGGGGGGGGGGAGGAGTTGCGAAATTTCGATGCAGAGCACTGCACTGCATTTAATGGCGGATACTGCGGATTGTTGACTGCCTTGAGGAGCTCCTTTCCCATGACAGGAAGGCACGCCCTTAGAAAACATGTAGGGTCGCGGTATCCTCCTGCCGGAATCTCGATCCTTGAACGAGATCCGCTCCTCAAAGGCGTCTGCAATCATTGACTATTCTAACTGTGGTATGGTGTCACTGAGCTGAGTTGGGTTGGGTTGTTTGGGGAAGGAGACCAAACAGCGAGGTCATCGGTCTCATCGGATTAGGGAAGGGTGGGGAAGGAAGTCGGCCGTGCCCTTTCAAAGGAACCATCGCGGCATTTGCCTGGAGCGATTTAGGGAAATCACGGGAAACTTAAATCAGGATGGCCGGACGCGGGATTGAACCGTCGTACTCCAGAATGCGAGACCAGTGTCTAACCACAGCGCCGCCTCGCTCGGTCACTGAGCTGATTTCCTTCACTAAAAGGACGTTGCATGGAATCGATATGAGCCACAGTATCATCTCTATTATTAATACTGCTTCTATTACTACTACTATAGGGCGATGTTCATCCTGTCGATGACGGAGTCGGTGAGGCGTTGAATGGTACCTACCATGGCAGACATACCTTTCTCGAGCGACGATTCTGATGAGGATGAGAAAGAGGATGAGGCGGCACTATCGGGTGAGGCCAGTGAGAGCATCCTGTGTGTGGCGATGGCTTCTGATGCTGTTGTTGCTATTGTTGCTGCTGCAGCCTGACCCAGTAACCTGAGAGGTGGCAGCTTGCTGCCAGAGCGCGGTGCTGGAGCAGCGGCAGCGGCAGCGGCGGTGGCGGCTTCCCGTGCAACGACTAGCTGCGTCCCTATAGGCGATGCGTGCCACGCCAGACATGGCTTTGGGGAGAACAAGGTTTAGCCACCACCGGTATGCACGTCACATTGTGCTACGGCTGCGGAGACGCGTTCGCTGTACAAGAAAAAAAAAATTAAGTACAACGTTTGCTGTAAGGAAAGATAGAAAGAAAGAGTACAGACGATCACACGGTTATAAGTGGACCCTCTCTGGGTCCACGGCGTGAGCAACTCATCAACGTTGTCTGGTATATCTGCGATCTCTTCAGAGATGTCATCCTCCTCCTCTAAAACGGCCAGGTCGCGCTTGCTTTCCAGCTCTTCATCTTTGGCCATTTCCCCGATCCATTCAAGTATCTCATCCTCGTCAGAATCGAAATGCTGATCATCTCACCCACAACAACAATAAGTCATATACATAAATATACAAACTTCTCGAAGAAGAAGAAGAAGAAAAACCTTTTGTACTACAGACACAAACAAACAAAAAATTTAGAATTCTTTCTTTTTCATTTGCAAGACTGCTTTTCTGTCTCTCTGGGTGCAGTTGGCGAACAGCTTCCAGCTGTACTGCAGGCTTTCCGCCCGAGGAGGAGTTTCCTGTGGCCCAGCCTCCTGCTCCTCTTCCTGTCTACTCTCGCAATCCTGGAGATGCGCTGTGAAATAAGGAAAAGAAACTGAATTACTGACGAGAAATTTTTAACACACTACATCCCCTCCCCCTCCCCAATTTCAGCATCACAACCAATATTTACAAAAGCAGCTTATTTACTTATGTGGCAGTTCATATTTTTCTTCTTCTACAACATCTTCATCTTCAACAACAAACGGACGCACCCGCAACTGACAGAACGATCACACTGACGAAATGACAGTGGCAGAATGAGACTGGGAGTCGAGAGGGCGAGGTTTATATACAAAAGTTTTGCATCACCCCGGTTCCCAGAACTCCTGAAGATAGACGTTGACTGTGGATATTGTGTCACAGACACAGTCTCTTTGACTGTTCAGAGATGTAACTAAACCCGCCCAAAGATGTAAACAACCATGCCCTGAGCAGTGCCTATTAGACGGAGGGGGTCCGACAGCCGATCAATTCCAGTCATTCCACCAGGAAGGAGGTACACGGCTCGTGTTGTCTGTAGTTCGACCATGCCTAGACGATCAATACCGCGGTTCGACCGCGTCCGCATTGTCACTTTCTGCCAGGAAGGGCTCTCAACAAGGGTAGTTCAAATGGCTCTGAGCACTATGCGACTTAACTTCTGAGGTCATCAGTCGCCTAGAACTTAGAACTAATTAAACCGAACTAACCTAAGGACATCACACACATCCATGCCCGAGGCAGGATTCGAACCTGCGACCGTAGCGGTCTTGTGGTTCCAGACTGCAGCGCCTTTAACCGCACGGCCACTTCGGCCGGCAAACAACAAGGGTAGTGTCCAGGCATCTGGGAGTGAACCAAAGCGATGTTGGTCGGACATGGAAGAGATGCAGAGAGACAGGAACTGTCGGTGACATGCCTCGCTCAGAACGCCCAAGTGCTACTACTGCAGTGGATGACGGCTACCTACGGATTATGGCTCGGAGGAACGCTGACAACAACGCCACCATCTTGAATAATGCTTTTCGTGCAGCCACAGGACGTCGTGTTATGATTCAAACTGTCCACAATAGGCTGTATGATAAGTAACTCCACTCCCGACGGCCATGGCGAGGTCCGTCTTTGCAACCACGACACCATGCAGTGCGCTACAGATGGGCCCAACAACAAGCCGAATGGACCGCTCAGGATTGGCATCAGGTTCTCTTCACCGATGAGTGTCGCATATGCCTTCAACCAGACAATCGTCAGGGACATGTCTGGAGACAACCTGGCCAAGATGAACGCCTTAGACACACTGTCCAGCGAGTCCACATCTTGTGAATGACTTCCTTCAGGATAAAGACATCGCTCGACTAGTGGCCAGCATGTTCTCCAGACATGAACCCTATCGAACATGCTTGGGATAGATTGAAAAGGGCTGTTTATGGACGACGTGACCCACCAACCACTTGAGGGATCTACACCGAACCGCCGTTGAGGAGTGAGGCTATCTGGACCAACAGTGCCTTGATGAACTTGTGGATAGTATGCCAAGACGAATACAGGAATGCATCAATGCAAGAGGACGTGCTACTGGGTATTAGAGGTACCGGTGTGTACAGTAATCTGGATCACCACCTCTGAAGGTCTCGCTGTATGGTGGTACAAGATGCAATGTGTGGTTTTCATTAGCAATAAAAAGGGCGGAAATGCTGTTTACGTTGATCTCAATTCCAATTTTCTGTACAGATTCCGGAACTCTCAGAACCGAGGTGATGCAAAACTTTTTTAGATGTGTAGATTCACCAATCTGGCGGGAACCAATCAGAAAGGCTGGTTGATGGGAAGTCCTTAACAGTATTTCGGGAATCAATAGGAATGTAGCATTCTACCCCACCTGCACATGAATGCTGCTCTGAGCGCGCAGGACAAATTGGTGCTGGTCTGGCCAGCTACGGTTTTCGCATCTTCGTTGATACAGCAGGAAAAACCCTGCTTCCGGTCTGGACTTCAGTCTGTGGCGAGCTGCGGCCGCTGACAGACGCGCCGCCGCTTTGCGGGTGCTCCAGTTAAGACCGTGCCTCGTGTAGCGAACTGGTATTTATTTAACATTCAGTTTTTTTTACGTGATGCAGGATCGTCTTCAGAGTTTCGACGCGGGTGTATTTGCGCTCATTTATTTTAGTTATGTATTTTTTAGTGTATTTTGCCATTTTTTATTTCCGTTCAAAGTGCACCTGGGAAGGCAGTTCAGTGCTTTGTGTGTGAATGTATTGAAGCAAATTGCTTAAAACAAGATCTGCAAATGTATTGAGGTGTTTAACATTTTACCTAATTTGTTTATGCGCAAACTTTCTGGAGTAGTGGAGGAAGACTGAAAGGTTTCACAAGTGTGCCACGATCATTTTTTAGGGTCTGTGTTCAAGTGTGGCGGTATACAACGCAAAACTGAAGCAAACTACTGTGTAGCGATTAGAGACGTATTCAGTTGGATTTAGTAACTCCTGAAGCAGCTCTTTCTTAATGACGAGGATATTTCCTACAAAAGTGCACGTGTTTCAGGGACGGTTTCAAAAGTGTGTCGCGATCTTTTCTTTTAGAGTCCGTGTTCAATTTTGAAGCTGGTGCTGTTCCTCGGAGTAAAACGTGTAATTGTTTAAATATTCACGCGTCATCTGCAAAGCTGTCTCTCTCTCTCTCTCTCTTTCTTTTTTTGTGCAGTAGTACATTTAGTTCCAATAACATCTTCAGGTATTGCGCAGCACTCCCTGAAGCAGTTCGTGTTCAGTGACGTATTTGTGGGCCGGGGATGGAAAGGAGGAAGGCTGCAGGTATTTCCAGCCCGGCAGTTAGTGCGCGGCCCTGCGGCTACTCCGTGGCCGTGCCGTAAGCCAGCGCGAATACTCTTGGGGCAGGTATCCTGGCGCGTAGCCTCTCTTCCACTCTTCCAGTGGGGCGCGAAGACCCTGGGGTGAAAGCCTTGACTCTTGCGCTTCAGAAGACTGACTGACTGAACTTTTATCGAATGATCTATGGTTACAGCAAACGCATTTATCAGCGTGAGTTGCGAAGTGTAACTTAGCGCATCTTCATTATTTCATGAAACGTATTCGTCTTTACGAAACATCATTGCTATTGACACAATCCTCAGAGCTAATATACTACTCCTTCACCAGCACAGACATCTCATCCACTGAACACAGTTAACAATTACGTCCGTCCTCCCAGTCCAGCAGCTAGAAACAGACTGAGTCCTTTCCCCACCATTTTTTCCGCAGACGGCCATCTTCGATTAAATCATGGGAAGGGGATGGGGAGGGACGATAGCGCGCTCTGGTAGTGATGCTGTGAACTAGGTCAGTTGGACTCTGGACCTCATGGTGAACATACTGGATGGAGCTACTGTCTATGACAAATCAAATTGTTTAAACAATTATGCAAGGAAAATAAAGAATTATGTCCATCCCATCCAGCAGCCGAGCTCAGACTGAGTCCTTTTCCCGCCAATTTCCAGATCGGGGAGGGGGCAAAGGGGAGGGGTGAGGAGATGAGGGAAGGAAGGGCGTTAGGTTAGTGGAGGTAGCCGACTGACCTATTTTCCTGTCAGAATTTGAACTTCCCTCAGTGTCGTCATTGCGACATTGTCACATCTATGGCTGCCATCTTGGATTCGCCATCTTCAATAAATTTGGTAACAATGCAACGTGAGGTGGCACGTAATTTGTCCCACTACTCACTTGTAGATACTTGGCAATTACCTCTTCTGGCATACCAGCAAATTACTTTAGGTTTAAGCTCTGTAGATCTATATAGAATATTGTGAATATTAATGAGTTTCATGTCACTGTATTACTCATTTCATATGCTATTAAATGCCGTTTAAAAAAGTACATCGATCCATTGTAAAAAGCTATAGTTACTTGCACTTCTCGATAGATAAAAAGTTTTAGCGCATTTATCATGCGACAAAATCTGTGTCTCTTTGTGGGCTATTATTTTCATAAAGCACGTTTGGGTATCTTGAACTGTTTACGAAATTTGAGGCTGTTACAACCACACGATTTACGACGAGCAGGACGGAGTACTGGTCGCATTGTGCGCGAGTCGTGAGAGGCCCCCTCATGCGCCGTCCGCCAACATGTCATTCAATATCTCGAGAACGGTGATAGATTAGATTAGATTAATACTAGTTCCATGGATCATGAATACGATATTTCGTAATGATATGGAACGAGTCAAATATTCAAATACATGACATAATTAAGTTAGTTTAACAACATACTTAAGTTAATATAACAACTTTTTTATTTTTTGTGTTTTTTAAATTTTTTTATAATTTTTTTCTTAATTTATATCTAAAAATTCCTCTATGGAGTAGAAGGAGTTGTCATTCAGAAATTCTTTTAATTTCTTCTTAAATACTTGTTGGTTATCTGTCAGACTTTTGATACTATTTGGTAAGTGACCAAAGACTTTAGTGGCAGTATAATTCACCCCATTCTGTGCAAAGTTAGATTTAATCTTGAATAGTGAAGATCATCCTTTCTCCTAGTATTGTAGTTATGCACACTGCTATTACTTTTGAATTGGGTTTGGTTGTTAATAACAAATTTCATAAGAGAGTATAATACTGAGAAGCTACTGTGAATATCCCTAGATCCTTAAATAAATGTCTGCACGATGATCTTGGGTGGACTCCAGCTATTATTCTGATTACACGCTTTTGTGCAATAAATACTTTATTCCTCAGTGATGAATTACCCCAAAATATGATACCATATGAAAGCAATGAGTGAAAATAGGCGTAGTAAGCTAATTTACTAAGATGTTTATCACCGAAATTTGCAATGACCCTTATTGCATAAGTAGCTGAACTCAAACGTTTCAGCAGATCATCAATGTGTTTCTTCCAATTTAATCTCTCATCAATGGACACACCTAAAAATTTGGAATATTCTACCTTAGCTATATGCTTCTGGTTAAGGTCTATATTTATTAATGGCGTCATACCATTCACTGTACGGAACTGTATGTACTGTGTCTTATCAAAATTCAGTGAGAGTCCGTTTACAAGGAACCACTTAGTAATTTTCTGAAAGACAATGTTGACAATTTCATCAGTTAATTCTTGTTTGTCAGGTGTGATTACTATACTTGTATCATCAGCAAAGAGAACTAACTTTGGCTCTTCATGAATATAGAATGGCAAGTCATTAATATATATTAAGAACAACAAAGGGCCCAAGACTGACCCTTGTGGAACCCCATTCTTGATAGTTCCCCAGTTTGAGGAATGTGCTGATCTTTGCATATTATGAGAACTGCTTATTTCAACTTTCTGCACTCGTCCAGTTAGGTAAGAACTGAACCATTTGTGCACTGTCCCACTCATGCCACAATATTTGAGCTTGCCTAGCAGAATTTCATGATTTACACAATCAAAAGCCTTTGAGAGATCACAAAAAATCCCAATGGGTGGTGTTCGGTTATTCAGATCATTCAAAATTTGATTGGTGAAGGCATATATGGCATTTTCTGTTGAAAAACCTTTCTGGAAACCAAACTGACATTTTGTTAGTACTTCATTTTTACAGATATGTGAAGCTACTCTTGAATACATTACTTTTCAAAAATTTTGGATAAAGCTGTTAGAATGGAGATTGGACGGTAGTTGTTGACATCAGATCTATCCCCCTTTTTATGCAAAGGTATAACAATAGTATATTTCAGTCTATCAGGGAAATGCCCTGTTCCAGAGAGCTATTACACAGGTGGCTGAGAATCTTACTTATCTGTTGAGAACAAGCTTTTAGTATTTTGCTGGAAATGCCATCAATTGCACGTGAGATTTTGATTTTAAGCAAGTTTATTATTTTCCTAATTTCAGAGGGAGAAGTGGGTGAGATTTCAATTGTATCAAATTGCATAGGTATGGCCTCTTCCATTAACAGCCTAGCATCTTCTAATGAACACCTGGATCCTACTATATCCACGAAATTTAGAAAATGATTATGAAAAATATTTTCAACTTCTGACTTCTTGTTCGTGAAGTTTTCATTCAATTTGGTGGTAATACTGTCTTCCTGTGCTCTTGGTTGACCTGTTTCTCTTTTAATAATATTCCAAATTGTTTTAATTTTATTATCAGAGTTGCTGATTTCAGACATGATACACATACTTCTGGATTTTTTAATAACTTTTCTTAATATAACACAGTAGTTTTTATAATTTTTGATAGTTTCTGGGTCACTACTCTTTCTTGCTGTCAGATACATTTCCCTTTTCCGGTTACAAGATATTTTTATACCCTTAGTAAGCCATGGTTTGTTACAAGGTTTCTTACGAGTATATTTAACTATTTTCTTGGGGAAGCAGTTTTCAAATGCATTTACAAAAATGTCATGAAATAAATTATATTTTAAATTGGCATCAGGTTCACGGTACACCTTATCCCAGTCTAACTACTGTAGGCTTTCCCTGAAATTTGCAATTGTTAAATCGTTGACTGAACGTACTACTTTGGAGGACTGTTTAGTATTGCTTAATGGAGCTATGTCATATATTGTAACTAGCTGTGCGCCATGATCAGAAAGACCATTCTCAACAGGCTGAGCATTTATCTGGTTAAACTTATCTTGGTCTATAAAGAAGTTATCTATCAGTGAGCTGCTATCCTTTACCACCAGAGTAGGAAAATCAATAACGGGTGTCAAATTGAAAGAACCGTGTAATACTTCAAGGTCATTTTTCCTATTACCCTCTTTCAGAGAATCTACATTGAAGTCCCCACAAATAATAATTTGCTTCCCCCTGTCTGACAGATAGCACAAAAAGGAGTCCAAATTTTTCAGAAATAGATGAAAATTTCCTGATGGGGACCTATATACAGTTACAATCATAAATGTGCCTTTATTTAATTTAAGCTCACAGCCACATGCTTCTATATGTTTCTCTACACAAAACTTTTCTGTTTCTATACTTTTTGCACAATGATAACTTTTGACATATATGGCAACTCCTCCATTCTCCATATTTTCTCTCATTACATGTGCAGAGAGCTTATAGCCACTTACATTTACCTTATCCATATCAGTAACAATGTGATGCTCAGACAGGCATAGTATATCTATTTCATCCTCAACTTCTAAATCTTCTATACAAACCAGAAGCTCATCTATTTTATTCTTTAAACTCCCAATATTTTGATGAAATATACTTACATTATTTTTAATTATACTTTTAAGAGAACCTTTCCTTATTCTAACATTTGCAGTACTCTCCTGTCTGAGTTTCTCATTGTGCTTAGGCCTAGTTCCTATACCAGTGGTCACATGGTGTTCAGAGGGGCAGATTATGTCAACTGGGTTGGGTGACTTTAATTCATCAATGCAATTACCTAGGACTGAGATACAACTTGGTGGAGATAAAATTTCTGGAGATTGGTGAAAATTTATAATTGACAGCTGTGATTGGTGATCCAATGTGCTAGAATTGTGCTGTTTAATTTCTTTCCTAAACTGAAGATTTGTTTCAATCCTGATCTCTCGTAGAGCTCGACATCTTTCTGTCTTACCTATCCTTAAAAAGGTGCTGCTCCAACACCTGTAACCACTGGTATTTTACCATTCATGGCAGTGCCTCCCCTCCTTAAATTTCCTGCTATTACCCCAGCCAGTTTCCCCTTCCCTTTCCTGTTGAGATGTAGGCCGTGCCTACTGAGAGAATCAACAGGATCCACATCAATATGAGCACCCACACCCGACCCAAGCAGCCGTTCCAACTCCAAATTAACTCTCCCAACAGAAGAGTTCAAATGAGGCCGGACATGGCGTCTCAGGACAGATACAAATTCAACATTGGTGTGTCTCGATGCCGACGCAATCTTTACCAGGTCACTCTCTGTCGATGCTGTTCCCTGGCCCTCCCACAATAACCACGGTGTCTTCCCTGGCCAATCCTTTACAGAGTGAACCTAAATCCTCTGTCACCTGATCCAGACTAGCACTTGGTTTGAAAAAATTTGTGACCTGGTATTCTGGTCCTAATTCCTCCTGCAGAAGTTGGCCTACACCTCTGGCATGAGAACTGCCTAACAGCAAAACTTTCTTCCTTTTCGATGACTTTCCTACATTCTTTTTCAATTTCCTATTGAAAGTTTGTTGTGTCCTGTCTACACCTATCTCTGCTTGAGGCCCATCAGTTTCTAACTGAAGCAACAGGTCAAACTTATTTTTGACATTCACCACAAAACTGTCAGACTTAGTTCTAGGCCTGTTCCTTCTGTTACCTGTTGCCACTTCCCACCTCTCTTTGCCCTTCTCCCTCCTTAACCTGTCCAGATCTTCCCTAGCCTGATCTAGCTCAGCCTGAAGGGCAGCAATTTTCCCCTCATGTTCCACTATCTTCCTATCTCTGCTGCAAATCCTACATACCCACTGATGAGCCTGATCCACTTTCCCGACACCCACGCCACTGCAGTCCACCCAGTGAAAAAAACTACTGCATCCATCACACCAAACCCCGGAACTAACAATTCTACGGCAAGTCAGGCACTTCTCACTCATGGCAAAAATAATACTTTAGCTAGAATAAATCAATTAAATTACCGAAAATCAAAAAAAGACGTTACAAGAATTAAGCCTATTCACAAATGTATATAAGCAAGTTTCTGATTTAAAATTCCGTTGTTTTTTCTGAGATCTGTATTAAAACAATGAAGGTATACGCTATTTATTATATATTCACTCGATGGAATGAAAAAAAGGACAATTAAACAAGATACTTTAAGTTTGATTCTCCAAAAACGTTACGAGAATTAGGCCTATAAACAAATGTATATAAGCAAGTGTCTGATATAAAGTTACGCTGTTTTTCTGAAATCTGTTTTAAATCAATGAAGTTATACGCTATTTACGGTAGTTTACTTATTTGTTACCGAGAAACTAGTTAAATTACCGTGAAACAAGAAACAAACACGTTTACAAAATTTAAGCCTAAGCGCGACTTTCCGAAAAAATACGCAAAGAAAAGTCAAACCTTCAACGGCAAGACTAAACGATACACTAATGCACGTATTTAATTTGTTATCGGCGTTAAACTAAATTATATTCCTGTCTAAATCACTTAACTTTCTGGAAATAGTTTCTGGCGTCACTTACTCGGCGGCCATCTTGGAACAGTCGGGCCTTCTTCCTCCTCTCCTCTTTAAAAATAATTTCGATACCTTGGCTGAATTTTATAGTCAGTGACTTATTACTTAAAATGAATTATATGCAAAGTCTATGCAATGCGTTTTTACCTCTGCACATTCAGTAAAAATTTACTTAAAACCGATACAGAGAGTAACCATTGCGAATAGCCAAAAGAAATTCAGTCGTTTATCGAGAGAAAGACTTCGGTTTATTGGTAGAATACGGGGAAATGCAGTCAGCCTACAAAGAAGATTGCTTACAAATCACTCATGCCAACAGTTCTAGAATATTGCTCAAGAGTGTGGGACCCGTAGCAAATAGGACTAACAGGGGACGTTGAATGTATACCGAGAAGGGCAGCACGAATGGTCACAGGTTTGTTTGATTCGTGGGGGAGTGTGACAGACCTTCTGAAGGAAGTCTACTAACAAAGTTTTAACAACCGGCTTTAACTGACGGTTCTAGGAATATACTACAATCCCCTACGTATCGCTCACATAGGTATCGTGAGGATAAGATTAGAATAATTACTGCACGCACGGAGGTATTCAAACAATTATTCTTCCCGCTCTCCATAGGTGAATGGAGGGGAAAGAAATCATAATAACTGGTATCAGTGGGACGTACCCTCTGCCTCATCACGGTGGTTTGCAGAGTGTGGATGTAGATGAATCAGCCATAGAGCGTGAAGATGCAGATGTAGATGAATCAGCGATACGACGTGTCTCTCGTAAACGTCATAACTGTGTGAAAGCAAAGTCCAGACTCTTTGTTCATTTTTGCTACCCACATATATGTGCTTAAGAACAGGAAGCTTGTACTCACTGTTAATATTCGTATTTGTTCCAGTTTGTATCCGATTACAATTTGCGAAAGTAAATGTATGTACGTTACGAAATTTTTGAAATAAATGGTGAGTTCTCTCGTGTCAGGGTGATTTTTTTGACACAAATGTAGCTTGCCTCAGCATTCGTCTCCCTCGTTAGCAATGCCCTCGGTTATTTAAAAGTAACGTCTACCTCACATTCTTGTTTACTTTCGACATTTTTTTTGCTCTGCAGTGACAACATATTACGAACAAAAAAGATAAAATTTAGGAACTAGCAATGCTGCTGTGATTGACTGGTCACCTTCTTTTTGTTTTTTTAGTGATCCCACTCCGCGCTTGTTTTGCGTCGTTGATGTGCTGCTGGGAGGAGGGGCAAAATATACTGCCTCCTCCTCCTGTGGAAACACCAGTGCAACAGTTCGGTGACTACCTCATAGAAAATTATATTGGAGAGGAAACTGCATCTTTGTCACCTTGAATTTCGGCAGAAGTGTCCACAGTGCTTTTGGAGAAAAAGTACATGCGAAAGTTTTCGTTCTTGTTTTAACTCTTCGTTTGAACAGACTCATACTAACATTTACATTTCTGTAAAGAGCTTGAGAAGACTACAGACTACTGCATTCGGCTAAATAGTATCGGGTCTTTTTACATTCCAAAAACAGACACGAAAACTGTAATATATGATCATCCAAATCAAAATTGTGGAGTTGGAAAAGGTGAGTTGCACGCTTTGAGCGTGTTTCATACAAATCGTAAATATTATTTTTATCTTAGAAACATCTTATGAATAGACGTATTTGCAGTTGAGGGAGGTTATCACATAATTCCTTTCTTTTAAGCACGTTTTCCTCCAAGCTACTGTCAGCTAGGACATTGCAGTTAATAATTTAAGTTTTTGTAAATTTTGTAATGAAAAATTTCTGTGCTCCTACAATATGGCCTGATGTGTTGCGGAGAATGACCAAGGAGATTCCCGCGCCCGGGTTCCCGGGTTCGACTCCCGACGGCGTCAGGGATTTTCTCTGCCTCGTGATGACTGGGTGTTGTGTCATGTCCTTAGGTTAGTTAGGTTTAAGTAGTTCTAAGTTCTAGGGGACTGATGACCATAAATGTTAAGTCCCATAGTGCTCAGAGCCATTTGAACCAATTTTGAACCAAGGAAATGTTAGAGACATGGTTCTAGCTGAGGGGCAGGGGGCAGCTTGTGGCCACAAAGTTCTTATTATTGATTGAGACTGTGAAGAACAGTAACTTCAGACACCATGGCGAGCAAGTTCCCAGTGAGCCGCAAGTCGCCCATAATGGAGCAGCTGGCACAGTTTAATTCACAGGTGTATTTTTTTCAGCAGTCGTTTGTTGTGCTATCAAATTGCTTGACATTATTTATAACAATATCTTCAAGTGAACCACACCTAACTGAAAGGTGTATTTCATCTGCTTAGATTACGACGACTTAGTAACGTTTCTTGCAAATAGATAGAATTTTTTTTATTTGACTGTTTTCATCGCAAACTTTTTTGAACAAGATTACCAGTTTTCGCTATGCAATAGTCATCTTCAGAATCTGGCATTCCGCTGACTGCAACAAGCCATAAATATGTGAAAATAACACACTAACTTCAGCAAAGTTACGACTTCACAATACTCAGCCCACTTGAAACAAACCCGAGTCAGCAAGCCACGACGAACCGAGAAGATTAGTGAGAAAGCAAAGAGAAGGCAACCATGTATAAATAACTCACGTTCATTGTTTGTTATAGTGATACTGAATGTGAGAGGCCTATGATGCATATTGCATAGCCAAACCTGGTAATCTTGTTCAAAAAAATTTGCAATCAGGGCAGTTATATAAACATTATGTAAACCACATAATCACTCTGCAGTTGATCATTTTATATTAAGTTTTTGTCTGGTACAGATGTGTGTATGACAATTAGAAAATTTTGAAACTAATGGAAATAAAGTACTTTGACTGTGAACAATGCGGAGGAGGCAACTATCCCCTTCCCCCCCCCCCCCTCCCTTTAGATTTGCACCTGTCCAGGACATTTGTCTTCGTCTGAGAGATGGTTAAGTAGTGCTGTATTCCATACCGCACCATTAGCATGTCGAGGTATCTTATGAAACCCACCAACATTATCAGTTTGAAGGTAGTAGGACATCGATATTCCCTGTCTGCAGCAGTTGTTCAAACACCTGTCTAACTTTCTCCCCTATCCTTGCTTTCACAGTTTAGGACAGGAAAATTGTGAGTGTTTATCAAGAGCCAAAGGAACTGGTGCACCTGGCTAATATCGTGTAGGGCCTCCGCAAGCACGCAGAAGTTCCGTAACACGACGTGATGTAGACTCGACTAACGTCGGATGTAGTGCTGTAGGGAACTGACACCATGAATCCTGCAGGGTTGTCCATAAATTCGTAAGAGTACCAGGGGTTGGAGATCTCTTCCGAACAGCACGTTGCAAGGCATCCCAGATATGCTCAATAATGTTCATGTCTGGGGAGTTTGGTGGCCATTGGAAGTGTCTGAAGTCAGAAGAGTGTTCCTGGAACCACCCTGTAGCAATTATTGACGTGTGGGGTGTCGCATTGTCCTGTTCGAATTGCCCAAGGCTGTCGTAATGCACAATTCACAAGAATGGATGTACGTTATCGGAAAGGATGCATACGTACGTGTCACCTGTCAGAGTCGTATGTAGATGTATCAGGGGTCCCATATCACGCCAATCGCACACGCCCCACACCATTACAGAGCCTCCACCAGCTTGAACAGTCCCCTGCTGACATGCAGGGTCCATGGATTAATGAGGTTGTCTCCATATCCGTACACGTCCATCCGCTCGATGCAATTTGAAACGAGACTCGTCGGACCATGCAACATGTTTCCAGCCATCAACAGTCCATTGTCGGTGTTGACGGGCACAGGCCTCTGTGTCGTGCATTTATCAAGGGTACACGTGTGGGCCATCGGCTCCGAAAGTCCATATCAATGATGTTTCGTTGAATGGTTCGTACGCTGATACTTGATGACCCAGCATTGAAATCTGCAGCAATTTGCAGAAGGATTGCACTTCTGTCACGTTGAACGACTCTCTTGAGTCGTCGTTGGTCTCGCTCTTCCAGGATCTTCTCCTGGCCGCAGTGATGTCGGACATTTTATGTTTTATCGGGTTTCTGATATTCACGGTACACTCATGAAATGGTCGTTCGGGAAAATCCCCACTTTATCGCTACCTCGGAGATGCTGCGGCCCATTGCCACATGCAAAGAATGCTGGAATCACATGCAGTGTGGGTTTATGGTTATTGATAAAGCAAGAAAATTGAATGATGAGTGATATAGAGGACATTTCCCAGAGTTTGTTTTTAAGAGATGATGTACAAATACATAGCTGTGCCAGTATCTTGCATTCCATGGACGAATTCGATAAAACGTTATGGATTCGCGAAACCTCACAATGCATTTGATGCAATTTGTGTAGTCCAGTTTTATTCCTCTTCCAGAATATATAGCCATTAAATAGGCGTATATTAATGTCCAAAATACTGATGATGGGATTAAATTTGGCTTCACTGACCTGCGACAGAAATTACCTGAAACAGATTAGATTAGATTAGATTAATACTAGTTCCATGGATCATGAATACAATATTTCGTAATGATGTGGAACGAGTCAAATATTCAAATACATGACATAATTAAGTTAGTTTAACAACATACTTAAGTTAATATAACAACTTTTTTATTTTTTGTGTTTTTTAATTTTTTTATTTTTTTTATAATTTTTTTCTTAATTTATATCTAAAACTTCCTCTATGGAGTAGAAGGAGTTGTCATTCAGAAATTCTTTTAATTTTTTCTTAAATACTTGTTGGTTATCTGTCAGACTTTTGATACTATTTGGTAAGTGACCAAAGACTTTAGTGGCAGTATAATTCACCCCTTTCTGTGCAAAGTTAGATTTAATCTTGAATAGTGAAGATCATCCTTTCTCCTAGTATTGTAGTTATGCACACTGCTATTACTTTTGAATTGGGTTTGGTTGTTAATAACAAATTTCATAAGAGAGTATAATACTGAGAAGCTACTGTGAATATCCCTAGATCCTTAAATAAATGTCTACACGATGATCTTGGGTGGACTCCAGCTATTATTCTGATTACACGCTTTTGTGCAATAAATACTTTATTCCTCAGTGATGAATTACCCCAAAATATGATACCATATGAAAGCAATGAGTGAAAATAGGCGTAGTAAGCTAATTTACTAAGATGTTTATCACCGAAATTTGCAATGACCCTTATTGCATAAGTAGCTGAACTCAAACGTTTCAGCAGATCATCAATGTGTTTCTTCCAATTTAATCTCTCATCAATGGACACACCCAAAAATTTGGAATATTCTACCTTAGCTATATGCTTCTGGTTAAGGTCTATATTTATTAATGGCGTCATACCATTCACTGTACGGAACTGTATGTACTGTGTCTTATCAAAATTCAGTGAGAGTCCATTTACACGGAACCACTTAGTAATTTTCTGAAAGACAGTATTGACAATTTCATCAGTTAATTCCTGTCTGTCAGGTGTGATTACTATACTTGTACCATCAGCAAAGAGAACTAACTTTGCCTCTTCATGAATATAGAATGGCAAGTCATTAATATATATTAAGAACAACAAAGGACCCAAGACTGACCCTTGTGGAACCCCATTCTTGATAGTTCCCCAGTTTGAGGAATGTGCTGATCTTTGCATATTATGAGAACTACTTATTTGAACTTTCTACACTCTTCCAGTTAGGTATGAATTAAATCATTTGTGCACTGTCCCACTCATGCCACAATATTTGAGCTTGCCTAGCAGAATTTCATGATTTACACAATCAAAAGCCTTTGAGAGATCACAAAAAATCCCAATGGGTGGTGTTCGGTTATTCAGATCATTCAAAATTTGATTGGTGAAAGCATATATGGCATTTTCACACATATCATACGAAATGGCTAACGTATGCACACATTGTAACTTAACCAGTATCTCTTTCACTGTTAAGCTCCATGACCTACCATAATATGGGAGACAGAATCCAAATTATTATGTTCATGTTTACAGCTTGGAGGTAGATAAAAGCAAGCTGGTCAGTGCTCCGTCACATAGATCTGTTGCTACTCTCAGAGGGTGGGCTGCAACACAACATCTAGATGAAAAACATGTCTTTCATACTTTTCCCTCAGTTGTTGAAACATTATGTTGCATGGCATATGTGTCATATGTTCTCAAACTCATTAGCTTTGACGCGACAGGTAGTCGCGCGGTCTGAGGCGTCTTGTCGCGGTCCGCACTGCTTCCCCCGTCCGAGGTTAGTCCTCCCTCGGGCATGGGTGTGTGTATCCTCCTTAGTGTAAGTTAGTTTAAGTTAGATTAAATAGTGTGTAAGCTTAGGGACCGATGACCTCAGCAGTTTGGTCCCATAAGACCTTACCACAAATTTGCAATTTAGTTAACTTTGGTACAGCATCTACTTGACTGTACTAGGCAGTAACCAGTATGTATGGAAATGCCTACAGAGGCAAATACGTTCTTAATGTTTAGGAATGTCCTATACCAGGAGCACTGCTCCTCTGTCATACATGTGGATTTCGAGAGCCTCCTAGTTAATGAGGTGCATCGTGAGGGTTACCCTGCTGCCTCCCATACTTCCTTCACAGAATGGTTTGTGGCATACGTGTCTATATATCAAGTCGTATGCTGATATTAATCCCGTCTTTACCAATTCGAATCATACATAAGGATAATCCTACAAGACGTTTGCTCATTGAACTAGAAAAAGTTGAAGGGAGATTTATAACAACACATTCCCGTGGCCAAATTGCAGGAGTATGACGCTTATGCAAGCAGGCAGTTGATTGTCATATATCTAGACCTTAAGTTTTCTAGTAAACCACAAAAAATTGTCCTCCTATTCAAAATAACTATAAAAAAATGTTTTGTAAAAATTATTGCTAATAAACCAGAATTTCATTACTTGGCTGTTAATATTTACGAAGAAAGTGCCCTGATACTTTCACTTTGGGGTAGAGAGAACTAAAGAAGAATTACTCTAGAGAGGAAACGAGGTAGGGAGGGGATGTGAGTGACCTTGATTGTGATTCATGAAGCAGTACAGTCGAACTTCATTTGCAATTGCTCGATAGGTGGCAGTGCCAATGGTGATGGGAGCAGTGTGTCACAGATTACTACATCACACAATTCCCCAAAATGTGGAGAGTTGTGGGGGTGGCCTTGAAGATAACAAGCCCAGTTATTGGGAGGTATGACCTGGAATCTGGGCTCATATCTGCCCTACATGTCGCTGATCTTAATTCTGAGCTCGTACTGGCCCTGTTACACTACTGCTATCTTGGAAATATATCTGGCACCCATATTGGCTCATAAATTTTGGTGATAAAGATAAGGGTTGGATAAATATAGAGACCCATCATAAATTATAGCGATAAAGGTCCTGAATAAACACAAGAGATCTGGGGAGCCATGCAGGTTGTCCTCGTGGACCTGAACCAATAGGAGAACAGTCAACCATCTGGACCTCAGCCAGTAGGAGAACAGTTCGCCTCTGATCTTTAATTTCCACCTTTTATATGTAAGGCAATTGGCCTAGAAGGGAGAGGGTGGGGGAAGGGTGTTGGGGGGGGGGGGGAGAGGAGGGGAGATCTAGCAACAATGCAGGTCTGGCCTATGACTACTGCACTATTCCTGTAAGAAATTTCAGTTCTGCATCTGTTAGCCCAATACTTTGATGTCTTAAATCGCTCCAGAATAAGTCCCCCTACATATTTAATAATTGTGACTTATTCTAGTGCCTGAAAGTAGTTTAATGAAATACACATCTTACAAACGCAAACATTAACTAAGATAATAACATAATTCCTGCCCTATATTATGGTGCGATTGTCTCTTTATAAAATGGCATGAGAACTGTTCACGATGTTTTAGTGGTGTGTATAACTAATGTTCCAGTTTCAAAACGCTATAGAAAGAGAACCGTTATTCAGAATGATATCAAGTTTGAACAGCATATTATTAACGCAGGGGGAAACGTCATAGAACAAAAGGAAATTTTACCAATAGCTGGCGCTGTAAACGTCTTAACATAAATGGTGTCAGCTACAAATGACAAATGAATCGCATTACGACGGCACATTAGACCATTTGCATTGTTCAGTGTGCATGGTTGCACAAGTTCGGCAGTCGGCAGCTACGGCACTGCTAGTTAGGTAAGCCCATCCACCAGGATAAGATCGCCTCATATCATATGGGAAAAATGGGTTTTTAATTGTCATGAGATCAAAAACCCCATAAAAAGCAAAATGACATGGGTTTTTAATTGTGCTGGGGCAAAAACCGCATAAAACCAAAATGACATCCATTTCTAATTGTCGTCAGACTGGCGCAAGACATGTTCAATATGCTATTCACCTTTTTCTGCCACAATCGTAAATCGACAAACAGCGTGTTCTACAACAGGTCGGAGTGTCTCGAGGGTCATATTCAGAATGGGTTGCACAATGCGTAACTTCATTTTAGCTACGTTCGTAAATGGAGGATTGAACACAACGTCTTTCAGATAACCTCAAAGCTAAAAGTCACACATATGAAGATTAGGTGATCTGGACGGACGGGCTATAGGGAAATGACAGCATATAGTTCTAGCATTTCCGAAATGTCTGTGCAGCAGCCGCTTCACTGACTGTGAAATGTCCAGATGAGCGCCATCTTGCACAAAAATGATCCTGCCCACACATCCACGCTGTTGAAGGTTGGAATGACGTTTGTGCACAAAAGACTCTCATAGTGTTTACCAGTGACGATGCATGTAACATGAACTGTAGGGCTCATTTTCTCGAGAAAATAATCCCCTACGATAAACGATTCCGTCAATCCGTACCGCAGAAAGAAGTGGTACCGGTTGATGTGTGTGAGGATTTATCGTTATCATGTTCTGAAAGTCTGTGTATTGACATGTTCTTGTAGGTGGAAATGGGCTTCTCTGTCCACTGGATGTTCCATGGTCACTCATTGTCCACTTCCATGCGAGCAGGAAATTCCAGAGCGAACGTTTGTCTTGCCAGCAGGTCAGCAGGAACAAATCCTGTACATGAGTGACTTTGTATGGATAGCAACGCAGGATGTTTCGTAGGATTTTATGCCCAGTGCTCGCAGGCATGTCCAACGTTCCGGCAATTCCACGTGCACTGTCTGTTTGCACACCACCACTCGACCCCTCCTGCATGCTGTGGCCACATCTTCGACAGACGGCAGATCAACTGATTTTCTTCCTCTTCCACAAGACACTTCAAAAGAACATATATTTTCGAATTTTGTAGTCATTTTTTCCAGACCCTTAGCAGACATCGGACCGATGCCTTTTTTCATACGCTTGAGTGTCCAATGTCCTGAACTTCGGCATGGCTACTGGCACACAGTCACATTCTTGTAAAAGAGCTTTACCAGCAACATGCAATCAAAATGGTTCAAATGGCTCTGAGCACTATGGGACTTAACTTCTGAGGTCATCAGTCCCCTAGAACTTAGAACTACTTAAACCTAACTAACCTAAGGACATCACACACATCCATGCCCGAGGCAGGATTCGAACCTGCGACCGTAGCGGTCACGCGGTTCCAGACTGTAGCGCCTAGAACTTCGTGGCCACAGCATGCAATCCTTCACGGGTACAGACACATTGGGCGTCTCTTTGAAGCATAATGGCGCATTATGAAAAATAAAGGAGACATAAAAACCGGGCTAGGTCAGACAAAGATGGCACTCGTGGTCAAAATAAATCTATTAGTATGAAACATTTGCCTTAATTTAAGGAAGGAATAAATTTCTAAGAGGTTTTGTGTGGAGCACAACATTGTATGGAATTGGACTGTCGAAATACCCGACAGGAAGAGAATAGAAGCGTTTGAAATGTCATGTTGTAGAAGAACGTGTTGAAAATTAGGTGGACTGATAAGATAGAAAATGATGTTCTCCATCTAATCGGCGAGGAGGGGGATACGTGGAAAATCTTGACAAGAAGTGGCAGGAAGTAGGACACTTGTTAAGACATCAAAAAATAGATTCCACTGTACTTCAGGAAAATGCAGAGAGTAAAAACTGTAGATGAAGATCGAGATAGGAGTATCTATAACAAATCATCGAGGATTTTTGGAGAAACAGTTTCTCTGAGATGAAGTGTTTCGCACAAGAGAGATAGCAATCGTGGTAAGACAATTACCGTATTTTTAGGTTACGTCTTTTGAGATGAATCAGTGGAAGCAGTCGCACCCATAAAATATCTAGGAGTTTACATCCAGAAAGATTTAAAGTGTAACAATCATATCGAAACATATGTAGGAAAGTCAGTATCAGACTGAATTTCGGTAAAGAATCCTAAGGCAAAGTAATTTACTCACAGCTTTCAAAAACCGCATTAGACCGTTGTTATGTGAGTCTGGAGCTCTTAAGACGTAGAATTAATACAGGAAAAATAGAAAATCAAAAGAAGAGTAGCGCGTTTCGCGACAGTCCTTTAGTAAGCGTAGGTGTGTTATGGAGGTTCCCATCCAGTTCTAGCGGCAGACACTAAGAGATACGCATTCTACATTACGGAGACGTTTACAATTAAAATGACGTGAGCGTACCTTCCATCAAGAGTAGGCGGCTCCTGAATTTTATTTTCTTCGTCAAAAACTTAACAATTCTTAACGAGCCCTTGTTGCAGAGAGATAGCACCACTAGAGAAAATGCATCTCAGATACAAAAAGAATCTGCTTGACTTAGTATGATGCAGGCATAAGTTGATTATCAGGCATATACAGACAACTCAGATCTATTCCCGATAGTAAGTTGCCTTCTCCTGAGGGAAGTGAAAGAGACAGGCATCGAAAAGCCACAGTGGGAAATTTCACTTTCCTATTACACTTAATACTGTTACGTGTTGTATTGCATGTGTAAATAGTCAAATTTATCTTACAGTTTTATTAGAACGTTGTTCTTCATTTATATCTCATGATACTTCATTTACCCAGAAAAATATTTTGTATTTAGTTATTTTAGTCAAATTCAATAATTTAGTACAAGTGCACTAGAATTTGCTGTACAGTCCACTGATTCCATTGACCAATCGTTCTAAGAGTTCTGACTGGTTGCGCATGTTATTGTAGGGCCGGCAGTATAGATTCAGTAGCTCATCGGTATAGATGAGTCAGTCCCCCACAAAAAAGAGTTAAAAGTGTGTTGCTTCCCTCCACTGACACTGCAAGAGGTGGTCTCAGGCACCACCTGTGAGTAATAGTTACCGATTTGCTCCACGGGCTGCCAAGGAAGGCAGTCTCGTTCCAGCTAACACGGAGCAACGTGCACACGCGATCAGTTTCACTTCCTTAACAATGGTTTCCACTGGCGAGGACAATGGTCGTAGTTGTCACTGGACACGGGAAGATAGCTCTCTCTATTGTTCGCGCGCCTCATCGGCTTAACGGCGAGGGCAGCGCTTTGTAGCCGTGTGGAACCAATCAGGGCGCGCCTTTGTCCGCCGATGATTGACGTCGGCGTACCTCGGTCTCCGGAACGTTGCTGGCAGCGGAGCGGGTGGAAGAGAGAGGCGGGGCGCCGCGTCCAGGAAGCTGCAAAGAGGAGGCGACTGGTGCGGAAATGTGCTGGCTGCACCGAGAGGGTTTCTCTTCTCGCTTTGGGGAGTCGCAGAGCGATGCTGCCCGTAAATCCGAGTCTGTTGGCCAATAGGAACAAATTCTTAGACTAGGACACGAACAGCTTTCTAGACTCGAATTTCCTCACTTCTCCGTACAAATACGCTGGTGTGCAAAACTTATGGACGAAAGTAACTATCGTATGACGTGTCAGTGCCACATACAATAGCTCAATGAAATCATAGGAAGAACTGCTACAGTATAGTACACAACTTAACTGAAAGGAATACGCGAGGGGACGAACAGAAATGGCGCTTCTGTTTGAAGACATCAATTATACTGACCTTACCGTCCCCTGGACGTTACAAGAGCCGGGACATGGTTCTTAATAAGGTATGTTCAAAATTATGTTCAAAACGATATAATTATATTATTTCTATAGTTTTTTATTTGTATCTTGAGTCATGCTTTCTATGTTAACTGAACTCAAGTATACAGAAAAAATATGTACAAGATTTAATTTACTTTGTTATTAGCATTGGAAAAACATAGACGTTAATCCTGTAAAATTGTTTCGATGCTACTTTGCATCAAACAGTTGTGGTATCTTTGTAAAGTCTTCATGTAAAAGAGTCTCAGTTCAGATCTCTAAGAGAACAGTCTAGTTTTGACGATGTTATGAACTTCTGCAGTTGTAAGAGGGCTGGCTGTGCTCTGTAATTAAAAAACTGCTGAAGTATACAACGAAGAACTTGAAGTGCTGTCATGTGAGTCCGCCCAGGCTGAGTGATCAGAACAATGATGAAATAAACGAAGGAAGGAAAGAGGATAGCGTCTTTGACTAGTAATCAAAACATCCTGAGTCCCGGGTTCGAACCTCTCCACTGCCTAAATTTTGAATAAAAATCATCAGTAAAGATGGCTGAAGACTACAGTCGTAAGAAATCCCCTTGCTGTGGCAACGGCTTTGTCAAAGAGGGTGGAGTAGCGGATAGAGGTTCAGGGTACTCACTTGCCCTTGGAGTGGAAAACTGCCCCTAAAAGTTGGAAGAATCAGCACTCATCATCATATGCACACACACGTGCATGCACATGCACATGCACACACACACACACACACACACACACACACACACACACACACACACACACACACAGACTACATACTTTCATTGTTATTGGTAGCTATCTGGGATGGAACAGCTAACATATCAATATATGGACTTATATCCACACACCATCCATCTGAGTCTGAGAATGTTGATGGTGGATTAATAGCAATGGATACTGAGATTATTTTTTTTAAAAAAAAGGAACACTGCTTAAGAAGAAGAAAAAGTAAGTAGAGACACTCACACATGTTACATGATATATGTTTCATACCAGGATCAATTACATCTGGTCCCTGACTCATCAAAATATGACCAACAAAGCTTATAAAAGTATGTAACAGGCAATAAGCACCGAGAAAAAATTTAGACACACAAATAAAATAACCACTACTTGTGTGCAAGATCCTCATCTTGCATTACTTCTGCATGATGTGTGACCAGGAGCTGTCATGGTATCCCACAACAAAAACAATGAGGCAATCCATTTCCCTCACCTGTCACAAACTGTTTGCAGCACTGCAACCCACGTATCAGTGGCGATGTGCTTGCTACACCCTGCTACCATAATCTGAAAATATCCAGCTCTGAAAGCTCCTCATTGTCAGTCAACACTGTACCGCACCTGAAGCTGATATGCACCACTGACACTTCTACCACCATATACACTGTGCGATCAAAAGTATCCGGACACCTGGCTGAAAATGACTTACAAGTTCGAGGTGCCCTCTATCGGTAATGCTGGAATTCAGTGTGGTGCTGACCCACCCTTAGCCTTGATGACAGCTTCCACTCTCGCAGGCAAAAGTTCAATGTGCTGCACCGGGGATAGGTATCGATGTCGGTCGGTGAGGCATGGCACGAAGTCAGCGTTCTAAAACATCCCAAAGGAGTTCTATAAGATTGAGGTGAGGACTCTGCAGGCCAGTCCATTACACGGATGTTATTGTCGTGTAAGCACTCCGCCGCAGGCGGTGCATTATGACAGGTGCTCGATCGTGATGAAAGATGAAATCGCCTTCCCCGAATGGCTCTTCAACAGTGGGAAGGAAGAAGGTGCTTAAAACATCAATGTAGACCTACGCTGTGATAGTGCCACGCAAAACAACAAGGGGCGCAAGCCCCCTCCATGAAAAACACCACACGATAACACCACCGCCTCCGAATTTTATTGTTGGCACTACACATGCTGACAGATGACGTTCACCAGGCACTCACCATACCCACACCCTGCCATCGGATCGCCACATTGTGTACCGTGATTCGTCACTCCACAAAACGTTTTTCCATTGTTCAGTCGTCCAATGTTTTCGCTCCTTACACCAAGCGAGGCGTCGTTTGGCCCGACCATGAAATCAGTTTTCTCACCTCCCGCCTAACTGTCGTAGAACTTGCAGTGGATTCTGATGCAGTCTGGAATTCCTGTGTGATGGTCTGGATAGATGTCTGCCTATTACACACTACGACCCTTTTCAACTGTCGGCGGTCTCTGTCAGTCAACGGACGAGGTCGGCCTGTACGCTTTTGTGCTATACGTGTCCCTTCACGTTTCAACTTCACTATCACATCGGAAGCAGTGGATCTAGGAATGTTTAGTAGTGTGGAAATCTCGCGTAGAGACGTATGACACAAGTGACGCCCAATCACCTGATCACGTTCGAAGTCCTTAAGTTCCGCGGAGCGCCCCATTCTGCTCTCTCACGATGTCTAATGACTACTGAGGTCGCTGAAATGGAGTACTTGGCAGTAGGTGGCAGCACAATGCAAGTAATATGAAAAACGTATGTTTTGGGGGTGTCCGGATACTTTTGATCACATAGTGTAGATGATGTCTCCTACATTAAATAATTACATGAATCCCGTAAGCGAGAAAGTGCAAAGCAGAAAGTGAATAAATAAATACAAAGTTAAAAAAAAACAATTTAATTATTGGTAAACCAGTTCAACAGTAGTTGTATATTTTCTGAAGCATTCATAAACTCATATTGTCCATATCTCTTATTCAGCTACTTGAGGGCAGGGTATCCTTGTGTCTTTCTCACAGTCTTTGACATAAACTATGCTGTCTCTACGATCTTATGTTCAGAGGGATGGCACCATATCTTCACACGCCACTCCAACATCGTCCCAGCGTTTTACACGGTGAAATCGTGTCAATCACACCACTGCTTTTCAATATTTAGCGCACTACACTGGTATAGACTGTTGGGTAATTCGAAGATTGTGAAATACTCGTTAATGCTTGTACTATGTCATAGAATGCAATGAAAGCAACGTCCTTAATCAGAAATTGTCTACATACGTCGTAAAGCCCTTGTGTGCCTGGAATGGTATTCGTACTTAGAGGTTCACTGTAAAATACTCCCGGTTTTGTGTAATACCTCTACATTTATACTAAAAATTGTACAATTCCTGTTAGCGGTGGATAGTTTATGAGAATTTATATAGTAACAATGCATATGCTGTAGTGCCTGCAGAGAAGTTTCGCAATGGTCCAATTTCAATTCGTATGTGCATAGTTCCAGTCTTTACCATCTCACGTTGCTATGAACTCTCTATCACTACTGTGGGTGATAATTCCTTAAACTTCTGTGGGCTGAGTGTGTATCTGAAACCATCTTCAAATTCATAGTGAGATGTATAAAATCTTGTGTACATGTCATACAATAGTCCATATCTGTTTTGGTCTGAGTCAAGTTGTAAATTATCGTACGGGATAAACTGGGAGTTCAGGTGAACTTTAGCATTGGTTAGTTTGCGGTTGTCAAATATGCTCAAATTCTTTTTCAGATTCCTCCTCCAGCCTGTTTGCAGTGCTAGAATCATAAAGGGAGGCATTGCTAGCTATACAGAGATCTCAATCATCCACTCTTGGCGACATGTCAAAGGACTGGCTATTGAAACAGCTCCCATGAACGGAAAGCTAATGACAGCTGAACTCCAAAATTACATTCCTGTACAAGTTTCAGATTCTCTTCGTCTGATAGCGTAATGCGGTGTACTTCACATCAATTTTGCCAGCACAATTTTAGTTTTCTGAGTCTTCTAGAATGTTCTAGTTATTATCTGTAGCGTTTCGAAAATCAGCTCTTGTTAACGTTCACAATAATACATTAACTCCTTCACATTTTGAGTGGGATATATGCGGTAATGGAAATGTCTAACGATCTGTCTCCGAACCATCCAGCGTTTTGTTGGCTATTCAAATCTGATGTTGATGCAGAAACAAACGTTCTGATAATCGACGTGATTCCAGCGTTTCTGATGCAGTCAATTTCAACGCCAGTAAGTTCTTGTCTTATTTCTTGAAACACAAAGACAAATGCATTACCTGTGATATGTAATGTCAGCGCTGCTGCTGGAGTCTTCTTATGTGTAAATACCCCCTTCCAAATACAAGAAATGCTTGCTTGGAATTACCAAACCATCTTGATTTTGAATACAAATTTGTATGTCATCAATATTATTAAATGTTGATGAGGGAAAAAGATTGTTCGAGAAATATTCCTGACTAATGATACACTCGTCATAATCAGCTGGAAGCGTTATATCGAATAATGTCATTGCGAGTCTTCAGTCCTATGGATTTAAGGAACTCATAATTATCGTATGTTATCACATCCTGCTTCTACTGAAAAGTGGTCGTCTGATGGCTGTGTGAGCAATATTTATACTTTACACCCACAGTGCTGCTCCAGATGAGGACCTACTATAATTTCCTCCCCGCGAAAGTCGACTACATTCGCATTCTGATCAATGATATTCGACTCGAGATGATCTTATGTCCGAACAGTCACTGGTAAGTACATTGGATTACTAAGAACCTCTGCAATTTTAGAATCTTGTACACCAGAGAAAATACTACAGAATCTGTGAATTCTCGACAGTCAAAGCGGAAAGACACTGGATTTGAGGAAATGTATTGTTTTGCTGCTTTTTGCCTTCTAATGGCGCAAGATAAGAAGTTAAAATTAAGTGATTATTTGTCCAGAGATACACTTTTGAACACACCAGTTTTCAGCGAAATTATGTCCCAAGACCGTTTTAGTCTACTTCTGAGAATGCTACACTTCAGTGATATTTCTGCGAGTACTGGAGGCGACAGACTATTAAAAATTAGGATGATTGTTGACAAAATTTGTTGGACGTTTCGTAGTTCATTTCGTTCACATCAGAAGCCTTGTATAGATGAAAATCTCTTGGTGTTCTCTTTTAAGCAATTTATTCCAACCAAACGAAGCAGATTCGGAATAAAGACATTTGTACTGTCTGACTGTCAGAGTGGGTAAGTTCTTGATTTTATTGTATATACCTGCGCAACAACAGAAATTGGGTTCCACAGTTTAGGGAAAAGTGGCGACGTAGTGGCTACTCTTATGGGACCGTATTTGGAACAGGGTCATATTCTATATGGCGCTAATTGGTACTCCAGCCCGGATCTGTTCCTCTGTCTTCACAACCATGGACCATCCGCATGTGGCACTGTTCGTAAGAATAGGTGCATCACGCCAAAACTGCAGAAGAAATTAAATAGAGGAGAAACTGAATTCAAGTCCACTAACAAGATCCTTGCTATCAAGTGGTGCGATAAGAGAGAGGTGTGCATGTTGACCACAAGTCACACAACACAGTAGTTGAAACAGAGAAGACTGACAGAAATACTGGTGAAAAAAAAAAAAAGAAACCGCAATGTATTGTAGATTACAATTCGGGTATGGGTGCAGTTGACGTTGTGACATGTTACTGAGCTCAATGAGATCAGTGCGTGAGACAGTGAAATGGTATAAGAAATACTTTTTTCGCTTTCTGAATTTGTGCGTTGTAAATGCTCATGCTCTCCATCGGTCGGTAACAGGCCGAAAAAAAGGCACTCACAGAGTTTCACCTTTCTCTCGTAAGGGATATTGTAGAAACATATCCTGCAGAAAGGAAAAAAGCTGGTATGGGAAGGCGCTACGATGACGAAAATCCTGTGGGATTCACAGGCAGACATTTTCCTGCTGTTATTGTGAGTGAACATTCGCAAGCTGGCCGTTGTGGCCGAGCGGTTATAAGCGCTTCAGTCCGGAACCACGCTGCTGCTACGGTCGCAGGTTCGAATCGTGCCTCGGGCATGGATGTGTGTGATTTCCTTAGGTTACTGAAGTTTAAGTAGTTCTAAGTCTAGGAGACTGATGACCTCAGATGTTAAGTCCCATAGTGCTTAGAGCCATTTGAACAATTTTTGAACATTCGCATAAAAGTACGCTAATGCGCAGATGGATACTAAGGCAAAACTTGTAACGTTCCATTACGTGTTGTACCCTGCTTTGATATTTATAATACAAAGAAGCATTACTAATAACTGGGAACTAACTCTGAGAAAATTTATTGACACTTCTGAATGAATTACTGAAAAAATGTAAAAAGATATTAACCATTTTTAACTTCGCCAGTGCCGATCCAAAGTCCGGATCGGAAAGAAGGATGGGAAACAGATGAAACAGGTGTGAAATTATTCAAACAGTGCCTGACTTCTTCATATGTAGTAGTTTGCTGGCAAATGAACGGACTTGGTGACTGAGATGGCGCAATATGAGTTCTGTGGCAAATGTACACACATCAAACAAAGTTTTGCATCGCCTCGGTTCCGAGAGTTCCGGAACCTGTACAGAAAACTGGAATAGAGATCAACATAAACATCATTTCTGTCCTTATTATTGCTCATGAAAACCGAACACTGCATGTTGTACCACCACAGAGCGAGACCTTCAGAGGTGGTGGTCCAGATTGCTGCACACGCCGGTACGTCTAACACCAGTAGCACGTCCTCTTCAATTGACGGATGCCTATATTCGTCGTGGCATACTATCCACAAGTTCATCAAGGCAACATTGGTCTAGATTGTCCCAATCTTCAACGGCGATTCAGCGTAGATCTCTCAGAGTGGTTGGTGGGTCACGTCGTCCATATACAGCCCTTTACAATCTATCCCAGGCATGTTTGATAGGGTTCATGTCTGGAGAACATGCTGGCCACTATAGTCGAGTGATGTTATCCTGAAGGAAATCATTACAAGATATGCACGATGGGGCCGTGAATTGTCGTCCATGGAGACGAATGCCTCGCCAATATGCTGCCGATATGGTTGCACTATCGGTCAGAGGATGGCATTCACGTATCGTACAGCCGTTACGGCGCCTTTCATGACTACCTGCTGCGTATGTCGGCCTCACATAATGCCACCCCAAAACAGCAGGGAACCTCCACCTTGCTGCACTCGTTGGACTGTGTGTCTAAGGCGTTCAGTCTGACCGGGTTGCCTCCAAACACGTCTCAGAAGATTGCCTGGTTGAAGGCATATGCGACACTCATCGATGAAGAGAACGTGATGCCAATCCTGAGCCGTCAATTCGGCATGTTGTTGGGTCCATCTGTAGCGCGCTGCATGGAGTCGTGGTTTGCAAAGATGGACCTCGCCATGGACGTCGGGAGTGACGTTGCGCATCATGCAGCCTATTGCACACAGTTTGAGTAGTAACACGACGTCCCGTGGCTGCACGAAAAGCATTGTTCAACATGGTGGCGTTGCTGTCAGGGTTCCTCCGAGCCATAATCCGTAGGTAGAAGTTATCCACTGCATTGTTACTTTGTGCCAGGAAGGGATCTCAAAAAGGGAAGTGTCCAGGCGTCTCGGAGTCAACCAAAGCGATGTTATTCGGACATCGAGGATATACAGAGAGACAGGAACTGTCGATAACATGCCTCGCTTAGGCCGCCCAAGGGCTACTACTGCAGTGGATGACCGCTACCTACGGATTATGGCTCGGAGGAACCCTGACAGAAACGCCACCATGTTGAATAATGCTTTACGTGCAGCCACAGGATGTCGTGTTACGACTCAAACTGTCCACAATGATACGCAACTTCACTCCCGACGTCCATGGCAAGGTCCATCTTTGCAAACCACGACACCATGCAGCGCAGTACAGATGGGCCCAACAACATGACGAATCGACCGCTCAGGATTGGCATCACGTTCTCGTCACCGACGCGTGTCGCGTATGCCTTCAACCAGACAATCGTCGGAGACGTGTTCGGAGGCAACCCGGTCAGGCTGAACGCCTTAGACACATTGTCCAGCGAGTGCAGCAAGGCGGAGATACCCTGTTGTTTTAGGGTGGAATTATATGGTGCCGACATACGCCGCTGGTGGTCATGGAAGACGCCGTAACAGCTGTACGATACGTGAATTCCATCCTCTGACCGATAGTGCAACCATATCGGCAGCATATTGGCGAGGCATTCGTCTTCATGGACGACAATTCGCGCCCCCATCGTGCACATCTTGTGAATGACTTCCTTCAGGATAACGACATCGCTCGACTAGAGTGGGCTGCATGTTCTCCAGACATGAACCCTCTCGAACATGCCTGGGATAGATTGAAACGGGCTGTTTATGGACGACGTGACCCACCAACCACTCTGAGGGATCTACACCTAATCGCCGTTGAGGAGTGGGACAATCTGGACCAACAGTGCCTTGATGAACTTGTGGATAGTATGCCACGACGAATATAGGCATCCGTCAATTGAAGAGGACGTGCTACTGGTGTTAGAGGTATCGGCGTGTGCAGCAGTCTGGACCACCACCTCTGAAGGTCTCGCTGTATGGTGGTGCAACATACAATGTGTGGTTTTCGTGAGCAATAAAAAGTGCGGATATGATGTTTATATTGATCTCTATTCCAATTTCCTGTGCGGGTTCCGGAACTCTCGGAACAGAGGTGAAGCAAAACTTTTTTTATGTGTGTAGTAACCGGTATGTTGATATAGTTAGGTTTCACTATATTGATTTTTGCACAGAAGCTCATCGAAGTTTCGTCTGTATCGACCCTCATTCAGTTTCCTAATTTTATCTATTAACAGAAATCCATATTGCAAGTTATTACAGAATCCCCGCAGAATATGCTAACGAATTCGTTGAATGAAATGTTAGTTTCTCCACGTACTTGGTAAATATGCTTTAGATTCAGGATGTCCGGTTTGAAAGCAGTGAAGTTCGCATTACCCCAGACGAACTGCTTCTATATTCTTGATTACGTCTGGCTCAGATAAAATACTGTGTATTGATCTGCAAATGGTGGCTGAATAAGAAATATCTTCAGATCTCATCCTGATTTTTTACTGCGACATCATCAAATATGAATACGCCGTATTTTTTTTTTCAGGCAATGGGATACCTATGCTTCATCTGGACATATGAATCGTTACTGTCTCGCAGTATCTGACATTTTGACTGATACAGCGTTTTTGAAAAATGTATACGTATGCTCGAAGCGACTCCCTCAGGATGTGTGAACAGTGTTAAAACAAGATCAGTGTTTCCACAATCTGATGGTTCAACAATTAAAACACATATGTTATAGCGAAGTAATTATCCAGTCTTCTTCTTCCAGTTTCCAGCATCATCATGGCAGGATCAGTCACTTACTACATTACGCAAGTGGTGAGGTTGCTTTTTCCACTCTGTCGTGGGGGTAACTGTTCGTTTACATTAGGATGAAAAGGTTTTCATAGGGTAATAAACAACACACATACAGCTCTTAAATCTTACAGACCGCTGTGTATATAAACAGACTGAAGTAAGATTGTAGTTCTGTGCCCGCATTTGGTAAAGCTGAATAATACATCTTCACTAACATCGATCCAGAGCAAGTATCGAAGAGTACAGTCATGATTTCTTCTCAGCACGTGAGTACACAATGTCTCACGGAATCGGTGGACATATGACTGCCACCTTAGCCGAGTCTGTAGATCATGCTGTATTGCGTAGCTGTTATTTATTAAATTCTTAAAAGCCTTCTCCTGTAGATTTACTTGTATGCACTCCCTGTTCTTAAATATTTTAACTGTTCCAGCAGGTCCACTACAGAGATTAAATGACCATCCAATATCACTGAAGGAGAGTGAACAGTTCTGTGGAGCGAAACTGAGATCTGCATTGACATACCGTACAGTCGATGGCATTCCTCGATGGATAATATTACTTTGATGTCATTAAATCAAGGATTTTCAAATACTACCACTGTGTAGAACTTCTGATTCAATATCATACCGACACTGACACGCTTGCAGCCACTGGTTTTTAAACAGTAGGTCTGACTGGACCGAACAGCATTGTTTACATATTGGGTGGCTGTCACTGGAATGACTTCACCTTGCCTATGAGGAAAAGAGTATTAAGTAAGCACTTTTTTTCACATACATTCCTATTCATTGCCATTGACAGGGAGTGTTGATATACATTCGACATCATGAACTATTTATCGATCGTTGTAAGTGTATACTATCTGCGACCTCTACTACCGGTTCATCAAGGTTATTATTATCTCTGATAGTAAATTTACAGTTACCCATATCTGTGAACGAGTGGTTAGAACATTCTAAGCGGTTTGTGTCTACTGTAGTCACATCTGCTTCACCCCTCATGGCTCATAAGCATCTCAGGCGGTGCATTCACGTGCCATGATTGGCGCCGTACATTTGAAGTTATTGTTACACCATCACAAGCATGGTCTATCAGTGAACACATCCTCTTACTAAACTGCTAGTGCGGGTGTGATTCAGTGGGTTGAAAATTAAGGGAAACATTTTTTTTGTAGGAAACATTTAGTAACAATTTTTTATAATATTCCTCCAGATTGTGGACTGTTGCTACTGCTTTGAACACCTTCATTTCCTGGTCCAGCTAGCGCTGTAGCAGTAACAAAAAAGCCTAAGTATAATGTCATACAAACATAATAATAGTAATAAGAATTATTATTATTGTTATAGATGGATGAATTCTTACTACAACTGCTAGTGATCGTTCTGTAATGGAAAACTAGATAAACATCTTAAGAAGGGTACACAAGTCCAGCTTGTGCAGCCTGGTGTGTTGACGGACACAGCCACATAATGCATCTTCTTCCCATTCTGATGTGTTGTTGTTATTTATTGAACAATATTCCTCCTGTCTACAATCATACCCTCCTGTGCTGTCACGCTTTTCCATTCTTGATGCAGAAACCTGTATGTACATTTCTCTGATAGATGTTAACAACAAGTAGAATTGCCATATTCTTCTTCGTTCAAAGCAAGTGTCTTGTCAATTGAAGGCGGTATATACAGACAGTGGAGAAACAATACCAGTTACATCAGCATAATGCGTTTTACGTATTACATTCTTACCATGTCACAATTACAGGCTTCACCAGATCACAGCTTCTCTACAATACAGGGGCATAAAAACTGTGTTGCATGCACAAAATGTAATGCATGAAAATCTGATAGTCATGGAGGGCTGCACTGCAGTTATAGGGGAAGAAGTAGAAGAAAACGTTACAGGAGAATATGGGCTTGGGCAAGGAATGAGAGAGGAAAAAGACTAATTGAGTAATCATGGTCAGACAGACATTCAGCAATCAGATACTGGACTGTAATGTGTACCTAGGAGCAGATATACGCGGCTCAGATCACAACGTGGTCGTGATAAAGAGTAGGCTGAAGTTTAAGAGATTAGTCAGGAAGAATATCAATACACAAAGAAGTAGGATAAGGAAATACTAAAGGATGACGACATATGCTTGAAGTTCTCTAAGATTATACACTCCTGGAAATGGAAAAAAGAACACATTGACACCGGTGTATCAGACCCACCATACTTCCTCCGGACACTGCGAGAGGGCTGTACAAGCAATGATCACACGCACGGCACAGCGGACACACCAGGAACCGCGGTGTTGGCCGTCGAATGGCGCTAGCTGCGCAGCATTTGTGCACCGCCGCCGTCATTGTCAGCCAGTTTGCCGTGGCATACGGAGCTCCATCGCAGTCTTTAACACTGGTAGCATGCCGCGACAGCGTGGACGTGAACCGTATGTGCAGCTGACGGACTTTGAGCGAGGGCGTATAGTGGGCATGCGGGAGGCCGGGTGGACGTACCGCCGAATTGCTCAACACGTGGGGCGTGAGGTCTCCACAGTACATCGATGTTGTCGCCAGTGGTCGGCGGAAGGTGCACGTGCCCGTCTACCTGGGACCGGACCGCAGCGACGCACGGATGCACGCCAAGACCGTAGGATCCTACGCAGTGCCGTAGGGGACCGCACCGCCACTTCCCAGCAAATTAGGGACACTGTTGCTCCTGGGGTATCGGCGAGGACCATTCGCAACCGTCTCCATGAAGCTGGGCTACGGTCCCGCACACCGTTAGGCCGTCTTCCGCTCACGCCCCAACATCGTGCAGCCCGCCTCCAGTGGTGTCGCGACAGGCGTGAATGGAGGGACGAATGGAGACGTGTCGTCTTCAGCGATGAGAGTCGCTTCTGCCTTGGTGCCAATGATGGTCGTATGCGTGTTTGGCGCCGTGCAGGTGAGCGCCACAATCAGGACTGCATACGACCGAGGCACACAGGGCCAACATCCGGCATCATGGTGTGGGGAGCGATCTCCTACACTGGCCGTACACCACTGGTGATCGTCGAGGGGACACTGAATAGTGCACGGTACATCCAAACCGTCATCGAACCCATCGTTCTACCATTCCTAGACCGGCAAGGGAACTTGCTGTTCCAACAGGACAATGCACGTCCGCATGTATCCCGTGCCACCCAACGTGCTCTAGAAGGTGTAAGTCAACTACCCTGGCCAGCAAGATCTCCGGATCTGTCCCCCATTGAGCATGTTTGGGACTGGATGAAGCGTCGTCTCACGCGGTCTGCACGTCCAGAACGAACGCTGGTCCAACTGAGGCGCCAGGTGGAAATGGCATGGCAAGCCGTTCCGCAGGACTACATCCAGCATCTCTACGATCGTCTCCATGGGAGAATAGCAGCCTGCATTGCTGCGAAAGGTGGATATACACTGTACTAGTGCCGACATTGTGCATGCTCTGTTGCCTGTGTCTATGTGCCTGTGGTTATGTCAGTGTGATCATGTGATGTATCTGACCCCAGGAATGTGTCAATAAAGTTTCCCCTTCCTGGGACAATGAATTCACGGTGTTCTTATTTCAATTTCCAGGAGTGTAGATACAGCAGTAAGGAATAGCTCAGTAGGCAGTACAGTTGAACTGGAAGGGTCAATCACAGAAGTTGAAGAGAAGAACATAGGTACAAAGAAGGTAATTGTGAAGAAATCTTGGGTAAAAGAAGGAATACCTCAGTTGATCGATGAAAGAAGGAAGTACAAAAACGTTCAGGGAAAATCAGGAATACAAAAGTGCAAGTCGCTGTGGAATGAAAGAAACAGGAAGTGAAAGAAAGCTTAGACGAAATAGTTGCATGAAAAATGTGAAGAAATCGAAGAATAAATGATTGTCGAAGGACTGACTCAACACATAGGAAAGTCATAATAACCTTTGGTGAAATTCAAAGCAAGGGTGCAACGGAAATGTCTGATGCCATAGAAGAAGAAACAGGACTCAATTTAGACGACGTAGGTGATCCAATATTAGAATCAGAATTTAAGAGAGCTTTGGGGAACTTAAGATCAAATAAGGCAGAAGGGATAAATAACATTCCATCTGAATTTCTAAAATCAATGGGGAAAGTAGTAACGAAACGACTATTCACGTTGGTGTGTAGAATGTATGAGTCTGGCTACCTACCATCTGACTTTTCGAAAAATACGGTCCACAAAATTTCGAAGACTGCAAGAGCCGACAAGAGCGAGAATTATAGCACAGTCAGCTTGTCAGCTCAGGCTACTAAGTTGATCACAAAAACGATATACTGTACTGAAGAACGGAAAAAAACTCAGCGTGTGTTAGATGGCGATCAGTTTGGCTTTAGAAAGGGTAAAGGCACCAGAGAGGCAGTTCTGACGTTGCGATTGATAGTGAAAGCTAGGCTGAAGAAAAATCAAGACACGTTCATACAATTTCTTGACCTGGAAAAAGCGTTGGACAACGTAAAATGGTGCATGGTGTTCGAAATCCTGAGAAAATCAGGGGTAAGCCATAGCGGAGAGACCGGTAATGTACCGTGTGTACAAGAGCCAAGAGGAAATAATAAGAGTGGACGACCAAGCTCGAAGTGCTCGGATTAAAAAGGGTGTAAGCAAGGGATGTAATATTTCACCCCTACTGTTCAGTCTCTACACTGAAGAAGCAATGATGGAAAGGGTTCAAGAGTGGAATTAAAATTCAAGGTGGAAGGATATCAATGATTCGATTCACTGATGACATTAATATCCTGAGAGAAAGTGAAGAAGAATTACATGATCTGCTGAATGGAATGAACAGTCTAATGAGTACGGAATATGGATTGAGAGTAAATTCAAGAAAGACGAAAAAAATAAGAAGTAGCAGAAATGAGAACAGCGAGAAATTTAAGATCAAGATCAAGTAGATGACTACCTAGGCAGCAAAATACCCAATGAAGGACGGAGAAAAGAGGACATCAAAAGCAGACTAACACTGGCAGAAAGGGCATTCCTGGCCAAGAGAAGTCTAATAGTATCAAACACAGACTTTATTTTGAGAATGAGATTTCTGAGAATGTACGTTTGGAGCACAGCATTGTGTGGTAGTGAAACATGGACAGTGGGAAAACCGGAAAAGAAGAGAATCGACACATTTGAGATGTGGTGCTACAGACGTATGTTGAAAATTAGATGGAGTAATAAGGTAAAGAATGAGGAGGTTCTGCGCAGAATCGTAGAGGAAAGGAATATGTGGAAAACGCCGACAAGGAGAAGGGTACAGTCTGATAAGACATGTGTTAAGATATCAGGGAATGACTTTGTGATACTAGAAGTAGCTGTAGAGGGTAAAAACGGTAGAGGAAGACAGGAACTGGAATACATCAAGCAAATACTATTGTGGACGTACGATTCTAGTGCTCCCCTGAAGTGAAGAGCTTGGCACCGGAGAAGAATTCTTAGCGGGCCGCATCAAACCAGTCAGAAGACGGATGACAAAAACAAAAAATAAAAATTGGAACCATGATGGTGTGTGCACCTCTTCATCCAAAGCAAATCGACAGCCACGAGTGTGTTTATTCATGGCTCCAGAAATACGGACCTCGCATGGGGAGAGATTGGGACTTTATGGAGGATGCGTAAGGACTCTCCAGCGAAACGTTTGGAGTGTATTCGAAATACTCTTGGTAACATGTGGGTGGGCTTACATGTTGCCAAGGTGGAAACTCCTGCTCTGCACATTAAGGCAAATTTTGTGTCACCAAGGTCAGAGTTGCTGGAATGCGGCACCAACTGGTTAATATGAGTTGTAGGGGGTCATTCGTGTCTTTATTTTTTCACATCCAACCCCAACGCATCTCTTTCCCGCTAGCTTCCAAACCTCTGCTCTCGTCTTTCAAATTTGACATAAACACTGGAATCTCAGAAATTATTGCCTCAAGTTAATTTAGTTTAACAGTTCAAGGGGTATACGCTGACTATAATATTGAGGTACCCCACAATGGATTCCAGTACGCTGTGAATTATTTGAGTTTGGTAGCCCACCTCAGACATGAATCATACGGTCTGGCCAACTGCCATCGAATATTGCGCATTCTTATTGCCACCATAATGTATATGTAGACGTTCCATCTTTTCCAAAAATCTTGTTTGATTCTCGTAATTATCTCGTAGCGTTGAAATAAAGTCGAAAAAATGTAAAAAGACAACATTCGCTCAATACCAGCGAGATAACTTCTGTATCAGTTCCCGTCTCAATGTACTTATGCATTTCTACAAGTGCTCACAATATGAAGTGCTATAACCTAACCAAAAATTCCCTCTGAATTCAAGCCGACAATATTCCTTCAGAAATTTATCGCGAAATTATTTTATATCCGTGCAGTCATTTGAAATGTCATTCAGCCAATTAATAGCATCACCTTTCAGAAGTCCAAATGTAAAAGTTATACGTTCGTCTGTCAACGTAAATATCACCAGCACATCCATAACCTCCAGTATGAACCATTATGGTTGCAAATAGTCTTGTGTATGAAAGTAATTGAACTTACAACTTCTAATAAATACAGCTTCTGCTGAGAAGCTCGGTAAGTGCTGTACACACAAGTTTCAAATTTCTTGGTCAGTTTTAACCAATCTCTCATCAACAACAGTATTAAGTGCCAGCAGTATGATTGGAAACAGCTTGTTCGTTTTTCGCTCAGCATCTAGCATATGATTGTTTTTTGCTCGAGTATCATGTCGTTTTTGGAAACCCAGAATCTACTATGTAGGAATCAACATGGATTCCGGAAACAGCGATCGTGTGAGACCCAACTCGCTTTATTTGTTCATGAGACCCAGAAAATATTAGATACAGGCTCCCAGGTAGATGCTATTTTTCTTGACTTCCGGAAGGCGTTCGATACAGTTCCGCACTGTCGCCTGATAAACAAAGTAAGAGCCTACGGAATATCAAACCAGCTGTGTGGCTGGATTGAAGAGTTTTTAGCAAACAGAACACAGCATGTTGTTATCAATGGAGAGACGTCTACAGACGTTAAAGTAACCTCTGGCGTGCCACAGGGGAGTGTTATGGGACCATTGCTTTTCACAATATATATAAATGACCTAGTAGATAGTGTCGGAAGTTCCATGCGGCTTTTCGCGGATGATGCTGTAGTATACAGAGAAGTTGCAGCATTAGAAAATTGTAGCGAAATGCAGGAAGATCTGCAGCGGATAGGCACTTGGTGCAGGGAGTGGCAACTGACCCTTAACATAGACAAATGTAATGTATTGCGAATACATAGAAAGAAGGATCCTTTATTGTATGATTATATGATAGCGGAACAAACACTGGTAGCAGTTACTTGTGTAAAATATCTGGGAGTATGCGTGCGGAACGATTTGAAGTGGAATGATCATATAAAATTAATTGTTGGTAAGGCGGGTACCAGGTTGAGATTCATTGGGAGAGTGCTTAGAAAATGTAGTCCATCAACAAAGGAGGTGGCTTGCAAAACACTCGTTCGACCTATACTTGAGTATTGCTCATCAGTGTGGGATCCGTACCAGATCGGTTTGACGGAGGAGATAGAGAAGATCCAAAGAAGAGCGGCGCGTTTCGTCACAGGGTTATTTGGTAACCGTGATAGCGTTACGGAGATGTTTAATAAACTCAAGTGGCAGACTCTGCAAGAGAGGCGCTCTGCATCGCGGTGTAGCTTGCTCGCCAGGTTTCGAGAGGGTGCGTTTCTGGATGAGGTATCGAATATATTGCTTCCCCCTACTTATACCTCCCGAGGAGATCACGAATGTAAAATTAGAGAGATTAGAGCGCGCACGGAGGCTTTCAGACAGTCGTTCTTCCCACGAACCATACGCGACTGGAACAGGAAAGGGAGGTAATGACAGTGGCACGTAAAGTGCCCTCCGCCACACACCGTTGGGTGGCTTGCAGAGTATAAATGTAGATGTAGATGTACTTCTAGGTGATTACTAAAATTAGTATGCTGCTCTTGAATTTTATTGGCATACTAGACAATTCTCTACAAACAGCTTCTTCGTGTGTGGCTTGCTTTACATCTACCTGTTCAATAAAGGCGTGATAGGCGCTTACATATGCTTCCAATTTTTCTGCATGCTGTAGCTCTTATTTTTTGGCAAGTGTTTCACAAAGCTTGCACACAAAACTCAGTTATGAGTCTAATTTTGAAATAATGATTTTCAATTAGAGATTAACATGCTCAACCACTTGTACTCTGTATTAGGAAAACTGATTTGCTACCCTTGTCTCACTTCTGATTTCAGGTTAGAAATTTCAGTTGAAACATGGCTTTGCACAAGAGCAGTCGCAGTTATTTCCTTCTTATTCCCTATTTTCTCACTGGATGTAGGCTGACATTGTCATTATGCAATTCGGACATTAAATTACGCTGTGTCTCATTTAAAGACAATATCAAAACATTTTGCCCATCTGGATTGACATCTGATTCTGTCCTTATACGAACGTGATCAGTACCGCTAGGTACTGGATCACTCAGCTTGAGTACAACCGATTCAATTTTTACGTGAGCTTCTGATGTAACACTAGGAGATTCTGCAGCAGTTGCATCCCTATACTGAAAATTTCAGTAGTGCTGACCTCCTCTTTACTTACGTCAAAATGTATATTATATTCTGTGTCACTGTGTAATTTAGAACTTACTGGACTCCTGACTTAGCTTTCACTCGGTCACCTACTGTGTTGTTGTCGTATGCGTCGCCTACAGCTGCGGACGGTAAGGGTTGTCACGCGGCTGGTTCTCACAGAGAAACGTCACTCGTTGTCCAGTGCGTTGTCCTCATGCAGAACTTCGCGGCTTGCCTCATCACAATGGCAGATTTGCGACCATTCACTGTACTTATCGGCCCTTAGCTAGGATGACTGTATTATCGCAAAACTCTCTCTCTTTCTGGCTTTTTTTAAAGGAGTAGCTACCATCGGACCATGATATTCTCAATGTTCCTATTTAAAAACCCCCGCTACATGGAGAATGCAACACCTAACTTTCGGTGCATTCTGTAGCAGAATTTGTACTGAATTCTGGCAAAGGATGCACCACTTTGTAACCTATTTCACTTTGACAATTAATGTTTATGCATCGATTTTTAACAGCTCGAAACCATGGAATGTCTATGTGCCGTAACTGGCGGAATAATAAGCACGCATGGTTTAACGCTACTACGGATCTATGTGCTGCTTTCGTCAGTTTGACTCGAATCAGCGCCACTGCACCTTGTTAAATCCTTCCTGTCTTAACTGCACTGCACTCGTTCTGACATTGTACTCCAAATGGTGACATGTACACCATCTTCTAATTAAATATAGGCCGCGGAAGAGGTCGATTGCCCAGAAAGTATGTACCCACTACGTCTGGAAAACAAATAGACATGTTGTCGAGGACTTGTGTCCTTGAATTAATCTGGTGTACATCAGTTACAATTTTAAATCAAAGATAAATGAGTATAGCACCAAAATTCATGGAGCCTTCATGGAAGCCACAAATTCAACTAATAAGCGAAACACTTGGATGGTTCTTATAGTACTTACTACATAGACTCCCAACACTATTACTACAATACCACACGCAATCGCGGACCAGAAGGCCCTCTGCCATTGTCTGTCACAACACTGAGTATGTACACAGTAAGATCGTATGGTTCTACTTACCAGCGCTACTGTGAGAGCTGTCATAACATTTATTCATTTGATCTAACCATATGTAAATTGTAGTCATTGTCACAGTTAAAAGTATAACTTTTAAGCACAAATTAAAGTTACCTTCTACGTGACATTTCATGTTCATATTTCGCAAATGATGAGTGAATTAGATTAGGAAATGAGACACAGTAGTGGATGAGATTTGTTATTTGGGATGCAAAATAACTGATGATGGTCAAAGTAGGGAGGATATAAATGTAGACTGGCAGTGGTAAGAAAAGCGTTTCTGGAGAAGAGAAATTTGTTAAAATCGAGTATAGATTTAAATGTCAGGAAGTCCTTTCTGAAAGTATTTGTATGCAGTATAGCCATATATGAAAGCGAAACATGGACGATAAACAGTTTAGACAAGGAGAGAATAGAAGCCTTTGAAATGTAGTGCTACAGAAAAATGCTGAAGATTAGAACCATACAAATGTTGGCTTGTTTCTTGCTTTCATGAGGTATGATCGGCCCCAATTGAACAGCTCTCTCAGGAGGGTCCATATGGATCAGCTGTTTCAGGCGACTACTTTGTCAGGCATAGTTTTGTTTCCTGTTGATGGTATTGGTAGGCGAAACTTCACAAGCCATGGCCTGCATCTAAATGGGAAAGGGAAGGGTAAACTGGCTAGAATGATAGCAAAATTTTTAAGGTTGGGGGGGGGGGGGGCACTGAAACTCATGGGAGTATCCCTTTTTTAGGCTAAGATAAGAGTCTAATGATTCAAAACTGAATGAAATTAAGCATAATGAGAAGCTCCGACAGGCAGGTACTCGAGATGCTAAAATATCATAAGATTCTCATAAAAGTATAATGATAAATAACATTAGTATGACACAACATTCTCATAAAAGCACAGTGAAAAATAATGTTAGTATATTGCATCAGAATATCAGGGGATTAAAAACAAAATAGATGAGCTTCTTCTTTGTTTAGAATATTTAGAAACTGAGGGTGGAATAAATATACTATGCCTGTCTGAACATCATATAGTCACGGATATTGAAAAGGTAAATGTAGTTGGATATAAGCTTTCAAAACACGTAAGTAAAGATACTTTGGTGAGAGGAGGAGTTTCCATATGTGTTAAAATTTGTCATGGCGTGAAAAATTTACAAACTAAAAAATTTTGTGTAGAACAACATATGAAAGAAGCATGTGCATGTGAGCTTAAACTAAATAATGGTACTTTAATAGTTCTCGCCATGTCTAGGTCCCCATTAGGAGATTCTGAGTCATTTTTGCAAATCTTGGATTCTTTGTTGTGCCATCTGTCAGGCAGAGAGAAGGAAATTATTGTTTGTGAGGATTTGAATGTAGACTTTCTGAAACAGTCTGATAGAAAACTTGACCTTGGAGTATTCATTGGTTATTTCAATTTGACATTAATTATTGATTTTCTTACTTGGGTGGTACAGGAAAGCAGTACACTGATAGATAATGTTTTTATAGACCAAGATAAATTTAATGAAATAAAAACTTTTCCAGGTAGAATGGTCTGTCTGATCATGACGCACAGCTAGTTACTGTCTATGACACTGCTCCATGCAATAATGCAAAACAGTCCTCAAAAATGGTGCATCAAATTAACGATTTAACAGTTGAAAATTTTAGGGAAAGCTTGCAACAGTCCGACTGAAATGAGATGTACAGGTAACCTGATGCTAATTCAAAATTTAACCTATTTCATGATACCTTTCTGAGCATATTTGAAAACAGTTTTCCTACGAAGACAGAGAAATTTAAATGTAAGAAACCATAAAAAAAGCCATGGCTTACTTAAGGGATAAAAATATCTTGTAAACAAAGGAAAGGGAAATGTATCTCATAGCTAGAAGGAGTAATGATCCAGAAACAGTGAATCATTGTAAAACTTACTGCACTGTATTACGAAAAGTTATTAAAAAGTCCAGAAGTATGTGTAATATGTCTGTGATTAGCACATCTGATAATAAAATTAAAACAATTTGGAACATTCTTAAAAGGGAAACAGGGCAACTGAGAGTACAGGAAGACTGTATTTCTATAAAAGTCAATGAAAAGTTTGTTAACAAAAATCAGAAGTTGAAAACATTTGCAATAATTATTTTTAAGTGTTGTAGAGAAAATAGGATCCAGCTATTTATTAGCAAATCCAAGGCAGTATATGGAAGAGGCAATACCTATGCAATTTGATAAAACTGAAATTCAAAGCGCCTCTCCTACTGAAATGAGAAAAGTAATAAATTCACTCAAAAGTAAAAGCTCGCACAGAACTGATGGCGTTTCCAACAGAGAACTAAAAGCTTGTTCCCAACAGATAAGTAGGATCCTCACCCACATATGTAGTAGCTCACTGAAACAAGACATTTTTCCAGATAGAATGAAATACGCTATTGTTAAACCATTGCATAAAAAGGGGTGACAGGTCTGGTGGTAACTACCGCCCAGTCTCACTTCTGACAGCTTTGCCCAAAATGTTTGAAGAAGTAACATATTCAAGAGTGGCATCACATATTTGTAAAATTGAAGTACTAACAAAATGCCTGATTTGTTCTGAGAAAGGCTTTTCAACAGAAAATGCTATATATGCTTTCACTGATCAAATATTAAATGCTTTGAATAATTCAACATCGACCATTGGGATATTTTGTGATCTCTCAAAGGCTTTTGACTTTGTGAATCATGAAATTCTTCTAGATAAGCTTAAGTATTGTGGGACAGTGCCGAAATGGTTTAATTCATATTTAACTGGAAGAATGCAGAAGGTTGAAATTAACAGTAAAGATAATCTTCAGAAAACAGCAGAGTACCCTGACTGAGGAGGTAGCAAGAATACTGTCCCATGGGGTTCAGTCTTGGGTACCTTATTGTTCTTAATATATATTAATGACTGGCCACTCTATATTCATGTAGATGCAAAAACATTTCTTTTTGCTGATGATAAAAGTATATGTATGTATTTTAGTATGATAAAAGTATAGTAACCACACTGAACAAACAAGAATCAGCTGAAGAAATTGTAAATAATGTCCTTCAGAAAATTATTAAGCGGTTCTCTGCAAATGGACTCTCACTAAATTTTGAGAAAACACAGTCTATACAATTCTGTACAGTAAATGGTATAACACCATTGATAAATATAGACTTTGAACACAATTCCCTTGCTAAGGCAGAATATTGAAAATTTCTGGGTGTTTGCATTGACGAGAAATTGAATTGGAAGAAACATTTATGATCTGCTGGGGCAGTTAGGTTCAGCTATTTATGGTATTAAGGTTACTGCAATTCTGGTGCTAAACAAATCAGTAAATTAGAATACTACGTCTATTTTCATTCACTGCTTTCATATGGCATCATATTTTGGGGTAATTCAACATTAAGTGAAAAAGTATTCATTGCACAAAAGCGTGTTATCAGCATAATAGCTGTAGCCCACACAAGATCATCTTGTAGACATTTATTTAAGGAACTCGGGATAATCACAGTACCTTCACAATACATATATTCACTTATGAAATTTGTTATTAATGACCCAACCTAATTAAAAAATAATAGCGAAGTGCAAAGCTACGACACTACAAGAAAGGATGATCTTCACTATTCTGGATTAAATCTGACTTCGGCACAGAAAGGGGTGAATTATGCTGCGACAAAAATCTTTGGTCATTTGCCAAACAGCATTAAAAGTCTGACAGATAGCCAACCAACATTTAAAAATGAATTGAAAGGATTTATGAATGACAACTATTCCTACTCTACAAAATTTTTTTTAGATATGATGTGGTAACTATAAAAAAAAGAGAAAAGAAAGGACTTAATTATATTGTGTAAAGAAAACTTATGTTACACTGACACATTCCATATCATTATGAACTGTCGTATTCGTGATGTATGGAACAAGTATTAATGTAATGTTAGATGGGTAGATCACGTAACTAATGAGGAGGTGCTGAACAGAATTGGGGAGAAGAGAAATTTGTGGCACAATCTGACTATAAAAAGGGATCGGTTGGTGGGACAAATTCTGAGACATTAAGGATCACCAGTTCAGTAGTGGAGGGAAGCGTTAACGGTGAAAATTATAGAGGGAGATCAAGAGATGAATACATTAAGCAGGTTCTGAAGGATGTAGGTTGCAGTAGTTACTCGGAGGCGAAGAGGCTTGCACGGGGTAGAGTAGCACAGAGAGCAGCGTCAAACCAGTCTTTGGACTGAAGGCCACAACAACAACATTTCACAAATTGATAGCGTATTATGTCGCTGAAGTTGAACTGCCTTCAACAATAGGTCTGGCTTCAGGTAACACTCAACGTGATCTGCTAAGAACGGGCGGATGCAACTCGCGCTTGTTACTTTTTAGCTGACTGTGACGTCAGACCTGTCACTTTTCCTAATATGTATAAATGATGAGACTACGATGCTCTATACTTGTCCTCACGTGTAAACTTACGTGGAACCCTACTAGTAAAAATTTTTTCATCACTGCACCTTCTAAAAACAATATTTTTGGATACGAACTTCTTTGTTTCTTCTGCCATTCAGGGTCAGGAACGAGTCCACCCAGCTGTTGTTGGGGGGGGGGGGGGGGGGATCTCTTCATACTTTCTGATACGCTACTCAATTAAAATTCACATAACTCATGAACCAGTCGGTGGATTTAGATTCGGTCTGCAGCAATCAGTTATGAAATACAGAACACATATATCTGAAATATGTTCCACCACAAGTTATACTTTTTCTCAATTTAATAGATAAGCAGTATCATCTTTCCAAAATGTGCCTTTCCACTGAAACAGCACATCACTGGCAAGCTATTGAACAACATGTCTGGAAGCTATTCACAAATAATTCAGAGTATAAAACTGATAGCTTATTAAATCTGCGGTTCCACATATCTTAGTGCCACACATGTGTTGTCAGACTGGGCGCTAGAAGAAATCTCATTAGTAATCATTGCAACATTACTATACATAGCACTGTAGCTTTATGTATCTTGGTAAAAACGAAAAGCACACAGACAAAAGCTGATAATTCTCTGAGTCAGTTCTGCAAAAAGCTATGATGCACAACAACCCTGTCAGAAATGAGCGTGTGAATAAGAAACTGACTGACCAACCATTTATCTGTCGTGAAGTAATTTATGCTGCCTGTTATTTTATCCAGAAATGCTTCATTCTGCACACTTCTAACCCTCTAACCCCATCTAGGGAATTACGAAGCATTAGATACGCCCTATATGTACACTTACATCTACAGCATTACTCTGTAACCTACACTTGAGTGTTTGGCAAAGGGTTCATAAAATCAGTTTTACGCTGTTTCTCTATTGTTCAATTCCCGAATAGCGCATGATAAAAGGAACACTTAAATATTTTCGAACGATCTCTTATTTCCTTATTTCTTTCAATGTATTGCGATCGTCATGTGGGTGGGAGTTAACAGAATATTTTGGCAATTGGAAGAGAAAGTTGGTGTAATTACGTGAAAAGATCACTCCACATTGAAAAATGCCTTTGTTTTTATGATAGACACCCCCGCTCTCATATCATATCTGTTACACTCTTGTTCCTATTTCGTGACGATAAAAAACGCGCTACCTTTCTTTCAACTTTGTCGATGTCCTCCGTCAGTCCTATCCGGTACAGATCCCATACTGTGCAGCAGTACTCCAGAAAAGGATTGACAAGCGCATTGTATGGAGTCTCTTTTGTATATTTGTTGCATGTTCTGTCTATAAAATGACGTATTTAGTTCGGCTTTCATAGAAAATGTTCGATTTGATGCTTCCTATTTGTATTGATTCTAACTATAATCCCCAAGTATTTGGCTGAATCTATAGCCTCTGCATCTGTGTGATTTATTGTGTAGCTAAAATTTAACGGATTATTTTTAGTGGTCATGTGGAGGTCCTTGCACTTTTTATTGTTCAGGGCTAATTCCCAGTTTTCGCACCTTGCAGATACCTTGTCTAAAACATTTTCTGATCGTTTTGATCTTCTGATGACTTTACTAGACGGTAAAGACAGAGTCATTTGCAAAAAAAAAAAAAAAAAAAACTAATAGGGCTGCTCAGAATGTCTCCTGAATCGTTTACGTAGATTATGGGCATAAGGGACCTATAACGCTTCCATGGGGAATGGCGGGTATAACTGCGGTTTCACTAGATGACTTCCTGTCATTTGCTATTGACTCTGAGAGGCAATCTCCTCTGTGATAATCACGAATCCAGTCGCACAACTGAGACGATACTCCATACGCACATGGTTTGATGAGAAGCTGTTTATGAGGAATTGTGTCAAATGCCTCCCAGAAATCTCATTACTTCATGTGAATGAAGAGACATGTGCGTTTCACAGGGAATATATTTTTCTAATCCGTGCTGTATACCCATAAACAGATCGTACTTCATAATAAGAGCGTTTTTTTTTTATTTTCCAAAATCCTGATACAAATCAATGCCAATGATACGGAGCCATAATAACGTTGAACTACTTCTATTTCCTTCCTTGTGTATTGGTGTGACCTGTATAACCTTCCAGTATTCGGTACAGATGTTTGTCGAGAGAGCGCTTATACATCATAGATAGAAATGGAGCTCTTTCATCGGTACACTCAGAAAGGAACCTCACAGATACGATTTGGATCAAAAGACTTTCCATTATTAAGTGATTTACAGTGCTTGGCTACATCGAGTGCAACTTTTTTAAACTTTCTTAAGTTAACTGGATAATGGAATGTAGTCAAATTAAGTCGGGTGATGCTGAGGGTATTAGATTAGGAAATGAGACACTTAAAGTAGTAAATGAGTTTTGCTATTTGAGGAAGTAGAGAGGATATAAAATGTAGACTGGCAATGGCAAGGAAAGCGTTTCTGAAGAAGAAAAATTTGTTAACATCGAATATAGATTTAAATGTCAGGAAGTCGTTTCTGAAAGTATTTGTATGGAGTGTAGCCACGTTTGGAAGTGAAACGTGGACGATAAATAGTTTAGACAAAAAGAGAATAGAAGCTTTCGAAATGTGGCGCTACAGAAGAATGCTGAAGATTAGATGGGTAGATCACGTAACTAATGAGGAGGTATTGTATAGAATTGGGGAGAAGAGGAGCTTGTGGCACAACTTGACTAGAAGAAGGGATCGGTTGGTAGGACATGTTCTGAGACATCGAGGGATCACCGATTTAGTATTGGAGGGCAGCGTGGAGGGTAAAAATCGTAGAGGGAGACCAAGAGATGAATACACTAAGCAGATTCAGAAGGATGTAGGCTGCAGTAGGTACTGGGAGATGAAGAAGCTTGCACAGGATAGAGTAGCATGGAGAGCTGCATCAAACCAGTCTCAGGACTGAAAACCAGTCTCAGGACTGAAGACCACAACAACAATACAGATTCTACAAAATTTACTGCGTCTTCTTTGCTGAAAGAATTTCGGAAGACCATCTTATGTAAATCTTCTTTAGTGGCGCTGACGTTGGTAACTTTACCATTGCCATCACGCAATGAAAATATTGGTATACTTTACATACGACCAGAACTTCTTTAGACTTTCTGTTGAATTTCAAGACGTTTCGTTGCGGCAACCGTTGAAAGTCTGTCGTACTGAAGTCCCCACTAATTTTCTAGCATCTGTGACTTGTCATGAATCTTGGAGATTTCACATTCAATTAAATGAAGCACACTTTCTTGGTTGCCTCTGCAATGGTGTCCTGACCTGTTTTGTGAACCATAGGAGATTGTTTCCATCTCTTATTAATTTACTTGGTACAAAACTTTGAAGTTCCATCAACACTATTTGAATTTGATCGACACTTACAGAATTAGCGTGGAAGAAATGGAAACTGTCTCTTAGGACGGTGTCAAACTAATTTCAATTTTTTTAAAATAAATATATTTTGCGTTGATTTTTTGAGATTTGGGAAGTTACAGTATTTAGTTTGACTGCAACGACCTCCCTACATCCGTTACGTTACAGACGCACGTGTAGTATTTTACTATCTTGCGGTTTTTTAAATAGTGTCTTTTGTAAGTGGTTAGTGTTGATGAGTTTGTGTAGGAGACCGTGAAAGAGTTAAACGATTTAAATTTTTGTGGACTTACTATAATTTCATGAATGCAAGCTACGAATTCTAACTTTTTACGGGACCTAGAATATTTGAGTGTGTTTTCAGTGATTCATTTTTGCGACTACCAAAACTTTAGTTTGGTTTATGGGAATCTAGACAACTGCGAACTGTAATTAGCTGATACTTTTGATATTATATTTATATGTAATGAACTTATTACATGTTGCCTCATGTTGATTATACAGCATAACGAACTTTGTCTCTCAACTGACAGGGGGAACTGCACGTATGGACCTAGAATTGCTGTTTATTTTTCGTAAGTTATTGTGCAGTTAAATGAACTTTGCCCATACAGGCTTTTGTATGCAACTGTTTATAGATTTATTTTTCGTTAAATGAACTTTGCTCATACAGGCTTTTGTATGCAACTTTTTATAGATATTATATAAATTAATTCTAATTTTACAAATTTCACTTGAATCCCCAAATGGATGTGAGACCACCATTCTGATCAGTGTGATTTTTAGATAAATAAACATTTACTTGGTTTAAAATACAAGTCTTTGGTTTCCATGATCATAATTAATCCTGAAAAGTTTTCCTGTTTATTTATAATCTAGATATTGATGATTTAATTATTTGCTATAAAAAGCTTTTGAGGATTGGTTCTATGTTTAATTTTTGAATGTAAAGCGATGGTGTACAACTGATCAATTAGACGTAATGAAGAGACGAGCCAAAAAATAATACTACGGTGTTACAGTGCCTATGTTGTTCTACATTAGGGCGCAAAGTTTCTTTTGACATGCATGCATGTATCGTAATTTAGAATAACACAGGCACTGAAATATCGTATTTATTCGCCAACACCAGGCAAGTGACTTTCAAGTAAATTGTCTCGTCTGTATACATAACGGATGTACGAGTACAGGTTTTAAAAGACATATGGAAGTTTGGTTGGTGGAGTCCTGCACCGATAGCCAAATGGTAAGGCAACAGCTCATGATAAGCAGGAGATCCAGGTTAGAGCCCCGGTTCGGTACAAATTTTCATTGTTGGCGTTCCATTCTACAGCTAATTGTTGTCCATATTCGCAACTGCGAATACGTTTAATGTAAAAAAATTATAAGGTCATGGATTGTCCACAGAGATAGCGGCATATAAACTCGCTAGTGCGCTCATAAGATCTAGTGCGTTATCACAGCCATATAAAGTTTGCGTGGGCTCGTGAACTAATTCCTCAAAATATATTTCGGAAATAGTTTTCAGTAAATATTAGGACACTGTTTCATACCTGCCATCTAGTTTCATAAAGATCTATTTTCGTCACGAAATCGAGGGTAGTTCGAAGTCTCCACCAATTGCGGAGCGGGGTGGCGCAGTGTTTAGCACATTGGACGCGCATTCGGGAGGACGACGGTTCAGAGACACGTCCGGCAGTCCTGATTTACATTTTCCGTGGTTTCCCTTAATCGCTTAAGGGGACACAAACTGTATCCGATGGTTCGTGACCGAATAATCCGCCGCCAACCTCGCTTGCTTTTTCCTTGGAACATTCGCGAATTACAACGTAAACTGGTTCAGTTGTAGGGGGACAGAGTAGTGGCTTAGATTTGTAACGGAATGGACAAAAATATGTAGCCTAGGTATTAAAAACATTTATGTCCAGCCAACAGCAACTACCTACACACACCGTAAGTCTGCACAGTTCAAGCGACTCCAAAAAAGAAACAGATGATTTTACAGGCGTCATGGGTGAGGCGTTAAAATCGGCGTGGGCCAACACAGCAGTGGATGGGTCTGGAGTTGGTCTGGACATATTTCACATCCCTTCATCGCATTTCCCGGTTTCCCACAGTGATGTGCACTGGGAACTGCCCCAAGATGCATGAGCAAAGGCAACACCACGTGGGACTGTGTCAACGGGATCACTCTATAACGGTGCGAAATTTTTGCGAGCTAGAATGGTTCAAAATGTTTCAAATGGCTCTGGGCACTATGGGACTTAACTGCTGAGGTCATCAGTCCCCTAGAACTTAGAACTGCTTAAACCTAACTAACCTAAGGACATCACATACATCCATGCCAGAGGTAGGATACGAACCTGCGACCGTAGCGGTCGCGCGGTTCCAGACTGTACAGCGAGTTGGAATAAATGGTATTGTATCTGCTTGTCTATCTGGCTGTTCAAGGCGGAAAACGAAATAATTTCGTTATAAGCTGATAACGAAAGTAATCTGCGAAGTATCCTGTGAAGTGGCAGGATCGAATTATCGCCGTAATAAAACTGATCGTAAGCCATCTCAGTTATTAGCCTTTGCAGATGGAAGTTTAAGTACGTCTCACACTATAATTTTTATCGGTCACAACGTTTTCTCAATAAGTGCACACCCATTCTGCATAATAAATATTAATTTCACTGATTGAACTAATTTTTCAATTAATGAACACAGACTTGGAAATCTCAATTACTAACAAAACTTATTCAACTAACAAATACATGTGACCGTAAATCGAAAAACAGCGGGAAGAAAGAAAGACAGGATGAGGATTAAAATGCACGGAATTTTCTTTTGTAAGTTTTTATAACCAGTGAGTGAAACTGAAAGACGACGTAGGATTTAAGGTACGCGCTTAAAGCGCCTCTGGAATCCTATGCGACTACTAACAGAGAGAAAAACACCATGAAACATGCAAATACAATAGTTTATATTACAGCTCGCATCCGAACGCAGCATTCTGGTTCCTTATATCCATGTTAAATGACGGTGCAAATCTAAAATACACAGTTAATATATTTGAGTCTATGTCTCGTTAAAACATAGACTGTAAGTAAGCTGTTTAGGTTCTTATATTGGTAACGCTACTGCCACGTAGCGCTCTGTATGAAAATCACTAGCTGTGCTGTGTGCAGTCTGTGGCTGGGTGGCATTGTTGTAATATTCGCTATTGTAGTGTTGGACTGTTGGCTGTTAACAGCGCGTAGCGTTGCACAGTTGGAGGTGAGCCGCCAACAGTGGTGGATGTGGGGAAGTGAGATGGCGGATTTTGAGAGCGGATGATCTGGACGTGTGTCCATCAGAAACAGTACATTTGTAAGACTGGATGTCATGAACTGCTATATATATTATGACTTTTGAACACTATTAACGTAAATACATTGTTTGCTCTCTATCAAAATCTTTCATTTGCTAACCATGCCTATCAGTAGTTAGTGCCTTCAGTAGTTTGAATCTTTTATTTAGCTGGCAGTAGTGGCGCTCGCTGTATTGCAGTAGTTCGAGTAACGAAGATTTTTGTGAGGTAAGTGATTTGTGAAAGGTATAGGTTAATGTTAGTCAGGGCCATTCTTTTGTAGGGATTTTTGAAAGTCAGATTGCGTTGCACTAAAAATATTGTGTGTCAGTTTAGTGTTGATCAGAATAGGTAAAGAGCGAAATGTCTGAGTACGTTCAGTTCTGCTCAGCTGTTTGAAAATTAAATAACGTAAGGGATTTAACAGCACTGTAATTCAATAATTTTGTAAGGGGACATTTCATATGTCGACCCTTCGCCGAGGATACCTCACTGGAATCTTCTGATTTTTTTCTTATAGTTTGCGTAATTAGTGCAACTATTGTTTATTGCTAGCGCGGAATCATAGAGAGAATTTCCGTTGTAGTTGTAGTTTTTCACTGTTGTACAATAAAACAGTTGTGGCATGCATGTAGATTTGCACCAAGTATTTCGCAGCTGCGCTTGCAATTAACTAGATATTATTTTCAGTGCTATGTTAATGTGTTTTCTTATTTTGCTCTTCAAATTGTGCTTTTCTGTGTTATCATGTGAAATATTGTGACAATAATGGCGTCTGAGAAACGTAACACTAGGCTCCAAAATAAACTGAGAAATAATAGTGACGACGAGCGTAGCTTATCAGCACCACTGTGTAATGAATTAACAGACATTCAAAGTGGTAATTTGGTAATTGTGCATAGGGAAATGGAGCGGGCGGCAAGTAATGGCGTAGACAGTGAAACAATTAGTGAACAGGAAAGCATTATCGATCGATCGGTCGGCAACAGCTCGCCTCAGGAATCCGAAATGACAGGACACAATCTCGCAATTTATGTAGATTCAGTTTTTGGGTCCTCACTGTTTTCTCAAATAAGTCAAGACACATTTTCTACTTGTCAAAATGGGAATGTTGCCCGTGCAAATTCACTGCCGAAAAGCACTGAGGAACATGTTTCAGACACCAGTGCATTGTTATTACAATTAATACAACAAATGGGACAAACACAGCAAGTGCTTCAAAAGTTAGACACAATGCAACAAATTCTTCAAAAGTTAGACACAATGGAACAAAATCTTCAAAGGTTAGACACCACGCTTGAACAGACACGTGAAGATTTTTAACTACTGAGTTACATAAAATCGAATCGAAATGTCAGAAAGTCTGTAATGACGTAAAAACACAAATTTGTGAGCATTTCCAACCTATTTTTTCGCGGCATGAAAGTACATTACAAAATCACGAAGCAGCCATAAAAGAACTGCAAAGTATTGTTCATGAAAATCAGGAGACCTTGTAAGCTAAGATTGACTCAGTTGCATCTACCGATTCGGTTACACAACTTGCAAAAACTCAGGAAAACTTAAAGGACACAGTAGAAACGATTTCAACACAAATGGACACTCTGAAACTTGGTTCAGAAAAACACACTGAGGAAATAAGTTCACTATCGGAGAAAGTAGCCGTACTTTCGGATCAGTTCACTAACTTATCTACAAAGGTGGATGATGATCTGAATGACACAAGACCTGTAGCCTTCACTGACACAGAAGAGTACGAACAAACTAAGAAATTCAAACAAAATCAAAATCAAATTAATACGCAACACCAAAGAGAAATCCGGGAAGTACAAGATCAGTTGACACAGGTAATACGAGAATTACGTATTTCAGAGGACACTCGCGCTCCAATACGGGAAGAGGGGCATAGAAATACGGAACAGTCACAAAATAATAACACAGGGCACTTCGGAAATTATGAAACAAATTGGCAAGGTACACCGAATTTTGAGATGGAACCGCCGAAACGACGTAACAATGACCGACATGCGACTCGCCGACATGATGATTTTGACTGTAAGCTGTTTATTACCACACATAAATTGAAAACATTTAAGAATTCCGGCAACGACATTCATCCACAAGCGTGGCTTCATCAATTCTCTCATTGTTTTCCTCCCAACTGGTCATTAGAGCACAGATTAGAATTTATGTGTGGCTACTTAGAGAATGAACCAGCTGTAAGAATGCGATCGGTCATTCATGATTGCCACAGTGAAGGAGAATTTTACCATGCCTTCCTCTCAGCATATTGCTCTCAAGCTACACAAGACCTAGTAAAACATAACATCATAATGATGAAACATTTCGAACAATCGGAATTTTCCAGTCTTGTCAAATATTTTGAAGACATGGTGCATAAGAATCAATATCTTTTAAACCCATACAGCCCTTCAGAACTCATCCGCATTTGCTTAATGAAATTGCCTGAACAATTAAGAAATATTATTTTGGCAGGACATTGCAAAGATGACATTGAAGCTTTTCAGGGACTGTTACAAGAATTGGAAATTGACACTGACAATCGCGGAACGCGAAAACAGGAGCACAACAATTACAGGTCACATCCGTCACAATCCCATGATGACAGAAATAATAAATGGACATGACAAGGCTATTCTTACAACGTAAATCGTGACCAAAACAGACACCACCCGTATGACAACCGTTGGCAGAGTGGTAATAGTTACAGAGAAAGATCGCATTTCTGTAGTAATGAATATGACAGAGACAATCATAGAAACAGACAATATGGCAACCAGAACTATTATTATCATGGGAGACAGAATAACTTCAGACGCAACGGTCCACCGTGCAGTGATAATTCAGGGAGAAATTCTCCACCACTTAACCGACAAGAAAGAAACTACAGGAACTACCGACATGACGACAGACGATATAATCATAACGGCAGACCTGAATTTCATCAGAACTGGCGGGAATCAAACAGGGCTGGGCCCTCTCGGCAAGGTGAATTTGTAGAAGTTAGGTCTCCTAATCCCAATAACGACGCATGTCAACAAAGAGACGGCAGACAATGACTTGCACCGCAGGCAGCCACGTGCGCCGGCTGAGTCAGAGAAAAATAACATGTACGCTAAACTTAAGAAAAATTTGAATATTCCTTACCAATGTACCATATACCACATGATAATTCCGTTGAATTTGAAACTCTGCGTACTAGGAAATAAAGGTTTACACCACAATTCACATGTAAAACCGTGTATTGAAAGATAATCTGCTTTTTAACTTAGTCTTTGCTATAAAATTTACATTACTAGTATGCTTTGTCAGACTTAGAAACTGTTAACATGCAACAATGTTTGAAGTTAAATATCCAGTCAAGAGCCAAGAGAACTTATTTAAACAGAAATTACAAATGCATTGTTATAGTGAACAGACAACACGGTGTTATTGTGTGTGTACATTCTTGCTTGTTAATTGCACGATTACGTAACGACTATAAGGCTTACATACTTAGAACATATACTGTGAGATTTTAATGCAACATTTTGGTTTTGTTGAAAAGACATTCTTTATTTGAAGTACTTTCTGTGAGATTAAAGATGACTTAGTATTTGGTTTCTTTGACAGCTACACGATTATATCACGACACTACTAATGTATGACACAATTTACATTGATGCTTTTGCGGTGTATCTGTTTTATATCTGCACAGTTTTTATGTATTATTCTGGAAAGTAAAACATGTTTTACTAGTAACTTTTGTGGTATAGCTACAATGAGACAGGCTTTTCTGTAGCACAACAATACGTTACAGTATAGTACTTTCTTCGTCACGACAATAAGCATAATAACTACGATATCTATACGCAAAGCATTTCACTTTTGTTTATGATGAGGTGAGTACATTGACTTCAGCAGAACTTTGCTTACAGAGGGCGATAACTACGACACTTCCACAGAATTATCTTACAGCAAGACGCACATTTACCACTACAGGACACGCATTTGAGTGATTAATTTTGTACTTAAAACATATATTTTTAAAGATTTTTGAATTACAAAGAAAGTTTTCCGTGATACATTTCATTCCATTGCTGGAATCTGTAACACTTGAGGGTATAATTACATTAATCCTCAGGGGGGTACACACTTTGTGTACCATGTGTTTGGCAAGCACAAGGAGCCCTAGCTAATATGGTATTTGCTTATACAACTTTACACATCGGTACCATATTTCTCTAACACATAAATTACACAGCTATCTGATCATTTAACTGAGAGACAAACATTTTTTTACTACATCAGTGACACATATTTATTGCAATTACACAGTTGGATAACTTCACACTTATGAAATTGTATTTTGTCTGTACTTTGTGAACTGTTCATATTTTTTCAGAACCATTGTGATACTATGAGAGCTTTGAATGATATATTTGGTATGAGATAATGATTTTTAAAGTACGTTTGAGGTAGATGACACTATTGAAATGAGCAGAGAATAGTTTGTAGGGTTTGAAATTATTGCTGAAAGTTATGACGTTTTTGAGATTTGGCTGAGGTGTTATGCTGTTATTATTATGACGACGATGTGTTTTATGCTTTTGAGGTATGTTTATGACCAATAAGCTGATAATATATGAGGAATTTATTATGATGAAATATTGAAGAATTGTCGACGAATATGCATATGTGTAATAAGGTAAGTAATAGTGAGTAGTGGTTAGGGACTCAGATTTGTGAAAACAGATGCTGGAAACCAAGAATCGTACTTTAAGAATTATGAAATGTGTGTACATGCATGAATGTTTCACAATGCCAGCGAAAATTTTTTGGACACTGTTATATTAATAGGACTTTGTTTCTACACATTCGCAACGCAAATTCTCGACCTGTGAAATTTTTTATATCAGACTGTCACTGTAGTGCAAACTGCTGTCGTAAATATTTCGGTAAGAAGGCCAAGTGACCCTGACGTAATGCATCGTGAGTGGCCAGCTGTGCCAGCCACCTGGAGAAACAGCCAGTAGGTGAAGAAAAAAAGAGGCCATTAACCTCGCTAAAAAGACGAGGGCTAGTAGAAATCCTTGGGTAACAGAAGAAATATTGAATTTAATTGATGAAAGGAGAAAATATAAAAATGCAGTAAGTGAAACAGGCAAAAAGGAATACAAACGTCTCAAAAATGATATCGACAGGAAGTGCAAAATGGCTAAGCAGGGATGGCTAGAGGACAAATGTAAGGATGTAGAGGCCTATCTCACTAGGGGTAAGATAGATACCGCCTACAGGAAAATTAAAGAGACCTTTGGAGATAAGAGAACGACTTGTATGAATATCAAGAGCTCAGATGGAAACCCAGTTCTAAGCAAAGAAGGGAAAGCAGAAAGGTGGAAGGAGTATATAGAGGGTCTATACAAGGGCGATGTACTTGAGGACAATATTATGGAAATGGAAGAGGATGTAGATGAAGATGAAATGGGAGATACGATACTGCGTGAAGAGTTTGACAGAGCACTGAAAGACCTGAGTCGAAACAAGGCCCCCGGAGTAGACAATATTCCATTGGAACTACTGACGGCCGTGGGAGAGCCAGTCCTGACAAAACTCTACCATCTGGTGAGCAAGATGTATGAAACAGGTGAAATACCCTCAGACTTCAAGAAGAATATAATAATTCCAATCCCAAAGAAAGCAGGTGTTGACAGATGTGAAAATTACCGAACTATCAGCTTAATAAGTCACAGCTGCAAAATACTAACACGAATTCTTTACAGACGAATGGAAAAACTAGTAGAAGCCAACCTCGGGGAAGATCAGTTTGGATTCCGTAGAAACACCGGAACACGTGAGGCAATACTGACCTTACGACTTATCTTAGAGGAAAGATTAAGGAAAGGCAAACCTACGTTTCTAGCATTTGTAGACTTAGAGAAAGCTTTTGACAATGTTGACTGGAATACTCTCTTTCAAATTCTAAAGGTGGCAGGGGTAAAATACAGGGAGCGAAAGGCTATTTACAATTTGTACAGAAACCAGATGGCAGTTATAAGAGTTGAGGGACATGAAAGGGAAGCAGTGGTTGGGAAGGGAGTAAGACAGGGTTGTAGCCTCTCCCCGATGTTGTTCAATCTGTATATTGAGCAAGCAGTAAAGGAAACAAAAGAAAAATTCGGAGTAGGTATTAAAATTCATGGAGAAGAAATAAAAACTTTGAGGTTCGCCGATGACATTGTAATTCTGTCAGAGACAGTTAAGGACTTGGAAGAGCAGTTGAATGGAATGGACAGTGTCTTGAAAGGAGGATATAAGATGAACATCAACAAAAGCAAAACAAGGATAATGGAATGTAGTCTAATTAAGTCGGGTGATGCTGAGGGAATTAGATTAGGAAATGAGGCACTTAAAGTAGTAAAGGAGTTTTGCTATTTGGGGAGCAAAATAACTGATGATGGTCGAAGTAGAGAGGATATAAAATGTAGGCTGGCAATGGCAAGGAAAGCGTTTCTGAAGAAGAGAAATTTGTTAACATCCAGTATTGATTTAAGTGTCAGGAAGTCCTTTCTGAAAGTATTTGTATGGAGTGTAGCCATGTATGGAAGTGAAACATGGACGATAAATAGTTTGGACAAGAAGAGAATAGAAGCTTTCGAAATGTGGTGCTACAGAAGAATGCTGAAGATTAGATGGGTAGATCACATAACTAATGAGGAAGTATTGAATAGGATTGGGGAGAAGAGAAGTTTGTGGCACAACTTGACCAGAAGAAGGGACCGGTTGGTAGGACATGTTCTGAGGCATAAAGGGATCACCAATTTAGTATTGGAGGGCAGCGTGGAGGGTAAAAATCGTAGAGGGAGACCAAGAGATGAATACACTAAGCAGATTCAGAAGGATGTAGGTTGCAGTAGGTACTGGGAGGTGAAAAAGCTTGCACAGGATAGAGTAGCATGGAGAGCTGCATCAAACCAGTCTCAGGACTGAAGACCACAACAACAACAACAACATTGACATTCCTTTGTAGAAAGCATCGCAAATACGACACGCTCATTACTTGGAAACATATGATTACTCGTACTTTGTGCTACTTACTGAAATGCTTATGAATTGATGGGAAATATTCTTACATCTGCACATCTGATTATGACAAGTGCCTTTCTATGAGAATTGAGAGAATTTCTACTAACTTATGAAATGCCTCATGACTACTGAATGATATTTTTATACTTTACTTTGTACATAGTTGCTTATTTTATTTGATATCTGTTTTCCAGGTGTGTTGCATCATTGGTTTTATAAAATAAAATTAAATGCATTTGCTAATGTGAACACTTTCTGTCAACAGATCTATTAAATAATTATTTTATGATCCACGTTCTTCGAAAAAGGAGCACTTGGAAAGGAAAGAACAATAAGAAGGGGCTAATAACAGTAACTGCATACACAATTTTCTTTTCATATACTTGGTAATTTCTTTTGTAGAATAGGTTGTGGTGCACCATTTAATTACATAGACATTAAGATTTGAATAGACATTTCCCTCATCTGCATTGTTGCCTTTAGTGTACTATTTTTTCTGCTTGAGCTTTGTAATGTTTAGATATTAATTATTGCATTTGCTGCTGCTGTTTGCCAGGCATTGTGCTACTAAATTTCACTTTGTATTACTCTGTTAAGCCAGTTTTACTATTGATTTATTTTTCTTGTTGCTGCACATTGGCTCATATTAGTTGTAATGTTGCATTTGCTTTGCTAATTTAGATATACTGCTGCTTGCTTTGCCAATTTGTATCTTTTTGTCATTCCAGTTTGTGTTAATTTGTTATGTGTTGCTGCATTGTCTCGTCCCTTAGTTTATGCATCTGAGCTCAGTAGATTTATGTTAGCTTAAGAGGGGGTAGACTATATAAGAGAATGAGTTACGATGAATTGGAAGAAGTGCATTGAGAAGTTTTACGAAAAAAGTACAGAAAGCAGGTATAGATAGCACTTTTTGAAATAATGAAGAATGAAGGGAGATATCCAAGAAGTAAAGAAAGTTTTGTTTGCAAGATGCTGCAGTAAAACAAGCACTGTCCTTTCCTTTTCTGTTATTCCGCTATGTGTTCGTGTACTTTTGTATATTTGTGTTTTTCCTGTCTTCAAGTGTTTAGGTGATACGAGTTATGTTGTGGAATTTTTCTAATAATATGTTATTTTCTTTGTAAAGATGTTTAGACATTATTTATTCTGTTCTGTTTTAATGCTCATGTGTGAAGTTGGTGTTTCAAAAGTTATTCTGATCTTTTATGTATGTACTTATGCCATAATTCTTGTAACACTGATGTACATGTTTATTTCTATTCTTTTGTAAAGCCTGTTTTACTACAAATGTTATTTGTATTGTTATGTTCTTTAATGATGTATTTTGTACCTTTGTAATTGTATTCTTACGTTGTAAATTTATAATTGTATAGACACCAGTTCTTCAAATTAAGTTACATTCCTCTGCACATGTTTCTGTTGGTCATAGTACACTCCTGGAAACTGAAATAAGAACACCGTGAATTCATTGTCCCAGGAAGGGGAAACTTTATTGACACATTCCTGGGGTCAGATACATCACATGATCACACTGACAGAACCACAGGCACATAGACACAGGCAACAGAGCATGCACAATGTCGGCACTAGTACAGTGTATATCCACCTTTCGCAGCAATGCAGGCTGCTATTCTCCCATGGAGACGATCGTAGAGATGCTGGATGTAGTCCTGTGGAACGGCTTGCCGTGCCATTTCCACCTGGCGCCTCAGTTGGACCAGCGTTCGTGCTGGACGTGCAGACCGCGTGAGACGACGCTTCATCCAGTCCCAAACATGCTCAATGGGGGACAGATCTGGAGATCTTGCTGGCCAGGGTAGTTGACTTACACCTTCTAGAGCACGTTGGGTGGCACGGGATACATGCGGACGTGCATTGTCCTGTTGGAACAGCAAGTTCCCTTGCCGGTCTAGGAATGGTAGAACGATGGGTTCGATGACGGTTTGGATGTACCGTGCACTATTCAGTATCCCCTCGACGATCACCAGCGGTGTACGGCCAGTGTAGGAGATCGCTCCCCACACCATGATGCCGGGTGTTGGCTCTGTGTGCCTCGGTCGTATGCAGTCCTGATTGTGGCGCTCACCTGCACGGCGCCAAACACGCATATGACCATCATTGGCACCAAGGCAGAAGCGACTCTCATCGCTGAAGACGACACGTCTCCATTCGTCCCTCCATTCACGCCTGTCGCGACACCACTGGAGGCGGGCTGCACGATGTTGGGGCGTGAGCGGAAGACGGCCTAACGGTGTGCGGGACCGTAGCCCAGCTTCATGGAGACGGTTGCGAATGGTCCTCGCCGATACCCCAGGAGCAACAGTGTCCCTAATTTGCTGGGAAGTGGCGGTGCGGTCCCCTACGGCACTGCGTAGGATCCTACGGTCTTGGCGTGCATCCGTGCGTCGCTGCGGTCCAGTCCCAGGTCGACGGGCACGTGCACCTTCCGCCGACCACTGGCGACAACATCGATGCACTGTGGAGACCTCACGCCCCACGTGTTGAGCAATTCGGCGGTACGTCCACCCGGCCTCCCGCATGCCCACTATACGCCCTCGCTCAAAGTCCGTCAACTGTACATACGGTTCACGTCCACGCTGTCGCGGCATGCTACCAGTGTTAAAGACTGCGATGGAGCTCTGTATGCCACGGCAAACTGGCTGACACTGACGGCGGCGGTGCACAAATGCTGCGCAGCTAGCGCCATTCGACGGCCAACACCGCGGTTCCTGGTGTGTCCGCTGTGCCGTGCGTGTGATCATTGCTTGTACAGCCCTCTCGCAGTGTCCGGAGCAAGTATGGTGGGTCTGACACACCGGTGTCAATGTGTTCTTTTTTCCATTTCCAGGAGTGTATATGCACAATATGTGAGAAGTAGGGACTGATAGTGTTTGCACGTGTGTTAATAATTCAGCAACGGACTGGTTAACAGCATTTCTGATTCTAAGGACAATGAGTGCACAAGTGGTGGTTTATGGACTTGCTATATTATCCGCAAGACGCTTCAATGGTGATTGTGCACCTGCACAATCACAACAGATGGCTGCTGGCCATCTCTACAAGGACTACAGCGGGTCTGCATCTTTGATGACCCACCAATACCATTATTTCTACAAGGGCTACAGTGGGTCTACACCTTTGCTGACTCACCAGTACCATTATTTCTACAAGGACTGCAGTGGGTCTGCACCTCTGATGGCCCACCAATACCATAATCTCTACCAGGACTACAGTGGGTCTGCTCTGTGATGACCTACCTACCAGTATTCTTCAAAACTTCGACTGACTCTGGTGTGGGTTTGCTCTGTTGTGGCCCATTACCTGTCTGCATGTCAAGAGTCAGCACTGTCATTCCATTGGAAGGAATACACTACTTCTTCAAAACTGCATGGAAATCCACTACTTCCGTGTGCATTTTCTTTTACTGCTCAGACACTACTTCTTCAAAACTGCAAGGAAATCCACTACTTCTGTGTGCGTTTTCTTTTACTGCTCAGACTTTGAGAAAAAAAAAAACACTGCAATTCTACTGTGATGAATGATCGGGACTGTCTTTACGGACTGTAAGAAAATTTTAGCTTTTGACCAACATTGTATCAATAAGTGTGTGCATTTGATATCTTTGTTATTGTAATTGTGAAAAAATTGTAACAAATATGTATTGGCCACTGCCGAAAACAATTTGTAAAATTTTTTGTGGGGAGCATGGGGACTATGTAAATAAGCTGTTTAGGTTCTTATATTAGTAACGCCACCGCCACGTAGCGCTCTGTATGAAAATCACTGGCTGTGCTGTGTGCAGTCTGTGGCTGGGTGGCATTGTTGTAATATTCGCTATTGTAGTGTTGGGCTGTTGGCTGTTAACAGTGCATAGCGTTGCACAGTTGGAGGTGAGCCGCCAGCAGTGGTGGATGTGGGGAAGTGAGATGGCGGATTTTTGAGAGCGGATGATCTGGACGTGTGTCCATCAGAAACAGTACATTTGTAAGAATGGATGTCATGAACTGCTATATATATTATGACTTTTGAACACTATTAAGGTAAATACATTGTTTGTTCTCTATCAAAATCTTTCATTTGCTAATCATGCCTATCAGTAGTTAGTGCCTTCAGTAGTTTGAATCTTTTATTTAGCTGGCAGTAGTGGCACTCGCTGTATTGCAGTAGTTCGAGTAATGAAGATTTTTGTGAGGTAAGTGATTTGTGAAAGGTATAGGTTAATGTTAGTCAGGGCCATTCTTTTGTAGGGATTTTTGAAAGTCAGATTGCGTTGCACTAAAAATATTGTGTGTCAGTTTAGTGTTGATCAGAATAGGTAAAGAGCGAAATGTCTGAGTACGTTCAGTTCTGCTCAGCTGTTTGAAAATCAAGTAACGTAAGGGGTTTACCAACACTGTAATTCAATAATTTTTCTAAGGGGACGTTTCAAGACATACAAAAAAGTTAGAGATTAAACTATGCAAGCACACAAGTAAACTGGAAGCCCGTAGTATAATTAAAAAATGGTGTACACTAATCGCGCTGCTCACTCTGAGGTTGACAGCAGAGTATTTGTGATTCTACTTGGAGCCAACCTCTGCAAAAAAAGTGTGGCTGTGCTTTGAATTTACTCTACTGTGGGCCAGCATAGTATTCCCATGTGTTGCTAATAACTGCCCCACAACGAAGTTCAACATCCCGCTGCACGCCTGGATGCAACAGTGTCCAATGATACAAAGGTAGCGCCAGGTCTTCTTAAGGAAACGTTGGTGGTGGTGAGAGATTTGAATTAAAGAAGTGCTCTCCAAGTTCGTGGCATCATAACCATTTGTAAGAAACCAGCAACACAATACCTACCACCTTGCAGTTGGACGACCATTATTAGGAAGCGCAAAACACCTGGCACTAGGAGTAAAACATACCATAAATGGGGCATAGCAAATTGCACTTTCTACAGACATGAATTCAGGAAAAAATCCACCAATGCAATGAGGCCCAAAGAATTTTTGGCAGCTACAAACAGAAGTTAGAGAATAGTGAAATCCATCTAGTAATGTTTACTTACGTACCCATATACCGCAGATTATTCTGTGTATACGATCCACATTGTTGGCACTTCACACGTTGTTAATAAGTCTTCTTTGTTATCGAATTAATACATTAATTTTCCTAAGACACTGCCTAGTGGACAGGAATATAACACATTGTTTTGGTTCGTTATATGACGATAAGAAATATCCACTCTAATCAATTTTATTCTGATGTCAACACTCATTGTTATTATCAAGTAGTGCATCACAACTGATAAATGATTTCTTCACTGTCGAAGCTTATACTAAACCAAATATTTTAAAAAGATTTCAGTTCCTCGAATGACGGAAGCAGGTTCCATTCAACCATTTGCGAGTATTCCCTTTTATAACTTCTTTAATTCCAAAATGAATAACAGCATAAAAGTGTTAATTCTGATAGAAATTAAAATGAAATTTCCGCAGAAAGGGGTCTTTTTGGTCTCCCACCAGCAGAACTTTTAATTGGTGTAAGAGGCCTTTTATTCGCAGGGCACTAGAGGGAGTCAATCGTCTCCTCGGAAAGACGACGGTTATTGACGTATTCCTCTGTAATTAGCCGCCGATGAAAATATGTTTTCAAGGCAATATAAGGAACTGACCTGTGGTATAATTCTGGAAAAATAAGGACTGGATAAATGTTCGTAAATCACATATTTAGAGTTAAAATCTTCATAAAGACGTTTCCAGCGAGTGGTGGTCTTCTGTTTAACATCATTGTCTAGAAATTCATAGTCACGGGGTTCAGGTTCGGGCGTCTGTGTGATTTCGAAAGTATGGAACTTTGACAGTCGAATACTTCAAGGACAAAGTAATCCATTGCTCTGTCGGCGTAGAAATTTGGAAGGTGTAAATTAGCGGTTCTTAACGTGGGGTTCACGTTCCGTGGAAGTCCGTGAGAATTCCTAAGTCTCTGCATCTGCGTTTAGTTGTAATAGTACATACAATAACAAGATTTTGGTTAAATATTTCCAAATGTTTGGTTCCTAGGTATGCCAGTTAAAGGTCATTGTGTCTTATGATAACGCAGGCAGAATAGATTCTTGGAAACTTTGACATACTTTTGGAGGATATGTTTTTATCGCCATATCTGTGAAGATGTCTCGCCAAACGACAGGCTGGAAATTAAAAGGATAGTGGCGTTACACTTATGGAGTCCGAAACAGAGCAGTTAAGTTTACGACCTGTGTTAGAAACAGCTATCATATTACATTTGAAAGAAAAAGCTTGTTGTTATGATCAAGCTAATTACAGAAATGAAGTATATCAAATGGCAGTTACAATGATAAAAGGTTGTGAGTTCGTAGTATTTAACGTAAATTGTAATATATTTTCCGGTCTCCTGAATTTAAATGAATTTAACGAAACAACTTACACTACTCAAAGTTTTTGGACGATTTATTACACTTCATTTTTCAGTCGTTATCTTCAGGAAAGTTCACAAGTTCGCCAATCTGCTCTGGATCGAAAGTAAAAGTTGGAAAGAAATACAAAATGGTGTTAATGTCCTCAGACTCATAAAAAGTAATTGAACAAAAATTTATACCTTAACGGCATATTGATTTGTTCACTTTGGGTTCTGTTCAAACTGTCAAGTGAGTATTGTCAAACAATACATAACGATATTTTGTCACCTTTATGTGGAGAACTTCATACATCTTCGAGATGACACACCCAGTTCATTCAACAGCTCAACAATTACAGAAACACAATCACCCAGAGGTTATATTTGCCTTAGAAACAAAAGATGACAGTGACAAGAATTTCGTAGACCTCGTAATACAGTGTAGATCTAGTTCTTATAAACAGGACACCAACTAACACCACCACAGCCACTCATTAAAACTCCAACCACACCATATAACAAACAAATAATTCAGTTTCCGGTACATGATACACAGACTTAACGAAACTGCGCTCACTGAAAACAAATATAAAATGAACTAAAGACCATACAACAAATAAATGTTGTTAAAGGATACGAAACAAATTGGGCAGAAAAGCTAAACTTTGACAATTAAATCAGTGATGAAGGGGATATCCTGGACAAAAAAAATAAAGATAGTCTGGTACCACGCACCGCGGAATTTGAATCCGCGCCAGACGGCATGGAGGTCGAAGACCCCTAGAGGTCTCTGCAGCGTAGCGCCGTAAGTGGTGGCGGCGCGCGCCTCCTGGCCCACGTTTAGTGTGAGGGCACCACAGTGGAGCACGTGCTCCTAGCGGCCGATAGTGGCGCCGCTGATCATGTATTTAAGCGCCTGCCTCCCACTCAGCCAGCCAGTCTAATCTTGGGTGCGTCTCTGGACTTGTCGCCTTGCCTTAGACAGCGTCTTTCTTTCTTGTTTTGTATACGGGTGGACGTGGTTTTCTTGTGGTTCTGTTGTTTCGGTCTTGTTGTTGTTCGTTTGGTCCTTCGTTGGTCGTGTCCGACCGCTCCCGTTTGGGTTGTCGTTCGCGGGCCGCTCTGTGGGTCCCGCCATGCTTTCCGTCACGTCAACCCCGCGACCTTCCGGTCGCAGTTACAACAGATACGGTCATAGAACACAAACATACATGAACAACAAGCATTTACCACATCAAGCAAAAGTTCTCAAATACAGCAATGAAGCAACTTACAGGATTGGAAACATTTTCAGAAAATATAGTAGACTATTGAACAGTACAAAAGTAAGCCGGCTGCTGTGGCCTTGCGCTTCTAGGCGCTTCAGATGATGTCCTTAGGTTGGTTAGGTTTAAGTAGTTCTAAGTCTAAGGGACTGATGACCTCAGATGCTAAGTCCCATAGTGCTTAGAGCCATTTGAACCATTTGAACAAAAGTAACTGAGAACAACAAATGTTGACAACAAAAACCGCAATACCTCTGCGATTTATCTGCATCTACATACATACTCCGCAAGCCACCGTATTGTGCGTGGCTGAGGGTATGTTTTACCACTACCAATCATTTCCTTTACTATTCCACTCGCAAACAGAACGAGGGAAAAACGACTACCTATATGCCTCCATAATATCCGTAATCTCCCTAATCTTATCTTGATAGTTCTTACATGAAACATGCGTTGTTGGCAGTAGAATCGTTCTACAGTAAGCCTCAGAAGACTGCTCTCTAACTTTTCTCAATAGTGCTCTTCCAAAAGAACGTCGCATTCCCTCCACTGATTACCACTTGAGTTCCCAGATCATCTCCGTAATACCTGCGCATTGCTCGACACTATCGCTAACAAAGTCTAGCAGCCCGACTCTGAGCAGCTTCGACGTCTTCCTTTAATCCGACCTGGTGTGGATCCCAAGAACTCCAACATTACTCAACAATAGGTCACACTAGTGTCCTATGTGCGGTCTACTTTACAGGTAAACCACACTTTCCTAAAATTCTCCCAGTAAACCGAAGTCGACCATTCGCCTTCTCTACTACAACCCTGACATGCTCATTCCACTTCATATTGCTTTGCAACGTTACGCCTAGATATGTAATCGACGTCTACAATTTTCTACATTCAGAGCTAGCTGCCATTCATCACACCAACTACAAGTTTTTGTCTACGTCGTCTTGAGCTACCTGGCAATCGTCACACCGACCAGAAATTTTGTCTAAGTTATCTCAACGAGGACACCTTCCAATACATCACAGCATCATCAGCGAACAGTCGCAGACTGCTGTTTAACCTATCCGCCAGATAATTTATGTACATAGAAAATAACAACGGTCTTATCACACTTCCCTGGGTTATTCCTGGCGATACTTTCGTCTCTGATGAAGACTCGCCGTCGAGGACAACATACTGGGTTCTGTTACTTAAGAAGTCTTCGAGCCACCCACATACCTGGGAACCTAATCCGTATTCTTGTACCTTCGTTAACAGTCGTCAGTGTTGGACTGTGTCAAATGCTTCAAGGAAATCAAGGAACATCGAATCCACTTGTTGCCCTTCATCCATGGTTCGCAGGATCTGATGTGAGGAGAGGTCAAGCTGAGTTTCACACGTGCGATACTTTCTAAAAGATCTACATCTACATTTATACCCTGCAAGCCACCCAACGGTGTGTGGTGGAGGGCACTTTACGTGACACTGTCATTACCTCCCATTCCTGTTACAGTCACGTATGGTTCGCGGGAAGAACGACTGCCGGAAAACCTCTGTGCGCGCTCGAATCTCTCTAATTTTACATTCGTGATCTCCTCGGGAGATATAAGTAGGGGGAAGCAATATATTCGATACCTCATCCAGAAACGCACCCTCTCGAAACCTGTATAGCAAGCTACACCGCGATGCAGAGCGCCTCTCTTGCAGAGTCTGCCACTTGAGTTTGCTAAACATCTCCGTAACGTTATCACGCTTACCAAATAACCCTGTGACGAAACGCGCCGCTCTTCTTTGGATCTTCTCTATCTCCTCTGCCAACCCGACCTGGTACGCATCCCACAGTGATGAGCAATACTCAATTATAGGTCGAACGAGTGTTCTGTAAGCCACCTCTTTTGTTGATGGACTACATTTTCTAAGGACTCTCCCAATGAATCTCAACCTGGCACCTGCCTTACCAGCAATTAATTTTATATGATCATTCCACTTCAAATCGTTTCGTACGCATACTCCCAGATATTTTACAGAAGTAACTACTACCAGTGTTTGTTCCGCTATCATATAATCATACAATAAAGGATCTTTCTTTCTATGTACTCGCAATACACTACATTTGTCTATGTTAAGGGTCAGTTGCCACTCCCTGCACCAAGTGCCTATCCACTGCAGATCTTCCTGCATTTCGCCGCAATTTTCTAATGCTGCAACTTCTCTGTATACTACAGCATCATCAGCGAAATGTCGCATGGAACTTCCGACGCTATCTACTGGGTCATTTATATACATTGTGAAAAGCAATGGTCCCATAACACTCCCCTGTGGCACGCCAGACGTTACTTTAACGTCTGTAGACGTTTCTCCATTGACAAAAAAATGCTATGTTCTGTTTGCTAAAAACTCTTCAATCGAGCCACACAGCTGGTCTGATGTTCCGTAGGCTCTTACTTTGTTTATCAGGCGACAGTGCGGAACTGTATCGAACGCCTTCCGGAAGTCAAGGAAAATGGCATCTACCTGGGAGCCCGTATCTAATATTTTCAGGGTCTCATGAACAAATAAAGCGAGTTGGGTCTCACATGAGCGTTGTTTCCGGAATCCATGTTGATTCCTACAGAGTAGATTCTGGGTTTCCAGAAATAACATGATACGCGAGGAAAAAACATGTTCTAAAATTCTACAACAGATCGTTGTCAGAGATATAGACCTATAGTTTTGCGCATCTGCTCGACGACCCTTCTTGAGAACTGGAACTACTTGCGCTGTTTTCCAATCATTTGGAACCTTCCGTTCCTCTAGAGACTTGCGGTACACGGCTGTTAGAAGGGGGGCAATTTCTTTCGCGTACGCTGTGTAGATTCGAATTGGTATCCCGTCAGGTCCAGTGGACTTTCGTCTGTTGAGTGATTTCAGTTGCTTTTCTATTCCTTGGACACTTATTTCGATGTCAGCCATTTCTTCGTTCGTGCGAGGATTTAGAGAGGAAACTGCAGTGCGGTCTTCCTCTGTGAAACAGCTTTGGAAAAATGTGTATAGTATTTCAGCTTTAGGCGTGTCATCCACTGTTTCAATGCCATTATCTTCCTTGAGTGTCTGGATATGCTGTTTCGATTCACTTACTGATTTAATGTGAAACCAGAACTTCCTAGGATTTTCTGTCAAGTCGGTACATATAATTTTACTTTCGAATTCACTGAAGGGGTCACGCATAGCCCTCCTTACGCTAACTTTGACATCGTTTAGCTTCTGTTTGTCTGAGAGATTTTGGCTACGTTTAAATTTGCAGTGAAGCTCTATTTGCTTTCGCGGTAGTTTCTTAACTTTGTTGTTGAACCACGGTGAGTTTTTCCCGTTCCTCACAATTTTACTCGGCACGTACCTGTCTAAAACGCATTTTACGATTGGCTTGAACTTTTTCCATAAACACTCAACATTGTCAGTGTCGGAACAGAAATTTTCGTTTTGATCTGTTAGGTAGTCTGAAATCTGCCTACTATTACTCTTGCTAAACAGATAAACCTTCCTCCCTTTTTTTATATTCCTGTTTACTTCCATATTCAGGGGTGCTGCAACGGCCTTATGATCACTGATTCCCTGTTATACGCTTACAGAGTCGAAAAGTTCGGGTCTGTTTGTTATGAGTAGGCCCAAGATTTTATCTCCACGATTCGGTTCTCTGTTTAATTGCTCGAGCTAATTTTCAGATAGTGCACTCAGTATAATGCCACTCGATGCTCTGTCCCTACCGCCCGTCCTAAACATCTGAGTGTCCCAGTCTATATCTGGTAAACTGAAATCTCAACCTAAGACTATAACATGCTGAGGAAATTTATGTGAAATGTATTCCAGATTTTCTCTCAGTTGTTCTGCCACCAATGCTGCTGAGTCGGGAGGTCGGTAAAAGGAATCAATTACTAACCTATCTTGGTTGTTGAGCATAACCTTCACCCATAATAATTCACAGGGACTATCCACTTCTATTTCACTACAGGATAGACTACTACTAACAGCGACAAACACGCCACCACCGGTTGCATGCAATCTATCCTTTCTAAACACCGTCAGTGCCTTTGTAAAAATTTCGGCAGAATTTATCTCTGGGTTCAGCCAGCTTTCCGTACCTATAACGATTTCAGCTTCGGTGCTTTCTATCAGCGCTTGAAGTTCCGGTACTTTACCAACGCAACTTCGACAGTTTACAGTTATAATACCGATTGCTGCTTGGTCCCTGCATGTCCTGACTTTGCCCTGCACCCTTTGAAGCTGTTGCCCTTTCTGTACTTGCCCGTGGCCATCTAACCTAAAAAACCGCCCAGTCCACACCACACAACCCCTGCTACCCGTGTAGCCGCCTGTTGTGTGTAGTGGACTCCTGATCTATCCAGCGGAACCCGAAACCCCACCACCCTATGGCGTACGTCGAGTAATCTGCAGCCCACACGGACGCAGAACCGTCTCAGCCTCCGATTCAGATCCTCCACGCGGCTCTGCACCAAAGGTCCGCAGTCAGTCCCGTCGACGATGCTGCAGATGGTGAGCTCTGCTTTCAACCCGCTAGCGAGACTGGCAGTCTTCACCAAATCAGATAGCCGCCGGGAGCCAGAGAGGATTTCCTTCGATCCATAGCGACACACATCATTGGTGCCGACATGAGCGACAGCCTGCAGATGGGTGCACCCATTGTATCCGGAAGGACCCTTTCCACATCTGGAATGACTCCCCAGGTATGCACACGGAGTGCACATTGGTTTTCTTCTCCTCCCTTGCAGCCATATCCCTAAGGAGCCCCATTATGCGCCAGACATTGGAGCTCCCAACTACCAGTAAGCCCACCCTCTGTGACCGCCCGGATCTTGCAGACTGACGGGCAACCTCCGGAACAGGACAAGCAGCCATGTCCGGGCGAATATCAGTATCACCCAGAGACAGAGCCTGAAACTGTTTCATCAGACAAACTGGAGAGGCCTTCTGTTCAGCCCTCTGGAATGTCTTTCGCCCCCTGCCACACCTCGAGACGACCCCTCACTCTACCACGGGTGAGGGGTCAGCCTCAATGTGGGCAGTATCCCGGGCAGCCACAGCCATAGTCCGATCGGGGGATGCGTGGGACGAGCTGGCCGTCCGCGACAAAACCCCGTCCGTACCCCCACAGTGATGCCCATTGGCAACAGCCTCAACACTACCAGAAGTTGGGAGCGAAGGGATGCCAACTCAGCCGGCATCCGAACAAGCAGTCGCAGTCCCTATCCATGCTAAATACTGTTGTGCAAAGAACGTCTGAACTAATCTACAGAGAGCACAAACAATTCGACACAAAATTTAAACGGCTATTAAAATACAAGACTGTCTAGTAAATGCAGTAATGCTGCTAATTGCGCACTGCTGACACACTGCTCGGCGGCAGAAGGCTAACTGTACTGTCAGTAACGTACAAAGACCATTTGAAAGAAATTAACAAATTATAGACGACTACACGACTTCACACGTCACAGATATTAAAATGCAAATCTGCCCCTGCTAAATAAGAAACTACACAATGGTTTGGCGGGTTTAACTAAACTAGTGCGCTAGGAACATTCAAACAAATTTTCATCTTGACTACTACACTTATGTGAACGCTAAATAAGCCACTGGCTGCTACTTGCGCACTGCTGACACACTGCTCGGCGACAGATAATTTGTGAACAGAACATTTTCCCTCTCAAGGGAATTTATTATATTCGAATCGAGAATACCTTTAAGGATTCTGCAGTAAACTGATGTTAAATATACCGATCTGTAATTTTGCGGGTCCGTTCTTTAGCCTTTTTATATACAGGAGTAACCTTCGCTTTTTCCATTCGCTTGGCAATTTGCACAGGGTGAGGGTACATGAAGTATAATTTCCGAAAGATGCAACTTGTTGTCCGCGAATGTAGCACTTCCGACTAAAACAACGCCCCTAACACGGTGGATTTCAGCCAATAACGACCGCGCTCACCATACCTAGCATAAATGGAGGCAATTTGCTTACCTCTCGTCTTTTAAAGGTGTACCTATCGTCCACAATTGGTTCCTTCTCCACTGGCCGCATGCTCTGGCGTGCATGTAGTAAACAGTGTATAACGAAGTGGCAAACGAGAAAGAATTCAGTGCTATTTAAATTTAAATTACTGAGTACTGAGATACCACTGGATTTTATTTCTATTTGTAAGAGCAAAAAAGCAAGAAAAAGATTCTGAGTGCTAGTCTATCATAATCATAGAAAAGTTTCATGATGATAATCATTTCTAGAGCATCACAAAAGACACAGTAAAAATCTCAATACGATCTTAGAATTCACACGAGATTAACACAAGCTGGCACAAGAACATCACCCGTGGCAACTCTAACAAATTATTCCTTCTTAGCGCGAGATCACATTTTACATGCGGATTCACGTACTGCCTCCCCCGGAAACGCTCGTAGACTAGTCGTGAGCTATCTTAGTGGTTTGGCGACTGCCCTCTCAGGGCGCACTTGTCACTGGTCCATGCTTTTCATCAATAAGCACTGACAGTAACTAAAACTTTTAATTAGCATTTCCTGATGAATTAAGTGATATTGAAATTATTACTAAGAAGTTCACAGTGCAACTAACATTATCAACACGGTTTGCGCTGTATATTAATATGTGAACAATAAATATAAACAATGAAATATTCGTTTTTTGGCGCCCAGCGTTGTAAGTGAATTCCCGCTGCCTCTTTCTGTACTAGTACGATACAGCTCTTGTTTACATGTGGTTCTTGGTCGGTCGGCCATTCTCGTGCTGTGACCCTCTGGCACGTCGTTTGGCGAGCCTGCTTCGTGATCCTACCTGCTCACTAGCCTCCTGTAACAAAATCTTCCTATCCTGTGCATTAAACCATAGCAATGAAAATGTAATAAACGTAGGCAGGGATGTGGCACAAATGCAGGCTAAGTAGGAGGTCAATGCTGTACTGTTTCTAGAACCGTCCATGAGGACCTGGCGACTTACCTGTTTCCAACTGCTTCAGTTGTTTCTCTACACTAGCGATACTTATTACTATGACCTCCAGACGGGTGTCTGTACGATGACCGAACAACGATATGTTTTTGTATGTCCATCCTTTGACAGGAAGTCTTGAGGACGACGGCAGTTTATTATTGTGAGAAAGTGTAACGCCTACAGCCGTCCTTATGATTTTATTTATTTTGTAGCAACCAGTTTCGGCGTTTCAACGCACCGTCTTCAGGCTGTAGTTGATGCTGAATGGGTTGACACAATCGCTGTATATACTGCATCAGTGGCCAACATAACTGGTTACGCAGACTGTCCGAAAACTTTGGTGTCAGCACTCCAATCATCAACTGCCAACTGACTCAGTTGACCTCGACTCGACCACTCATATTCCCGCTTCCACCCCCCTCCCTCCCCCCCCCTCCCCCCGCCCCCCAGTGATGCCTCTTGGGAGCAGCCTCAAGTTGTGTGACAGAAGCCAAGACCGCTTGGAGCTGTGAGCGAAAAGTCACCAACTAAGCTCACATCGGTAGATTAAATTCGCCTCCAGCTAGCAATGCACGATCTGGGTATTTACACACTACTTACCGTAGACTTTCATTCAATGACTGTAAAACTGTTACCTCAGAATCAGGTGGCTGGTAAAAGCATCCAACAATTAAATTGGTTTCACCTAGACCTCTTTTGTGCGACAGAATAACTTTACTGTCACACTCAATTTCGATCTCAATAGAGAAAATAATTTCGTCAACTCCAATGCACACTCGCCCTCCTGCGGCATCTAATCTATCTTTCTAATATATGTTCCATGATCCCCTAAATATCTAAGGGCTTTCTACTTAGCGTTTCAGCCAGCTCTCGGTCCCATGAATAATTTGGGAGTGAGAACTTTCCTGGTGGGCAGTAAATTACAATTTCCATATATCAATTGGGAAATGTTTTCATATGAAAAAGCTGAGAAAGAAAACTACTCTCCTCTTATGTAGAACGTTCATTAGCAGTATCAAAGAATACATGAAGACACAACACTATTTTGAATTTTATTTTGTGGAGTGAAATTCTTTTATGCACTCAGAGCACACAGCAATATTACACTGCTGACAGACGAAACAATCCAAATCATTACACCTGTTGGCATTTGGACCACTTGACTTGCCATGCCAGTGCGATCCACCATCTAAACGTAATTCGTTGGGCACAGAATGACAGTCTCTCTTTTTTGAATGTCCTGACAACAATGGACTTTCATCTGGAGGTCTGCCTCTATTCTTCCTTGTAATCTGTGCTTTCCCTTTGTGTACTAGTGCAAAGCTACTCCACTTCTGAAAGCTAGCAGAGCCATATTTTCTTGTTCACACATCTTCTACAGTATCCAGGCATTTACTACAGTCACATTTAACAGGTGGCAGAAAATACTCGTGTATCACGTTAGGTTTCTTGTGAGATTTATCTGGAGCGCAAACACAGAACACATCAAGTCTGTAATGGTACTTGCCTGTCTATTTGTTTGACAAAAAGTTCATCTCGCCGCATCGAAATACGAGTTCCTTTCATTAGGCGAGGCGGTCAGCAATTAGCACTTCTACAGCGGCTGTATTCGAGACGACCATCGCAGCAGAAAGAAGAGGTAAAGTCTCCCACTGAAAAGAAAATACAACTAAGAACATTTACTATTAAATTTCCTATAAAGTTTGTTTCAGATATGTTTGATGGTGTCTGTTCGGTAACATACCGTAAAAGCATTTCATTAACTTTCACTTATGACTTCACAGCTAAAAGTCAGAAAACATTTCCAATTCAGTAACCGTACTTCATTAGCCAACCAGTAGTAAGAAATAGAATACAATCCAAGTAAACTCCTACCATGTGCTTATTATAAATTCAAAACAGTGGGGTATTTTTATTTCTATAAACTTCTTTTACTTTCGAATAAACCGAGTTCTCTTCCAGCATATGACGGTACACCAATTACAGGTGAATTATCAATCTATTTTGTGACAGTAATGATCTCTTCGAATTTCTCTTTCAATCTCAATGTTAATTGCTATTCTTAGTTGACTGTTGTGAATGTCATCGTCGGTAACATTTGTTTCTGAGGACACGTGCAAATATCAGTAATGGCTCCACTTCAAATGACCACCCGCGATAACCGGGAAATCGGGTGCGATTCCCGGTCCGGCACAACTTTTCACTATCGTCATTACATTCCAACAGCTGATCATCGTCCATACTCGCAATTGTGAATACATTTAATATAATAATGTTTCTGTTCATACAAGACCGTCCTTGTATCTTTTGCAGCTGCCTGCGTTCTCTGATTTTTTCAGTAATGAGTGATGAGACTTGAGCTGAGGATTACAAATATTGCGTATGAAACTGAGGCTTATCTTCCAGTTTCTATCCTTTAAAAAGGTAGTACAAAGTCTCTTTTGGATTGCTTCATAGTATCCTAGAAAAAAAATGCGTTTCGCTTGGCGCTGTTTTTCCTTTTCCACTATCGGTGTTAATGTAAGTTTCACTTCTCTTAAAATAAGGACACTCATTCTAGTGTCTTATTGAGAACGGATTTCGTATGAGACTGCGGACAATCAGAGAATTCCACCACATCAGCAGAATTTCCGAACTACTGCACGCGACACCAAGCTCTCACTCACGGACCCCGTTGCTCGTTATTCGGGGAAAAATGAGACGTCGAGGGCCCGCTGGGGAAATCAGTGATCAGCCCTGCGTACTGTTACGAGTTACAGCCACGGAGATGATCCGCGTATACTGGCAGGAATAACGAACACAGACGAGTTTACTCCGGGTGAACAATTCTGTGGCCCGGCTACGAGGCTGACCTCGCATGTTTGCCGAAATCAACACAGGATCGAGCCGAAAAGCAGCTATCTGGTGACGACGTCGTAAAATGGAAACTGGGTCGTTGCTTAAAATCCGGAAACTGGGGAAGTCAGGAACAAAATTTTGTTTAATCATCAAGATTTGCCGGCCGCTGTGACCGAGCAGTTCTAGGGGCTTCAGTCCGGAACCGCGCTGCTGCTACGGTGGCAGGTTCGAATCTTGCCTCGGGCATGGATGTGTGTGTGTTGTCCTTAGGTCAGTTAGGATTAAGTAGCTCTAAGTCTAAGGGACTGATGACCTCAGATGTTAAGTCCCATAGTGCTTAGAGCCATTTGAACCATCAAGATTTCTCAGGATTGTGTTAGCATAAGAGATAGGAAAATGTAAATTTTACAGCCTAACTATATTTCACATGAACTCCGATATTGTCACCCACTGCGCGGGAGTCCCACAGCCTTCTGTAGAGAAGAACCACTTCCTGTCTTTTGTCTTGTCGCATTGCCAATGTTCCTCTTTAACGAATTATCCCAACCGCTTAACAGTCTCCTCTTGTTGTGCGTCTGAGTGAACGAGCATTATGTCAAGCCATTCGCCTTTTACACTAAAATACATTTCCAGAAGTCGAAAGAATGAAAGTATCGACATGCACGTAACGATTCTTTTTTTTTTTTTTTTTTTTTTTACTGAATATATTGATCTTAATCTTACACCATACAGTAAGCACATGCATAAAATTTACAGATATTAAACATTAAAATTAATGTTAGAATATTTGAATGTTTGCACACACGTTGTAGATATAGTTACAGATGGACGAATGGAACATTTTTGTGCAGCCTGTTATCAGATACATGATGGTCGTAGATGCAGATACCTGCGACTACAGGGAATCTTTAGTATGCTTTGATAACTTTCCTTTTAACATGTGTTACGATATGTTTTTTTTCCTGTTTGTCTTGCATTTACATATCTGTTCCTGTTTCCATCTTAACAATTGCTGGCTATTTTCACGATATTACTAATTTTAATTATATATGACATTTTCCGCCACTAAGTGACTCGACAATTACGCGGAAAGAACGCAAATAGGACATTGTCAATACCGATACCGTCCTCGGCCATTCTAGGTTTCTCTTCCATCTATTCTGAAATGTGAACAATGCTTCTATAACTGTATCAAGGCGATGTCGTCTGGCGGCCGGTCATCGCAGTGTAGCATCTCCGTTTCACTTTTACGCCCTCACCTTATAAAGTTTATTATACTACACTCGTATTTTATATCGTCTATAATCATATTTTGGCAAATTTGTTGACAAACATAGTAACAAATTCCTCAAATAATTACATAAGTATGATAAGATTTGAGGTATTCATGCTACATTCAGCTGCTGTTTATTGTGGAAGATACGATGTTCTCACAGACATCTGCATAGAGAAAAAGATATAAAGCGCAATAAATAAATGTATGAAGTAGTTACTGATATGTAGCTTTCAGGTTGACAGCTATAGTGCAATGCTATCATCTGAGACATTGCATGTTGAAATTGCAAGAAACATTTAAAAATGATTGATTCTAAGGTTGGTTGTGAAAATATTTAGTAACTATAAAATATTAATTTCTTCAGTTTCTAAGTTATTGAAAACAAGTAAATGTCACCGGATGCCCGTCATTTTTCTGAGATGTGCGGATGTATTCGTATTTACTCTGTTATGTAACTGTGACTTATTACGGAATTTTTAAGTGCTGTAAGTAGCAATATTTCAGACTCTTGCATTCCACCATTTCTGGTGCATTGTCTGTCTTCTGGCTAAGAGAGCGACCGCTGTGCTCTGGGGTTTACCCATTTCCTGCCTCACTGACTGCCTTTCTACCTGGGTAGGGTAGGGCTGTATAATTCGCTTTGCTAGACCGGTCACAGTACGCCCTCAGCTCTGGGCCTGCTGGCTAGCAGTCACCTGCACAAATAAATTCATCTCCTACAGATTGCAGGTGGTTGAATAGCTCGCCTACATACGCATAATGTTACGGGAGGCGGAGACTATACGAGAGAGGGCAGTTCTCGTTCATCAACTAATCGTACTAAACGCTTTTATGTATAACTCCGACATCTTGCCATTAGTCGACAAAACAATTGGTATAATTATGTGTGAGTCATTAATGTATGACTGCATGTTTGGCACTATAGTAACACAAGTTCTCGAATAATAGAAGCAAAAAGACAATTAAGCTCTTCTTCTGTTAATTATTTATCTAAAATGATCACCTAGAATTTTCTGTTCTTAGAGCAAACTTGTAAGTAGCAACAGATATACAGAGTTATGATCCAGGGTTTCTCCTGATTTAAGAGGCTGCACGCTAATCAGCGAGCAATATAAATTAACTCACCACGTACTATAATAATTTTTTTCATTGTTTCTTGCGGAGAAACATCATAAATGACGACTGTGCAAAGGACGCTTTGATACATTGTCTTCAACAGACCTACAATCTCTAATTCGCTGTCACTGTAATTTTAAATGTTTGCAGCATACATACACTGTCCAGTCCCATTAATGCGAGCTCCTGTCAAAAGCCGTGATAACCACATTTTAGAGCGCGGTGCTCTGCGAGCCCTACACGAGGAGTCAATGAGATTCTGGAAGGTACCGACAGGGGTGTGGAGTCATGCAGACTCCACTGCCGTGGCCAACTGCATTAGGTTGGTTGAGCATCCACGGTGCGAACAGCCCGATCAAGGTGATCCCACAGATTCTCAATTCGGTTTAAATCCGAGGAGTTCGGTGGCCAGAGGTGTACGGTAAACTCGCCCTGATGCCTTTCGAACCACGCGCGAACACTGCGAGCGGTGTGACACGTTGCATTGTCCTGCTGGTGTATGCCATCATGTCGAGAAAAAACAAACTGTATTTAGGGGTGGACATGGTCTGCAAGGATAGATGCGTGCATGTGTTGATTCACTGTGCCTTCCAGAATGACGAGATCATCCAGGAGATGACACAAAGCATTCCCCAGACCATACGCTGTGCAGGGTGTTTGCTTCCAGACGTTTCGCGCCATACACGCCAATGACCATCTGTCCGATGAAGCATAAAACTGATTTATCTGAGGAGGCCATCTGTCACCGCACAGTGGATGTCCAGCTGCGGTGTTGGTGTGCAAATTCCAGCCTTCTTCGCTCATGAACAGCAGTCAGTATGGATGGATGAACCAGGTGCCTGCTGCGAAGGCCCATACATAGCAGTTTGCTGGACGGTCGTTGTGGAGAGGCAGTTGGGGCTGCCCCCTTGGTTCTTCTTGGTGGACAGTTTCTCAACAGTTGCAAGTCTACACACCTGTATATCTCCAAGCTGTCATTCACCTCTGTCATCTATGGCCCATGGTTCAACGACAGTTGCCTCAGCGCTGGTGCCGGCCGGGGTGGCCGAGCGGTTCTAGGCGCTTCAGTCTGGAACCGCGCGACCGCTACAGTCGCAGGTTCGAATCCTGCCTCGGGCATGGGTATGTGTGATGTCCTTAGATTAGTTAGATTTAAGTAGTTCTAAGTTCTAGGGGACTGATGACCTCCGCTGTTAAGTCCCATAGTGCTCAGAGCCATTTGAATTTAAAGAGCTGGTTTTGGATAGCGCCATTAGAAATGCACAGTATACATTGAACCATGGCGGCACGCAAACAGTTTACAAAGTTAGCCTCGTAGGAAACGCTTCCAACCTTGGCCCTAAAGCCAACCATCATGCCCTTCTGGACGTTAGATTAATCACTCCGTTTCCGCATTATGACAACGACTTCATTATTTTTCACGTCCCCCCCCCCCTTCCCCCCGACCCCGAATGCACATTACATATCCTGCAGTGCTAATGCTGCCACTGTGAGTGATTATTGCCAAGTTGACATGGAACATAGATGGTGCTCACATTAATGTGACCGGACCTTGCTTTTACTGTTGGACAAATAACTAATCCATTTCCTTAATTCCGTTAAATGTGCAGCACAGATCAGGGCGAGGACCAGGAACGTAAAAATGAGAACTGGAATATCAAAAACCAAACAATTATCTCGCCTGGATTCGATATGAAAGTTGAGAAAATTTTTTATTTCTCTCTCAGACTTCGCAGTAAGAAATACTGTACTGATAACAAACCCATTGAGTGCGAGGTCACAAAAGGCTAATGATATTTACGGCATTCAACGCCCCATATATTGTTTACCGCACAACCGGAATACTGGCAGCTAATGGCAACAGGGGGTGGCACTGGAGATAACCAATGGTGAGCACAGCATGAGGCTACAGAACATAGTTGAACTGCTTAGTCGAGTAACTCACAATAGTGCTACAATACTAGTGGTGTTGCCACAAAGCAGCGCATTGGCGATAATAAACAAAGAAAACTGGATTACATCTATAAGACCAGTTTCCAAAGTTGACATTTCGTCAGAAAGGAGGCCAAGAAATTTTGCAGTGTGAGAGAGAAGTTACAGATGAAATTATTAGCGTTTCTGCAAGATGAGTCAGTGGAACTTGTGCTTTTGTATACGCTCGACAGTGTGAACGATCTACACTTGAGAGCACAAAAAGTGAGCCACTCCTGAATTCCAATGTATAGGCCACATCTGACTGTATGCAACCAAAGTAGCATACTTGTGTCACAGGTTCTCTAAGCCCTCTGAGGTACAGTCGTTTGACTATATACAATGGGTACCACAAGAGACTACTAGAGAACACTACACTTTTGACTGTCATTCCAGATGTAAACCAAAACCATCATACAACAAATATTAGAAACCACATTATTAGAAATGAGATAGTCTTTAAGGCTTGTAAATTAAACTTCATTACAATAAGTGACACATCAGCAGTCTATCAGAATAAATGACACGATGAGCTGTCGTTTGTGATCCGAAATTGATCCCACTGTTAACCAAACAAAGCTTACGTGTTTGTTTGAGACTCAACTAGGCATTAAAAGATGTAATATAGCGCAGTTTCTACCAGTATCAGTTTACAGGACCGAATGTCTGAACCTGGACGTAAATGACAATACGTTTAGTACTGCACCAGGAATCCCTGAGAAGTAACAACAAAAGGTATGTAATAATGTGCAGTTCACAAGTGTGAAACACCATGACGTTGGTGATGGATGAGGAGTAGAACCCATTACCTATATGAATTGTTAACTAACCACAATCAGACGTCAGATATTAAGTACGTATGTTCACCAATAGCGTGCTACTGGAACTCAAACCACGATACAAATGATTTTTGTCTGGTAGGGAATTAAAACCAGTGTCTTCCGCTACTGTCTTAGATGTACGAATAAACATGATATATTTACTGTTTATTCACCAGTAGCAAGAGTACACATTTTCAGCTAGATGTAACACAACAATTAGTTCTGTGCTGCCTGGGATTCCAACACCGCGCATATAATCATTGTTGACCCCACACGAAGAGGTGTCTACTACCTGTTCCGTTTCCCTAGCAGTTACGATTGTGCTATCGCAGAGACCTGGAGAAATCTGGCATCATATCGAAAGGTTCAAATCCATAGAAAAACTGGAATTGGAGCTCGAATAACAGTCCACTGCCAATACTTACAAAATCTCAAGGTCATTTAAAATAAGAAAAGTAGATCCTATGACCTTTCACGACGATTGGTTCGTGAACTAAAATAACATTATTAGTGTAAGAAAGATTACTATAGGCAAGAGTTTTTGCAAGCAGCGACTTCCGCCTCCGACAGCCAAAACTAATCCAACTCTCTTCGAGTCAGCAACAAATAAGTTTAATGTTGATCTGGAACAAAGGCACAGTTGTGCATTCTTTACTTGGACTTACTGGAGGTGAAGAGGGTATGTTTGTGGCTGCTAAAAACTAGTACCTTCAGCGGTATTTGAACCCATTACTTATCCATTACAAGCTATCCCAGTCCAACTAAACACCTAATTTCAGATGTGATAGCATCATGTTTTTGTCGTAATGGGGTACACAGCACACGGTACGAGATGTGTTGACTTCCACTGGAGTTGTAGTTGTGAATAACTCATTCGTGGTCTAGTTGTCAACGTCACGCAGTGTGAATGCAAAGCCGTGATATCAAACCCACGCTTTTTCTTTTTTAAGACGTATCCCGTCTTTCTCCTAAGATCATGAGTCTGGCAGGAGGTCAGAGACAGTTTCATTCATTTTATGACCAACCAGCAATAGAAAAATCTTGCAGAAACTTTTTTTTTGTGAAAGGGCTCGTGGGTGTCCATCATAGAAAGACCAATTTCAGAGACATCAGCCAGAGACCGCTTAATACAGACCGGCGTCTGCGAAAGTAATTGAGTCGAATCGGGCATAGAGCCTATGATATCCAGCGCACTTTTCTACGTTCGAATTACCAAGCATAACATTATGTAACATTGCATATGACATAATACTATGTTTTTACATGTTCTGTGGCAATTTTCTGCGGCATGTTGCTATAAGCGTTTTTAACTATGGCCTTATTTTGCTCCAGTTTGTAGTACAGCTCACGCCGTAACAACATGAATATTTCTCAGTTTTGACGTTATGAGGAGTGTGGTCTATTCATTTGAAAACATAGTCTATCACGGAGTAAAGTTTTAACATTTGTGACATTGTATTCTGCTTGTGTTTAGTAAAAGGGTGCAGGCAGTGGAGGCAGTTTGAAACACCTGTGCCCTGTATGGAGTGAGTGCTATCGAGAAAGTGAAGATTTATCGTTTCAAATACGATCGTTTTGAGATAAATTAATCACCACATTCAGGAAGATAAACAGGCATTGATGAAGGACGTTTCTGCGATTTAACACTGTGGTCAATGACCGTATATACGGTAAGTGGCAGGTGTGTACCGACCAATTAAACTTCGTGTGATACATGCCTCCAGTATGTATATTGAGATTACAACAAAGAAAGGGGGATAACGATATATCTCAATGAAAACGAGATTAGGTGATAAGCAGAATCTCGAACTGGGGAGGATGGGTCGTGCCGAGGTTTGATCCTGGTATTTGGTATAATAGATTTAAGGACGTCACCGTAAACCTAAATCAGTGTGGCCTGGGCGCGATTTGTAGTATCTTATGGTAACTTCATAAGGAGAAAATAGTGGGTAAGCCATAACAAACATTTTCTCAAGCGACGGCCTGTATATATCCACAAAATATATTGTTATTATTGTACATCTGGTGGCACAAAGAGGGTGTTTTTTGTGATGAACTGCTTCACGGGGATGCGTCCTTTGCAGTTGACATTTGTTGCCAACAAATGAGATGCCTTGCAGCCAGGCAGAGTAACAAATTCGGCCTCGAAGACGGCACCAATGAGCTTGGTTGGCAAAGATGCATATCGCACGTCTTCTAATCTGGCACCCGCATCTGTTTGCTTTTTCTTCCCTCTTATCGGTCAACCAGCAAGAAAGTTAGTATTTGTTTCTTCTGTGTGATTTGTTTGTTTTGTATTGTCGGTTGTGTTTCAAACGTGGCTGAACTCAGAATTAGCAAGTCGCTGCATGCGCGTGATTGAAAAACTACCTGCGCATCTTCAGATGGTTTTCGATAACGGGATGAAATACAGGGTGATTCAAAAAGAATACCACAACTTTAGGAATTTAAAACTCTGCAACGACAAAAGGCAGAGCTAATCACTATCTGTCGGCGAATTAAGGGAGCTATAAAGTTTCATTTAGTTGTACATTTGTTCGCTTGAGGCACAGTTGACTAGGCGTCAGCGTCAGTTGATGCTAAGATGGCGACCGCTCAACAGAAAGCTTTTTGTGTTATTGAGTACGGCAGAAGTGAATCGACGACAGTTGTTCAGCGTGCATTTCGAACGAAGTATGGTGTTAAACTTCCTGATAGGTGGTGTATTAAACGTTGGTATAAACAGTTTACAGAGAATGGGTGTTTGTGCAAAGGGAAAAGTTCTGGACGGCCGAGAACGAGTGATGAAAATGTAGCACGCATCCAGCAAGCATTTGTTCGCAGCCCAGGAAAATCGACTCGCAGAGCTAGCAGAGAGCTGCAAATTCCACAATCAACTGTATGGAGAGTCCTAGGAAAAACCTTATCGTCTGAAATTGGTTCAAGCACTGTCTGCAGCTGATAAGATTAAGAGAATCGATTTCTGTGATTTTATCCTTGCTCAAATGGAAACAGATGAATCTTTCGTTTCAAAGATTGTGTTTAGTGATGAAGCAACTTTCCACACTAACGGGAAAGTCAACCGTCACAATGTCTGTATATGGGGCACTGAGAATCCGCGGGAAACAACTCAGTATGAACGTGACTCGCCCAAGGTGAACGTTTTCTGTGCCATTTCAGCCAATAAAGTTTTTGGTCCCTTTTTCTTCGAAGGCGCTACTGTAACTGGACTACAGTATCTGGAGATGTTAGAGAATTGGCTGTTCCCTCAGCTCGAACAAGAAGCACAACAATTCATATTTCAGCAGGATGGAGCGCCACCACGTCAACTACCCTAGGCGATGGATCGGCCGCCAGGCAGCCCGTGACAGAGCACTTCATCACTGGCCTCCAAGAAGCCCTGATCTTACCACCTGCGATTTTTTCTTATGGGGGTATGTTAAGGATATGGTGTTTCGGCCACCTCTCCCAGCCACCATTGATGATTTGAAACGAGAAATAACAGCAGCTATCCAAACTGTTACGCCTGATGTACCACAGAGAGTGTGGAACGAGTTGGAGTATCGGGTTGATATTGCTCGAGTGTCTGGAGGGGGCCATATTGAACATCTCTGAACTTGTTTTTGAGTGGAAAAAAAACCTTTTTAAATACTCTTTGTAATGATGTATAACAGAAGGTTATATTATGTTTCTTTCATTAAATACACATTTTTAAAGTTGTGGTATTCTTTTTGAATCACCCTGTATATTGTTGGCAATTTCTCTGCTATTTGTGTCAGTTTTGTTCAATAAGCTAACGGGAAGCACTATTAATATGCACTACATTAATATGGTTCAAATGGCTCTGAGCACTATGGGACTTAACATCTGAGGTCATCAGTCCCTAGAACTTAGAACTACTTAAACCTAACCAACCTAAGGACATCACACACATCCATGCCCGAGGCAGGATTCGAACCTGCTACCGTAGCGGTCGCGCGGTTCCAGACTGAAGCGCCTAGAACCGCTCGGCCACATCGGTCGGCGCACTACATTAATACAACTGGTGGGTCGTCATAATATCATAGAACGAACGGCTATCTTAATTAAATGTGAAATTTTTGTCATACTCAAGTACCTTTACTGGACTACAGTGTAAATATGAAAATGTGGCTGCGATAGTAACTGCTGAAAGAAACACAGTGAACAAAGTATTCAGTGCTTCGATATCATTAACAGATCTGTGTATTTTCAGTAGCAGTTCGGCAGTATTTTAAGCTCCTTACCTCTAGATCTACTGGTTACTGAACGTAGCGGGACGTCTTATGATGCCAAAATTTCTAAAGATGTCGTTCTGAGTTAGATATAGCTCTTTGTAGCTCTGTCACAGAGAAAGTAAAATTTTACTCTCGCACCAGTTTGAAAATGAGAGCTACTGCCTCTTATTCTGTACAGTGCATCGACATTTTCATGCAGCAAGCGAACAACTGGATCTTTCATCGCCTCCTCATTGCCTTTGTCATGGCTGGTACAGATAATCTGCAATTTAGGCAACGAGATTAGTTTTAGTTGCTGTGTGGAAGTAATCTCCCCTCTCTATAAACGTATATTTGATCAGTCGGTGTCATACCAAAGAGGAATTCATACAGAGTCTTTGATTGGTGTATCACGAAGACAACAAATGAATCTTGCAAGATAATTCTCTGTCTTTTCAGAAAGTAACAAAACTGTCAAAGCGTCACCAGACATGTTCCACTTTGTTGTTATGACCTTATCATCCTCTTAGCACGAATATTATATTTCTATGGGTATTGTCTTTCTTGAGTGAGCTAACAATTTAGGAGTGCATCTTCTGTATCGACGATGCACCGGTTTAATTGCATTTCCTACGACGTAGAAGTAGTCTAGTATTTCTGATGCGTGAGAAGAATGAAAAATTGTACGGTCCACCATAACGCATACGAAAGAAAATAAACATAATCTATTGAGTTACAGGTCCATTTCGTTGACATAGACGTGTAGGAGGCCGTGTAAGCAAATACTGTGTTCCATTGTTATGAAATACCCCGAAATGCATTACTTATTGACCTGAAACATTCATGGATTTTGTAATCATCACTCTTGTGAAGCACAACTGCCACAATATTCGCTCTATGTACTGCGTGCAGGGGCTCTCAAATTGATTCCGTAATTAATGAGTTCCAAAAATGCTTTTGATATCATTCCTCAAAGCGGCTTCCAACTATATTGCTTCCCTAATGGTTATCGTCTCAGTTGTGCGTCTGGATTCGTGATTTCCTGTCGAATGGTCACAGTTTACAGTAACCGATGGGTCATCACCTAGTGAAATGGAAATTATGAGTGTGTTTCCGCAAGTAAAATGATACAGACCCAATGCTATTTCTAATATAGGTATGAACTATTTAGCAGACAATCAGAATATTTATCTTAGATTTCTGGCAGGTAATGCTACCGTCTAGTAAACTCTTCAGAAGAGCAAAGGGAGTTGCAAAACGATGTTGAAAATACATCTTCATAGTGGAAAATGTCGGTTCTCCACATGAATTCCAAAACAATTGCGTCAAAGTTCGATTATACGATAAATTAGTCACATTTAAAGTTGTCGGTTAAGCTAAATATCTAGGACCTACGACCACGAACAACTTAAATTGGAACTGCTATATGGAAAATACTGTGGGGAAGGAAGCCCAAAGACTGCTTTTTGTTGGTAGAATACGAAGAAGATGCAAGAAATCAATTAAAGTGACCACCTACAGCACACTTGTCCGTCCTCTTCGTGAGTATTCTTGCGCGGTATGGGATCCCTGCGAGGTACGACTGACAGTAGTCACCGAAAAATGTGAAGGAAGGGCAGCTCGTTTTGTATTATCACGAAATAAGAGAGATTGTGTCACGGGTATGTTAAATGAGCTACGATGGAAACCATTGCAGCGTAGGCGTTTTACATTTCGGCAAGATGTTTTCACTAAATTCTAGTCGCCAACTCCTCCGCTGAATGCCACGATATTTTGTTAACCCTGACATACATAGGGGACATGACAATTATGATAAATAACATTAGTGCTTCCACGGTAAGGTTTAGTTGTTTATTATTTCCACTTGCTTTTTGAAAGTGGAACGGTAGAGAAATAATGTGACAGTGGTTCAAAGAACCTCCTACCAAGTTCTTAATGGTGAATTGCAGAATATTCATGTAGATGTTGATGCAGATGTCAAGATAGGAATAGCAGAAAGAGGGAGGGATCTAGGAATGGGTAGGTAGGCAGAAGTGCAAAATTAATGAGTGAAAAGGTCGCAAAGTGTTCCTTACTTGTGCGTATGCCACAGTTCATTTTACCTTAGGACAGAGAGGGAAGGAAGGAATGTTATCAGAACGAAGAAAGGATTGTAGGTAAGGGAATAAAAAAAGAATACGGTTTCAAAGGTTCTGAGAGAAATGATAGAGGACAGTAAGAAAGCAGAAATTAAACGAGAACATGTAGTTTCAATGGAAACTGCTAGATTTCTTGTAACGTTTACGGGGAATGGAGTAAAAGGACAATTGAGGTGTGAATGTATGAGAGGCGAGAGAAAGTGCAGAGAGAATGGAGGAGAAATAGACAATGAATAAATGTAAGACAAAATGGTTTGCATAATTTTTGAAGGACGGAGGGTGTATTAAGGGATGGAGGCGAAGAGAGAGATCTATTTGAAATAACACAAAATACTATATATATATATATATATATATATATATATATATATATATATATATATGAAGATGGTGTCTGTTCTTTCGGACATGTTCATTACCACAACTTTATTTCATGCAATTTATTATGTACTTTTCGTAGTTATTTCTCAATCTTCGTGGGGTTGCAGTGCTAAAAATAACGTCATGTATTTCCAGGTCCAGACATTCGGACTGCTAAACACTTCGATACTTTACGTCTCTTTATTCCTAGGCGAGTCTCAATCAGACACGCAAGGCTAGTTTGGTTAAAAATTACGAACCACAGCTCGTCATGTCATTTAATGAGTGTGAGAAGACTTCTGAAGTGTCACTGATTGCAATGAAGTTTAATTTACAAGCATCTCATCTCTAAATCGTGTTTTCTAATATTTTCTGTATCGTGCTATTACTTTACACCTGGACTGATTGCCACAATAAGCAATGTTCCGTAGAGTTCTTTTGTGGTAACCATTTTGTATAGTGAAACTACTGTACCCCACAGGGTTTGGACGTTTAGAGGACCTGCGACACATCTACGTTATGTTGGTTGCTTTCAGATTTGTTGTTGTCAAGTCTACATGAGGACGCAATGGTGACAATACACGGGTAACAAATGAAAGTGGTATTGAAACAGGTGACAAGCCATGTAGTTCATCATCCTTGTCGGACAGGGAGCTATAAATCCTGTCGCCAGTGAAACATAGTAAAGGACAATCGTTGTTCAAGTAGCGGGTATTAATCATAATTACGTACATGGAAGATCATCCACAGCACAGTAAAGAAACGATTATGAACAGATTTCAAATAAGTCTGCAGCAATACGAACGAGTAGTACACAAGAAAAACTACAGACCTAAATGGAGAACAAGGCATACTTCCTACAAAAACTGGATGTTCGATACAATTTACAGGATATGTATAAGAGTGACCTACTACGTTGTGCACATCAAATAGCGCGTGATACAGATTACAGTGATTTCAAGGAAGCGGTGGATGGTTGCACAACTTAACGATGGTACAGAAATGAAAGACGTAAGATAAAAAAATTAACTTTCAAAAAAAGAGTCAACTGACGATGCACAGCAAACTGTGGAGTCGGCCCAAAAATTTGTAGATGAGATAAATAAACTTAGCCCATCGTTCAGTCAGAAATTTGTTTTCAATCTGGATTTGAAGAAGAAATGCGTATAAAAGGAACCCTCGGAATTAGAAATATCAAGAGAATTGGAACAAGATCAAATGTGGATTATTTATTGTGCTGCGAGAAGTACGAGGTGCCCTGCCTCCAACGATTCTTTCCCGTGTGTGAGATCTTGCAAGGGAAACAGGGAATATTTGCGTCCCAGCAGGCAAGGCAGAGAAAATGGGCGTAAGGGAACTACAACTATGGTATGAGCACTGATTTTGGCCAATAGTTGATCAGAATAACTTTTTTTTTGCTTTATTCATAGTCTGTGTATAAAAATCATATTCCTTTAGAACAAACTATTCCTCCTGAAGAGTGTATGACATTGTAGTTAATAAAACCGTGTAACACTGGACGAATTCAGCTTTTGGATGTTTGTTATCCCTGTGCCTATGGAACACATATTGCACTATCTGCAGCTATGCCGTAAATGATAACCTCTTTCACGATAAGCTCTACCACAGACCATTTCGTATTCAGTTGCAAGCCATCTCAACCATCTGTTCTCATCACCCCGTTACACCAATATGATTCTATATGCATTGTTTAAGAGTGGGTGCCTAGCTGAACGTCATGCACGGTTTGTAACTCCCAAGGATTCGCCTTTGATCTTGGTGATGCCAATCTTTGTGATCACTATGATCATTTTTCATTCGGTGTTCAAGGTGCAAGTTAATGGTCAGTTTCGAACGTTTCTTGAATGGTGACGATCTCAATTTTGTGAAGTGTAATACATACATCCCGTAGAATGTTGATCTCTGTACCTCTCGGACACCCATTTCTGTCGCCCTCCTGATACACATGGTGAGTCATTAGCAGTTAACACAATATTTTCAAATGAGCCTAACTAAAGACAGAACTTGCGGCCTCTCCCTCAAGTGGTTCCTTGAGAATCGTAATGGCAGAAATTTTCTACTAGTTACATTGAGGTTTACAACTAGTTTTAGTGTGCAGAAATTAATTATATATAATAGTTTGTGTCTTTTCGTGAATTTAGATAGAATATTTGAACTAAGTAGCGTCTGCGTTACGTTACTGTTCGTAGTACTACAAGATTGATTTTTATATACTGACCAGGCATTGTTGCCTGTAGCTATCAATGAGGATCTGTCTTGTTGCATTTAAGCTCATCAAGTGCATTAAATACCAAAGGGAGGCAAGTTCAATTAATTTTTCTGAACTGATGAAAATATCAATTTTAGAAAGACTTTCGTTGTTGCCCCGGGTCTGGATCCGATGCTGTTGGTTCACCAGCTTCTGAACCTGAAACTACACCAGAAAGTGCACCTGTATAGAATACTGAAAATAAAATGACTGCCATGTTAGCCAAATTAAAAGCAATTGGTGGTATCGTGACTCGTATGAGTAAGCCCGCGTTGGCGTAAAATTAATACAACAGATACTACTCCTGAAGAGGAAGATTAATTCTATAGATTCTATCCTTGAAAGAATAAAAAAAAATTGATCAAGTCATAGTTGAACAGAACCATTTTGCCAGCGAACAGGCAAAAACAAATGTAGCTGTTGAGACTTTATCTCATCGAATGGACAGCATTTCGAGTGAGATAGACAGACGTTCAAGGGAAGCTTCAGGAATGTTTACTAGATTTGTATACAAATGTCCAAATCGACCACATAACAAAACGATGAAATAAATGACCCTATTGCCTAGTGGACTACTCAAGCAAATTGATACCAATGTTGGAAGGATGCTCTGGAAACATTTACGAGAAACGGGGATGTGCTTTTCCTTGGTTCTTGATGACGATCAGAAAATCTTAATACTGACCATAATGAGAGCATGAACAATTTAAATCAAGATACACAATATATACACGACAAAATTTTAGAACTCAAGAATAACTTGAAAGTGTTGGATGCTGACATGTCTGTTTTCATTACAGAGATGCATCTAGCATGTATGACCACGTCAGAAATAACACTACTCTGTGCTACCAGACAAAGTCAGTTCGGTTCAAACTCCTGCACCACATGTTATGAAAGCAGTTCCATGCCTTCCTACATATTTTATGGAAGAAAACGTGTTCCAGGAAAGACAGTTTCCAACATTTTCGTCAGGATGACACAAAACACACCTAGTTGTATTCATAAAATCATGTAAAGGTGCCATCCCTAACAGCTGGCATGACACAAAATATTAAATTCGTTGTAGGGCATATGTATTAAGACTTTGCTTTGGGCGACTGCAGCATCAGAAAACTGTCTATCCGGCCGGAGTTGCCGAGCGGTTCTAGGCGCTACAGTCTGGAAGCGCGCGACCGCTACGGTCGCAGGTTCGAATCCTGCCTCGGGCATGGATGTGTGTGATGTCCTTAGGTTAGTTAGGTTTAAGTAGTTCTAAGTTCTAGGGGACTGATGATCTCAGCAGTAGGAGGACATCGTCGACATTCAAGAAACGTTTAAAACAGTAGGAGGAGGCGAAATAGCAACAAAAGCAGTGGGAGTTACCACCACATCCACAACAATAGTAATATAAAGAGCAATCAGAAGCAAAGGCCAAATGAACCATCTTATTGGGAACCACAGAGAAACTACCTCGGACCAGAGAGGTTAGCCCCAATGTTCTAGTTGAGAGGTATGTGAGGAGTGCAGATTGTGACGTCTGCATGAGTAGTGGACCAAAGAGGCAGGCACATTTTGTTAGTGCCGGTTGCCTATATCAGGGGAAGTATGCACTCAGGGGCAAACCTATTGTTCTTCTTTGATTGACAAGTGCTTAACCTATTGTTCTCCTTAGATTGACAGGTCCTCAACCTATAGTTCTGCTAAAAGGATCCCTCCCTTTTGATTGACAGGCACTTAACCTTTTGATTCACAAACACTTAACCTATTGTTCCCCCACCCACTCCCCCACCCCTCACCCCTCAGGAAACCAACTTCTTCGCTGCTACAGGTACATTTTCAGGTGTGAGTTATTGGATGGCCCCTCTCACTCTTATCAGTTTGATTGACTACTTAATTAAATTTATCAGTTAATTAACCTCTCACCCTCCCAATCTCCCTCCCAGAAACTGGTCAGAAGAAGTCTCAATTTATTGGTCATTTGGAGGGAATTCGATTGTTGTGTATGGAATATTGTTTAAACAATTTAGACACTGTATAGAATATTGTCTAATTATTTATGACAGTGTATGGAATATAGTTTATTTATTTACTTAAAGAATTTGTCTGAAAATCGATTGCTGTGTGTGGAATATTGTTTAAACAATTTAGATAATGTGTAGAATACTGTTTATTTAAACAATTTAGTGGATTCAAGGCAGTTTATGGAATATATGGAAATTGTTAGCTCTTTGGTGGAGAGGAAGGATCTAGTAACAGGAAATTCAAGGGTATATTCTTTATTTATAAAAAATTCAGCTTTTGGTGCTTGGATCTCTCTTGCTCATCATTCCCAGCTGTATGGAAACATGTAGGTCTTGTAAGAAGTAATGACATGGGGCAAACACGTTGCTTAACCTAATGTTTGGCAATGTACTCTGATTGTCTTAGCCTAATGTTCAGCCCTTTGTCAGCACTTAACCTATTGTTCTGTTAAGTGGTTTTCCATGTCACTCCTATTTCCTTAAACTATTATACCACTTTTGATACCAAATTAAGTAATTAGTTATGTCCTCCCATGACTTTCTGGTACACATTTAGAATTTCACATGCATTCTTCTTTGTCACCCACTCCCTTAAACTACTGTACTGCATTTTACATAAAAATTATGCAAATTAACCTAGTGTCCTGCACTTAACCTGCTGTTCTGCTCCATGTCACCCACTCATGCACACCCTCCCTTAACTATTGTACTGCTAGCACCACCATAATATAAAACATCTATGCCAATTAATTAAATCGGTAATCAACACATGTGTGTGGTAGTTTTTTTAATTCACAGCATCCTATTGGTCATTGAAATCTATGTAATAAAGTTTAAACAAAAGAGCACTAATAAAAAACAAATCGTGCTACCTGATGCCCGACGCCAACTCCAGATGCACCTCCAGGAGTTGGGGTGCACCGGCGTACACTGCGAAGTGACGACGTGGCCGTCAGCTGTTGAGCCATGCACAGGTGTCGTTTGGGTCTCGCAAGCATGAGGCGGTGGCATTCCTTTCGTACTTGACACCTGAGAAATCCCTGTCGAAATACATGTTCACCTACGCACTGTTGTTGTTGCAATGGCTTCAAAAATGGTTCAAATGGCTCTGAGCACTATGGGACTTAACATCTATGGTCATCAGTCCCCTAGAACTTAGACCTACTTAAACCTATTCTTACGTTTCTCCCGGGATATTTGATAATCAAAATATCCATACACCCCAACATCAAATTCACTATGGAGACCGAAACGGAGGGTAAATTACCTTTCCTTGATGTCTTGGTCAAGAGAATGGCTGACGGCACTCTAGGTCATGGGGTTTATCGGAAGACAACGCACACTGATCTGTATTTGCACGCTGACAGCTGCCATCACCCTTCACAGAGGAATGTGGTACTTAAAACTCTAGTACATAGGGCGCCCAGTATCTCTGACGCAGAGGGTCCACCCCAGGAATTGGAACATCTGAGAACTGTATTTCGGAAAAATGGGTACTCAGAGTGGCAGATTCAAATTGCTCTCCGCCCAACCACTACAGCACAACCTGTGGAGATGGATGAAATCACGAGGGAGGAGGTAGGCACTGCGTTTATTCCATATATAGGCGCACTCTCAGGGAAAAGCGCCCGCATTTTGAAGAAACACCGGGTGGGAACTGTGTTTTGTCCTCCGAATAAAACTCGTGCACTGGTGGGGAGCGCCAAAGATGACCTCGGTTTGAGGAAGGCCGGCGTGTACCAGATTCCCTGTCAATGTGGCAAGTCGTATATTGGTCAGACGATGTGTACCGTCGAGGATCGATGCTGTGAACACCAGAGACACACTCGACTGATGTATCCGAGCAAGTCGGCGGTCGCTGAACATTGTTTGTCGGAAAATCACGCTATGGAGTATGAACGCACGCGGATTCTGGTACAGACGTCGAGATACTGGGACAGCGTTGTTAGAGAGGCCATCGAAATTCGCACCAATGACGATCTCATAAACCGTGACTGTGGCTATAATCTTAGCAACGCTTGGGAACCAGCGATTGGGTTAATCAAGAGTAAATCGAGCAAACGTATAGTTGTGACGACCACGGCGGACAGAGCCATCACACCGACGTCATCTCAGACGCCGTCGCAATCTGTTCCACCGCGCGACCGTGGCGCGGGGCGCGGACGGCGGAAGGAGCGTGCCGCGGGCGGAGGGTATTTAAATCGGCCGCCGCCCCGACCGAACCCACTCGCTGAGTAGCAGTCGAGGGTTGAGCATCGCTCCTCTCACTCGCGTACTGTCAGCCATAGGCCCCCACTTGCACGGGAGTAAAAACAGGAGTGATCACCGGCTCTGTTTTTATTAAAACATTGACGGGCACTTGCGCCTAGGTCTTAGCACGGACGGCACTTGGAGAAAATTTTGCATGGCGTCGCCTGGCAGAGTTGTCGTGTCTTCTCGCCGTTGTGGTATGTCGAGCTCGGGTGACGCCTTGGGGTCGCGGCGGTCTCTTTCCGCCGACGACACGAGGCGCGCTTTCTTGTTGCCGCGGGCCGCGCGGCCGGCCGTCTCGAGCACCTCAGCTGCCGCAGAGTCAGTCTCTGCCCCCCCCCCCCCCCCCCAAGAATAGGGAGAAAGTAGGCCAGGACCTGGAAGCGGGCCGCGGAACCACAGAGAGGTTTTCCGCCGCCCCCGTCCAGAATTCCGCGTCTGCCATCGTGTTACTGGGGTCAGCACTGCAACCGGAAAACCCAACGGTGCCAACAAAAGTTGCAACTGACAATAACCTGGCAGCAAGCCCCCTTTCCGCAACCGGCATGGCAAAACCACGTAATACACAAACAAACAAATACATCGTCAGTATTTGCGATCCCGCCCCTCCCTCCCCTCTAATCAGCCCTCTCCTGCTTGCCAACAGCTGTGGCCTCCTTGCTGACCATATCCGCAACCTAAATGGCAAGCAGAAGCCCAGTCAACCGACAAAAATCCTTCCCAAACCCGCAACTGCCACCCAACCCCCTACCCGATCCCAGTTCCTTAAATCCCCCCCACTCAAGTCCAGCACATCCCAGCAGCGGCGTGCAAGGAAGGACAAGAAGGAGAAGCACTCCAAGGGGAAAAAGCACTCCATCACCAGTGGTTAGACACTGGACTCGCATTCGGGAGGACGACGGTTCAATCCCGCGTCCGGCCATCCTGATTTAGGTTTTCCGTGATTTCCCTAAATCGCTCCAGGCAAATGCCGGGATGGTTCCTTTCAAAGGGCACGGCCGACTTCCTTCCCCGTCCTTCCCTAATCCGATGAGACCGATGACCTCGCTGTCTGGTCTCCTTCCCCAAACCAACCAACCAACCACTCCATCACCACCACCCCAACCACTTCCACACCTTCTGAGGAGCCAGCGCCCCCGACAGCACCTGTCGTCGTCCTAGGAGGGGACCAGGAAACACTGGCACTGGAAAGGAACCGCGTAACCGGGCAGGATTCGGATGGTTTCGTGCTGGCGAGGAAAACCTTTCGCCAGCCGAGGCTCCCGCCGGCCCAGGGAGTGGAACCCACCCCGAACAGGGTCCAGGCGGTGGCCGATGAGCCAGAGACACCACAAGACACAACAACACAAACACAAAACCAGGTCACCCACCACCTCCCTCCGATCGTCGCGGAGTTCACTCGGAATTACAAGGAACTCTTTGAAATGCTAAAAACAGCAATCGGGGGAGGCAATTTCAAAGCAAAACCTGCTGGTGGTGACAAAATAAAAATAACATTACTCACACTCGAGCACTACACCACAATAAAAACACTTCTCAACAGCAAAAACATATCCCACTACACTTTCCCCACAACAAAAACACGTAATAGAAACATTGTCATCAGAGACCTACCGAGACGATGTAGTGGGACGAAATTAAGCGTCACCCATCCACCAAAGTCAGCCCAGTTTGCAGGTGATTATAAGTTTAATTTAGTTTTTGTTTATGTGTTTTCTTATTATTTGTAATAAATGTGAATTATCTAAAAGTTTGTATTTTTTTATGTGTTTCATGTACGGAGAGGTCGGCGCAACGAACGGGGACAGCATCTTCGTTGCCGCGACCAGAGAGGAAATTGCTGGCCGCTATACGTCGCGGGTCGACAGCCAAGGAGCAACAGAAGATCCTGGAACCGAGTTGTTGCGTCGTGCTTCTAAAAATTAAAAATGAAGTTTTATACTCTTTTTTTACAACAATGACATCATGTAGATCTTAATCTTATTGAAATGTTAGTCACTGTCTGTCAACGCTCAAGTTCACATCTGTATGTGTAGTAAGCTAATAAAATAGTGTATGCTACTAAAGTTGAAACACGTGTCTTGAAGATTTATTTATGAAGAATTGTGTGAACTGATTAATAATATATTTGACAAGATTAGTAATTCTTACGTCGTTCACCGAAACTTTGAATCTAAAAAGTTTATTTAATGTGTGATTCTGATATCGATTAGATCAAGATAACGTGTGTCGATATAATTTTCTGAGGAGAAACAAACGAAATTTAAATTCGAAAAAGTTACGAAAACCAATTGGCCCAAGTGATGTAATTCTCTGCACACGACTCAACTGATGTTTTACAGTTTCGTTCAAGAACCATTCTATGACAATTTAAAAAGAATATGAATCATTTTTGAAGTGGGTTGTAACTGACGTAGGTGACGAAGTCTGCACATGGTCATACATAAATCAAACGAAACCTAAGACGTCGTAGCACCACACCGTGGCGACCTTAGAAACAGGACTTGTGTGCAACTAAGGCACACAGGTACGAAACAAAACATCAAGAGTCCTTCGGAAGTCAACGCGAGTTTTCGTGGAGCCTTCACCAGCCAGCGGCGACTTCGTGGGTGTGAGCATCTGACGGAGTGCAGCCAAGCAGTACGGTCACGCAGTTGTTCCACGAGAAGGCGCATCTGTTGGGCAGCAGCTGAACGCTGCAAACCTCGACAACCCTTTTTCTCCCTAAACTAATAGGCCCAGTACGTCAGCTGCGGGGCGTTCCTCCGGCTGGTATTAGAGGTGTTGCTGAGGGCTTCGCCTGTCTACGGCGGTGCCGGGCGTGGTTGCAGCTAGCGACGTTTCCGGTGTTCGACTCAGCGTCCTGCCGGGTGCGGAAGCGGGGACGCAGCATCTCAGCGGCTGCATCGACGGCTGTTACATCTGCAGCCCATAGCAGCACACTAATCATCGAGAACTACAAATTACAATATTAGTGTCCGGTGAGTTTGTTTCAAGTTGGAAGTGGAGTGTTGTACATAGGAAGTGTGCTTTTACAGGATTGTTGATTACAAGTCTGCGTGTGTAAATAGTTAATATCTTACAATAATGTCGGGAAGTGAAATGTCAGACGAAGAGCAATCTATGTCCGATAGGAGCATGAGAGCCCTTTTTAGGGCGATCGCTAAATTAAAACAATCTAACGAGGAATCTACTGTTAGATTAAAAGAGGAACTAAAACAGGAATTAAAACAGTCTAACGAAGAATCTACTGCTAGATTAAAACAGTCTAACGAAGAATCTATTGCTAAATTAAAACAGTCTAACGACGAATCGACGGCTAGATTAAAAGAGGAACTTAAAGGGGAGCTAACAAAATCGACAGACAGGTTACAGGAATATCTTAATGAAACCAGTCGAGAATTAAGTGATAAAATAGAGGCTTCTAAAGTTGAAATGCAGGAAAAACTAGTAGGACTTAGTAATAAGATTGCTGATAATTGTAAAAGGTTAGAAGAACATATCCAGGAATCGCGCGAGGAAAAAGCTCGCATGCGAAACGATATCACTGACTTAACCGAGAGACTAGATAGTGTCAATATCTTAGTTGTAAATGAAATACAGAAAAATAACATGTTACGAGATGAACCTTCTATGCAAACGGAAACTGTTCGTAGAGAATTATTGGAATCTATTAAAGAGGTCTCTACCAAACCTGTAGAGATTTCTTCAATAGATAATGTAGAATTAGAGACATTAACTCATCAAGTAGAAAAGGACCATACTGAAATCGAAAACATGAAATCTTTAATTACTGAAATATGCAGTAACCTTGAGACTGCCAAAGATAATAATATTGACGAAGGTACAGAGCGTTCACATCGTGAACACAGTGAAGAATCGATATTAGCTAATCGCGTATCCAATACAGAAATGCGGATACAGGAAATTACTAAACGGTTATCGGAATTAGATAATAACGAGAACATTTCAGGTAGCAGAGGTAATAACATAATCAGAGACAACAGTCGCATCGAATTTGCTAGCACGGAAGACAACAATATGAATAAAGCAATCACGGCAAGCCAATCCGATGCAACTCCGTCTCTGCAATCTAAACAAAATCCGACTATTTCTCTCGCAGAATGTCTGGATGACATAACGACAAATTCAAATGTAGCAAGTCGATTTCCTGTATTCAAACCAGGAGGCGAACTTCATCCTATAATCTTTATAAAAGCTTTTGAAACATCATTATCTTCTAAATGGAGTAGTGAAAAACGCATTCAATTTGTAATAGGACATTTAGAAGCAGAAGCTGCGGAATGGGCAGTACTGCATAGAAATGAATTCAGGGATTGGGATGATTTTGTTAAGCAGTTTAAACAAAATTATTGGTCAAGACGAAAACAACAACACTTAACTTTAGAGTTGTTAGCCCCTCCTCCATATTCTAAACGGTGGAGAGGTTATAGGAATTATTTTGAATGGAATTTAAACCGTGCTAAATTAATTGAAAGTCATCTAATACGAGTCCTAAGTAGTAGGTTACCGTATTACATAAAGGAAAGAAAAATGTTATTCTACGAATTATACAAAACCTTAATAATGGGGACGAAACAGTTAACACCCGGGGTGTGTGGTTATATTTTAACGACTTGTTGTATTGGAAAGCACAGAGGGAACACCAGAGATGGAAAATCTGCATTCCGAAAACTGTTGTGGACGAGTTAATTACTTATATTCATGAAGGTTACGGGCATTTTGGAATTCATAAATGTATTAAACATCTAATGAAGTATTATTATTTCAAAAATATGTCACGTATTGTGAGAAGTATTATTAGGGCTTGTGAAACCTGTCAAAAGGTTAAAGTTAATAACAAATCCAAGCGTTATAAATTATATGCTGTAATTCCTCGAGGTTTGTGGGATCTACTATCATTAGATTTTTTCGGCCCTCTGCCTCGGAGTTCAGGAGGATTAACATATGTGTTTGTTGTAATGGAATGTTGGTCCAAACATGTGAAACTGTATACTTTGAAACGAGCGAATACAGCAAGCGTTATACGCTGCCTCACCCGAAATTACTTTGTTAACTGGGGCATTCCTAAACGACTTATGTCTGACAACGGTAGTGCCTTTATTAGTCAAAGATTTCAAGATATGATAAGACAATATGGAATCAAACATATCTTAATTTCGAAATATCACCCTCAAAGTAATTTAGTAGAAAGAGTCATGAAAGAATTAGGACGATTATGTAGAACTCATTGTGCACATAAACATACTCGGTGGGCCAAACTAATGCCTGAATTCGAAAAGATATTAAATGAATTGCCTCACCTAACGACGGGATTATCACCTATAGAAATTTTAGGCAAACGAATTATAGGTGAGCCTTTACTAGATGCTTTACCTTGGCCACCAGTAAATGAGATCCACCAATGTATCCCAGACGAAAAAGTTTGTGAACAGATTGTAAAAAATGCCGAACGGAGAATTAAAAGTTATAATCAACAGGCTATAGAACCCTCATTTCAGGTAGGAGATCTTGTGTTAGTACGATCTCATCCTAAAAGTTCTAAGATCGGTAAGGAATGTAGAAAATTCTTCTTGATCTTTGAAGGTCCATATGTTGTACATAAGATTGTACATCCCAAAGCATTACTTCTTATGGAACCTTCATCAGGTGTAATTAAAGGATTATATAGTGTTGATCAAATGAAACCCTTCATTCCTAAATAAGTTAATATTTAGTATATGTTACACACGGAAGAGCGTTCATAGTTTATTCATGTGAAGTTTTTCGTGATAGTTACGTGTTATTTTAAAGAATAGAACAGAAAGCTTAAACAGGTGTTCTACAATAATCTACTGGTACTTCAAAAAGAGAAAGATAACCAAAAGGGGGATTTATATGGAGGAAACTTTGCTCTTAGGTCTAAAGGAATTTTGCGTATTTTAAATTTACTCGGATAGTAGGAACCAAAGGGGATGGTTAATAGTTTTAGGGACCATGGGCGTCCAGAGCTATATGGCTCACGAGAACATAGCAGAGTGCCTTTAATAGAGGTTTGTAATAGTGTTAATATAGAACACACCAAACGGGGCTCTCTCGCTTGTTTCTCCTAAATAAATGGCCATTACCCAACAAGGTGTCCGAAGGTAAAGAAAGCCGTGCCGAGATTCTAAAGAAAGTTTTGCTTGATTTCTTCTTGACCTCAGGCACAAATAAGGCATTAGGGAAGAGAATGACGTAAAGTAAATAGTACTATTAGTTATTGTGAGAAACTTATTAGTAATATACATTCTTGAAAAGAATAACTCTTGTAAATAAATGAAACTGAAACTAATCTATCACAATTTGAACGCTCTGTCCTAATGTACAACGTTAAAGAACGTATTAAATTAGTATTTATTAGCAACTATTAACTGAAGAGGAGCAATCTCCCTATATTCGGTTACGAATTACCATAAGAGCACAATTAAGAGTAAATGACAAATAGTCACAACAATATCGTATTAAAAGGATTAAATCTATCTAATAGCAAGGACTCTAGGTTACGTAAAATGTGAGGAAAATGTATTAACCGTTAAATATTGTATATTGAACAGTTTTAGTTCCGGTTAAAACCTGACAAACTGAGCTTGTGGGTGGGGTATGTAGTGGGACGAAATTAAGCGTCACCCATCCACCAAAGTCAGCCCAGTTTGCAGGTGATTATAAGTTTAATTTAGTTTTTGTTTATGTGTTTTCTTATTATTTGTAATAAATGTGAATTATCTAAAAGTTTGTATTTTTTTATGTGTTTCATGTACGGAGAGGTCGGCGCAACGAACGGGGACAGCATCTTCGTTGCCGCGACCAGAGAGGAAATTGCTGGCCGCTATACGTCGCGGGTCGACAGCCAAGGAGCAACAGAAGATCCTGGAACCGAGTTGTTGCGTCGTGCTTCTAAAAATTAAAAATGAAGTTTTATACTCTTTTTTTACAACAATGACATCATGTAGATCTTAATCTTATTGAAATGTTAGTCACTGTCTGTCAACGCTCAAGTTCACATCTGTATGTGTAGTAAGCTAATAAAATAGTGTATGCTACTAAAGTTGAAACACGTGTCTTGAAGATTTATTTATGAAGAATTGTGTGAACTGATTAATAATATATTTGACAAGATTAGTAATTCTTACGTCGTTCACCGAAACTTTGAATCTAAAAAGTTTATTTAATGTGTGATTCTGATATCGATTAGATCAAGATAACGTGTGTCGATATAATTTTCTGAGGAGAAACAAACGAAATTTAAATTCGAAAAAGTTACGAAAACCAATTGGCCCAAGTGATGTAATTCTCTGCACACGACTCAACTGATGTTTTACAGTTTCGTTCAAGAACCATTCTATGACAATTTAAAAAGAATATGAATCATTTTTGAAGTGGGTTGTAACTGACGTAGGTGACGAAGTCTGCACATGGTCATACATAAATCAAACGAAACCTAAGACGTCGTTACACCGCAACGAGTGGCCCCCCAGGCGATCAAAACAGACCTGACTGCCCAGAGGTACATCGTCAAGGCGGTCCAACAGATAGGAAACATAGGCAGCAAATGGCCCCTGTATCAGGTCACACTGCCAGATGTCCCACAGAACAAAAGGGACATTAAGACGATCCTGGCGGTCCCTGTGACCACTGAACCACTGCGCCACAAAAATAAGACGGTGCAGTGCTTCAGATGTCAGGGCCTCAACCACATTGCGGCACACTGCTCAATGGCAGTGAGGTGTAGAAAATGCGCCGAGGCCCATGACACACGAACGTGCAACATAAAACACACGGACCCACAAAAAAGGTGCACACTGTGTGGCAAAAACCACACAGTGGGTTACCAAGGTTGTGAGGTCCATAAAAGACACACACAGCAGGCAAAGAGCGCAAAGGCCGCCCCCCACACACGAAAAGAAAACACCACGTACCCGTCCAGACACACAAGAAACCAAAACATGACAATACACACAGACAAGGCCTGGGTAAAACCAAGGCCGGACACACCGAGGGCAACGTATGCGGAAGTGGTTTCTCCCCCGAGGGACCGTGAAAGCATTGCCCAACCACCACAACACCAGACACAATCACAAAAACAACACCAGGAAATACACAACAACAACGACCAGGTCCACCATGCCAGAGAAAGCCCTAGGGAACCCCACACACATTCCCCCTCCCCCCCCCCCCCCATGGATCAGTTGTTAGGTGTAATGGTGCAGACCATGAACCTCGTCATGGAAATGATGAAGGAATTCAGGGAAGCCCAGAAGCAGAACACACAGATCCTCGTCGCCCTTCAGGCAACAGTCCAGCAGTCGCTCCCCTCTGATACTTCCTCAGTAGTACCAAAACCCCATCATGAATAGACGACCAAACATCCAAGGCCTGACAATGTGCGTCTTTAACGCAGACGGCATTGTAAATCAAGAGGTCGAGTTCAGAGAACTCATGAAGGAGTTCTCCATCGACATATGCATGATGGGGGAAACCCACCTAAAACCGGGAATAAAAGCGACAGTCCCCAACTATGTTAGCTATCGCAAAGACAGGCCAACCCAAGGCGGAGGAGTGGCCATATACATAAAAAGAGGGATCCCCCACCACCAGGTATTCTTACCAGCTACCAACAAAATCGAAGCAGTGGCGGTAGAAGTAACCACTGCCACCGGACTCCTAACAATTGTTGCAGTCTACCGACCCCCACATGACGAGATAGATGAGGGAGACATAGCTGCTCTAGGGCAAATTGAAGGCAAACTCGTAATAGGGGGAGACTTCAATGCCAAACACCCTGACTGGAATTCTAGAGTAACCTCCAGAGCAGGCGCCAAACTGCAACAACTAGCGCGCACCCACCACTTCGAAACATGGGGTCCAGTCGAGCCCACACATTTTCCGAAAAACGGAAGCAGGCCCGTTGTGTTAGACATAGCTCTCACTAGGAGGATCGCAGGATTTGTGGCCGCAAGGACAATTAACAGAATGTCCTCCGACCACAACCCAGTGATTCTAGAAGTCGATGTGGGAGAATGGGTAGCACTCCCACGGTACCAGACGTATTACAAACGTACAGACTGGGAGCGATACCAAGAAACTGTCGCCTCTGATATCGCTCGCGCTCCGTCACCTACTGCCGAAACAGTAGAACAAGCGCTACTAGACTTGACAGGCAACATCTTGCAGGCAGCGGAAGAGGCCTCCCCTCCACAAAGGGACGGCCCTCCACCGCAAATACAACTCCCGGAACACTTGCTAGCACAAATCCGACACAAGAACAGGGTGGCAAAAGAGTGGAAGATCACCAGAAATCAGTCCACCAGGAGGCTGCTCAATCGTCTACAGAGAGAACTGAAGGTAGCGCTCAATGAGCACAGAAACCAGCAATGGCAGAACCGCCTCACAGCTCTCAAAGTAGACGATCATACACTATGGCAAGCGACAAAACAGTTTACAAAACGACGCGCTAGGATGCCGCCACTGCATGGCGAGCGGGGACTGGTCTACAGCCATGCTGGGAAGGCCAACGCCCTCGCCGACTCCTTCGAGAAGCAGTTTCAAACGGCAGAACCCCAAGATGAAGAGCATGAAGAGGTAGTCAGTCGTCAACTGGCCTCTTCCTCAATGCTGAGGAGGACCCAGAGAACGAACCCATACTTTTTGCCCCCGAGGACGTGGCAAGAGTAATCAGGTCCCTCCCTACAAAAAAGGCGCCAGGGCACGATAGTGTCACAAACCAGTTAGTTAAAAAACTCCCACCCACAGCGATCACACACCTCGCGAACGTCCTCAACGAGATTACTCGTTCCCGTATTTTCCCAGCTTGCTGGAAACATGCGGAAGTGGTCGCGATACACAAACCAGGGAGAGACCCTCTATTCCCGCAGCACTACAGGCCGATTAGCCTCTTGCCAACTCTCAGCAAGATGTATGAGCGCCTCCTGCTAAGACCCATACAAGAACATATTACCTGAGAGCAAATTCTGCCGGATTTCCAATTCGGATTCCGGCAGAACCACTCTGCCCCACAACAGGTCATGAGAGTGGTTGAAGCAGCCACAGAGGGCTTCAACCACAGAGGCTACTGCGGGATAGTGCTACTAGACGTAGCCAAAGCCTTTGATTCAGTATGGCATAGAGGGCTACTCTACAAGTTGTACACACAAGGGTTTCCCGGGAGTATAGTTCAGCTGATCAAGAGCTATCTCACCAATAGGACTTTCTCCGTCAAAGTAGAAACTGCCACCTTCACCAGAAGGCGTATTCGTGCTGGGGTGCCACAGGGATCGGTCCTGGGGCCCTATTGTACAGTTTGTACACTGCGGACACTCCAACGGCCCCCCTGGTGCACACTGCACAGTACGCTGACGATACAGCCTTCTACACGAGAAACGCAACAAGGACCTGGTCATTCGTAGGCTACAAAGGGTTTTAGATGACACCGAAACCTGGGCCCGTCGCTGGCGCTTCACCATCAACTCGGAGAAGACACAGGCAATGCTGATTACCCGCAGGCTCGGAAGGCGCGAACCTCCTCAACGTCCCCCCCTCCACCTTCACCTAAATGGAACCCAACTCCCCTGGCGCAGAACCGCCAAGTACCTTGGTGTAACCTTGGACTCTCATCTTACGTGGAAACCCCACATAGACGAGGTCCACAGGAAGGTCTGCGCCAGAATGTCCATCCTATACCCTATCCTGAACACAACCAGCTCCATTCCTTGCCCAGTAGCAGTAAATGTATACCAGGTCCTGATCCGGCCGGTAATGGAGTATGCGTGCCCTGTCTGGGGATACGCGGCAAAGCAGCACCTGGACAAACTCCAGAGGCTGCAGAACCGCGCCCTCAGAAGGGCACTGCATCTATCTCTTGGATTCCCCACAGACGACCTGCACGCCGCAGCCGAAATCCCATTCCTGAGAGAGCGTTTCCAGGATCTGGCGAGGGCCTTCTATGAAGGTTCTTCCAGATCCGGACATGCACTCATCCACTCCCTAGGTCGGTATGACATGTCCCGCGATAAGCATAAGCGCCCTATGACGATCTTCGACGATTAAGTCGAAGAGAAAATCCCAATACTCAATCCCTAATCCAGTTCCTTCCCATATAGCACCAATCTTTTCACCTACCTCAGGCAAGTACCAGACTCACTCACAACAAACATCACAAGTCACAGACACCAAAAAAACTATAGAAAAATCACACACACACGTTCACAGGGGAGTAAAAGCCGAAAGGCTACAAACTCCCCCTCACACTTTCCCAAAGAGGGGAAAGTAATAGATGTGAGCAGCAGCGACCGAACCCAGTTCCCTCTGAGCAGCCATAGCGTACGGATCTCCGTGCCGGCACGTTCACAGGAGCTCAGTCCGTCAGTTCACCTGATGATGGCGACATGTATGATTGCCGAAATATTGTGCCCGTTGGACACCGTAGACCGGCAGTACACCCGTGGTTATTTTGATTACTTAAAGCTAACTAACCTAAGGGCATCACACAACACCCAGTCATCATGAGGCAGAGAAAATCCCTTACCCCGCCGGTGCAATGGCGCCTAGCTTCAGTGCAGGCCCAGGGCTGAGAGATGTTCGCATAGCAGCTAAAAGGTACATCACATGTCAATGTAATTAACAGCCAAGCTCCCCCCCCCCCCCCCCCCTCTGACGCGCTATAGGAATCTGTTGCAATGCTTCGCAGATGACACATGTTGCATTCTTCCTAGCAATCCTAACAGGACAGCCTGTTCAACACTGAATTTACCCATCGAACTGCTGCTGCTGCAGGTGTGGAAGCACCATCCACTGTTGTTTTCAGTAGCAAAACTATCACCACATTGCACTGACAGTTAAACCCCGCAAAAGTTGTCTACAGATCATCAAATACATACCAGACTCACAAGAATATTGGGAAAAAGGAACATATTTACCAGTGTCACTACAATTAAATATTACGATTGCTGCTGCAGTCTGACACTGATCGATGTACAGGTAATGTCTCCTCTTGATAGATGTGGTTCTGCAACGAATCTCATTATCTATGGTGCACATAATTTTCCACATAAAAATCTGCCTCATACCCTTACGGTTATCGATTCACTGAATCTATACATCCCTCACGATAGGACACCCACTCATTTTCTCTGGTCATGCCACAACATAAGCCACAGTAACATTACACTGCAATATATACACATTTTACTCAAACAGTGCAGTTATCTTTTACAACTGTACAGTGCCCAAATAAATTATGGTATGCCTACACTCTCACCAGCTACATGTCTCCTTTCTCCTCAGTCCTAGGAAATTATCTGACGATGTCTTCGAATCAGCACTTCTTGAAGGTGCTGCATTCTGCCAAGTGTTATGAAGGACAGGCATCCGGCACTATGTGATAATGAATGCTGCACCCGTGGATGCAATGCTTGGAAAGACATCACTGACACAGGTTGTTGTACTGTAATCAGCATCACTATCGATAGAACAAGGAAAATGTGAGGGTACGCTTAGGGGAGCCGATGAGGGGATGCGTTGTTACAGCCATATTGCCCGTCCTGTTCGTACACTATAGCAGGTCCAGCTGAACACTTGCATTGCTATATTGCACAGCTGTTTACGAAATGAGTCTAACACCACTTACGTTCGGGTATACTACTCAGTGCATTGAAATCACAATTCACCATGTCGAATTTATCCTTCCATTACGACTAGATATGCGTAATTTTGTTTTTTTTTGTTTTTACATGAATAAAAGTTTGATTACTTCCCTCAAACGTATGTCGGAACATAAGCCACGGTACCTTTACGTTCAAGCAGCAGCATAACATTTCTGACTATCAATTATAGGTGTATGAAAAACAATTATGATACGCCCACCCTTGCACTAGCTGGGTGTCCTTTTCGCACTGCAAAAATGCCTCCCAACATTACGTATTTGTCGATGAGTAAAGGATGTAATTACAATTTAAAAAAGCATTAGAGTCTTTGCTGTTTATCGATTTCATCACATCCATGCTTTTTGGTATTTTCAATACTTGTAAATCCAGCCAACACACAGTGGCGTCTTTTATATATACACCGACCACCAAATCGTGGTTTGTGTCAGTGCATTCCATGCATAGCTTCCACCACCCAGATCACACAATTTTCCCCTAACTAAGAAATCACTGTGAGCCACTGAGTAACTAGGTACATATATTGTCTGCAAAGACCTTTATGTGAAAACTCGAAAAAAATAGAAAAACTGATATTTCCACTCGGGAATACCGATGTCATTGATATAACAGATTCCAAACCATCCTCATAATTTATAAAGTCAACTAAGGTGTTTTCTCAAGTCTAGAGAACCAGCAAACGTGTCCTCTACTCGTCTTTCACCTGCTAGGTGCACTCAACACACACCGCAATCGATCTTTTCTCAACCAAATAAAGACAGTAAACGTGAAAAAGATGTCAGTCGGACAATTTACGTGGGAGAGAATAATGGAACAGCGCAAACACATGTCCTTATTGAATATTCTCAAATTTCCACACGATAAGGAAAGCAGTTCAAAACATATCAAGTATTATTCCGTTATTCGGCCGTCTAGAGGACGACATGGTTAAGTCAACTAAATTCCTACATCTCAACAGACCACTTCTTTCGGACAGCTTCTGCCGTTAACGGGAAATCTGAATCATTCCCGCCACAGGCCACCACCGCCGCGCCAAGCACGCGTAGACAGAATCGTCACACGAAGTAGCCCACATATATATTTGATTGTTACACTTACAATTAAATGCTACGATTGCGGTCGCAGTTGAACGAAATTCGACAATGAGCAAAGTATGGTAAATACATCCTGCTGACGGCTGTGACTCTGGAAATAGAAATATCTGTACAATTCTTATGACTTGACATACTCTTCCCTTTGCTATCACAGCATTCCACATCAAATCCATACCTTCCTTACGACTAGACATATCATTTCCTTTGCACATGTCGGAACACAAACACGTACTTTAAAAGCCTGATGCTCAAGACGAACCTATCACACATCTCATACTACTAAGTACAATACTTCGCCAGTAACTGATTACTGGCGATACGAAATAATACTGACCGAAAATCAATGATGGGTGGACATGTCTCATAAGTTTTTCTTGTGAGTGGTACCACTGTGTCTCAGAAAGAGAGATGTAATCGTCTTACAAACTGTCAGATGTTATAATAAAATTACTAAATTTAGAAGGTGATTCAGCTAGGGAACATGCTATGAAACCAGTATTTGCAACTCCCTCACGCCGCCGCCGATGGATATTTCTCCAGTAGTTGTAACATTGTAGTGTCGCAGAATAGTAAAGAGTTGGAAACGTGGAATATTGTCAAAGTTTCGTTGCCTATGCCGAGAGCCAGAGGCAGTAGGTTAGGCAAGAGCTAAGAGGATTGCACATATATCGGAATGTGTCGTCACGCAGGGGCAATGGTCTGGTTACACACAACAGGCGAGAGAGAATTGTTTAGCACGTGGGTTTGTGTTAGACAGAGACTTTCGTAGAGTGCAAGACAGAGTTATAGCGTCAGCTGTACTGCATTTCACAACTTCGCGTAAGTCTGCCGCAACAACACGTAACTCTGTCGCAAGAACACCTAAGGGGGCGAGTACGACAGATAAGTCAGCACTATAAGTGGAACGAATGCGGTCATTACAAACGAGCATGACGTCAGGATGTCGCTCGTGCTTCCTTTAAATACGCCAGCTTTGATAGCAGCAACACACTCGCACTCGCAGTTAGACTTGCAGTTAGATGTGTACTGGGTCGCTGCGTAGCGCTCAGCTCGGTGATCGACATGTTAATCTTTATTAAGGAGATGTTGCGGTAAGGGCGGCCCATCCAGCTGCAGACATGAGGGGACAGTACCAGCTCTGGTCCTTTCTGCTGCCGCTGTCAATCATCAACTGAGGATTAGCAGACATCGCGGCAGACTCGCTCGCCGCCAATGCTGACATCAGTGAGCCGTCGTCGAGATCTTGCGGGGCCTAGGCCCTGTGCATCTGCCGTCACAACCGGATGAGCCGACGACGCTGGGGGTCTGCAGCCCGTTCCGCCCGTCCACCGCGGACGAGCCAACAGGAGGAGCAGGGAAGAAGACGGGGTGGGATAGAGTACACTCCGCACTACGGGTACGCCTCTCGTGCCGTCAGCGCCGGAACTCAAACCCGGAGCCTCTACGCGCAACGATCTGCTGTCCACCGCCGAGCCGGCCGACCGCCCAGCCGGGCGCAGCCAGCCACGCGCAGCAGAAGTAAGGGCATTCCTCCGCTACGTCACAGCACGCGGTGCTGCGCTAGCAAGACTGGTGCGGCCCGGATCTGGAGTCATCGCTACGAGTCAGCGAGGACTCGGGGAAGGTCATTGATATCACCAAGCCACATTGTACTCGGCAGGAATAAAGGTCTTATGAATTAATAATGTTTCTTTGGCGTTTCTGACGCTTCTACAGCCATTTCCTAGCATCCTGACAACTGACGAGGTCACCGCTCGGCCATCCAGTCCACCGTAGACGGCTGGGACCACCGGGACGCATTCAGATTTGGTGTCAGAAGTAGTCGCCCCCACCGCCTTCAGAATTGGTGTCAGAAGTGTTCGCGCCCATCGCCTTCAGAATTGGTGTCAGAAGTCCTCGCGCCTACCCCCTACAGAATTCTGTCTCGTGGTTGATTGAGAAGGATCACAAACAGTAGGTGGTGTGCTGATTGAGGTCGAAAGAAATGTAGACTAGCTTTCCAGATCTCTAGTGCTATGCTTTCCGGTAGAAATGAATTCTATGATTTGGAATCAAGTCTTTCCATTCAACCACATACCTGCCTTGGATCATATGGAAAAGTCTTTAATGATTACAGCCACTAGTGAATCATATTTCTGGCGCTCTCGTATCCTGAAACGAGTCTTCTTTTTCGAACCTATCAGCTACAGTAAAATTTTAGATAGACCCTACGCATGTTGCAATTGCTGCCATTTCTGCAGCTTTGCGCGTGTGATCGTTCCAGTTTAAGTAGGAACTGAGCAGAAGTCGGAGAGAGTTGTAAGGTGTTTTGCAACCTGTGTAGAAAAAGAAGGACCTGAGTTAGTGTGACAGGACCGTGCTTTGACCATTCGATGGAAATGGGAACATGTTTTAGGAATTGGGAGGAGGATGAGGATTTTGCTATTGCATTGTGGTGCGTCCTCAAACTACATACAAGTACTGCTGTCTGAAGCAGATCCGCGTCCCTCAGGGCCCATTAGCGTCTATCACCCCAACATGCTATCTTCGTTATTCTGTACCATAAAACAGAGAAAAATTACGAACTATAAAAGCTCCACTAGCTTCATCCGATAGAGAACTCAATAAAATATTTACCGCATCTCTCTCCTCCCATCTATCGAAAATAAATACCGTCTGTGAGCCCACATCAAGCACATGTGTAAATATACAGTTATTAGGCCATTGCACTGACCAGTGTAAAGGTGCATCATCTGTACTGTAGGAGGATGACCATATCCCACAAACTATATTGTAAGTCGAAGAGACCCTTCCTGTGACTCTGTGTCGTTGTTTGAAACATTGTTTTTTTCTGCTGTAACATCCTTTGTATACTGTCCAACATTTTGTTTTATCTGTCACGACTTTGAGGTCTGTCTCAGCTTCTAAACTGACATTAACACGTTCTGATGCATTGCCTCTCGCAGAAAACTAGATGTCGCATGGTATAAGTCGTGTTGTTACCACTGCTACCATAACATACCACACACACTGGATGATTTCAAATAAAAGACAGCTACAATATGAGGAAACTGGAAGAGTTTGGTGGCGTTGTGGACAGTTCCCAAACTGCTGTCCGAAGGTGACTGACTGCCTCTACATTTAAATTCATCTGTTACAGTGACAGAATAGCTGGTGGATGTGCATTCCATTTCGACTGATTCCTCATATTGCAGTCATGGCCTCTACATTTAAACTCATCTGTCACAGTGACAGAATAACTGATGGCTCTGCATTCCATTTCGACTGACTCCTCATATTGCAGTCATGTACGGGACCACTGTTTTGGTGCTAGCCATCCCCAGAAGATGTTGCCTCTCCAATAAAACTGTTTCTCCATCTCAAACACGCGATTTTAGCCAATCATTAAGTGGTAACCAACAGCATACCCGTGGGCAGATGGGATGGAAAAGGTACTGTCAATATAATGTTATCTGTGACACATACACAGACATACAGAAAAACAGAGCAAACGCACTGCAGATGTGATATATGTGGGTGGAACGACTGGGTGAAATTGAGTACAGTGCTATACTACGCCTCCCGATCAGTGCATTTGCGCTAGGTGTTGGCAGCTGTACTACATTTACAAGGAATTTCAGAACATGGAATGAGTGGTGATGTCATGGTCACATGGGTAGAAGGGACATAAAAAAATCGATAGAATTGAGAAAATTGGCGGAAAATACGTATCAATTGATAGAAAAGCACACTGAAATGTGGGGAAATTGAAGAAGCACTTGTGTGTCTTCTCGTTGGCACAGAAGAATTCTTGTACTGGGAACAAGTATGCGACAGCAAGAGGAATACGAGAGAAAACTCCGACATGGAAGAATCGGGGACCAGGGAAGCAGTCACTTTTTTTTCCATCGAGGCATCATTCTACTTCCGCTGCTGCTGAAAACAATGGCGGATGGCGCTCTCACACCGACAGCAGCAGCAGTTTGATGGGTAAATTCAGTGACAAACGGGCTGTCCCACTAGGATTGCTAAGACGAATAGAACCTGTGTTATTCTGAGAAGCATTGCAACAGTTTTCTATAGTGCATCCAGAGGGGGGACTTGACTGTTATTTATTTAGAAATGTGATGTCTTTATAACACTGAGAACCGTTTAGCTGCTATGCGAACATCTATTGGCGCTGGGCCTGCACCACAGCAACACGTCATTGCACCGGCAACAGTACATAGATGAACACACATTTCGACAGGAATTTCTCAGGTGTCAGGTATGAAAAGGATGCCACCGCCTCATGCTTGCGGGACCCAAATGGACACCTGTGTGTGGCTCAGCAGCTGATGGCCATGTCGTCACTTCACAGGGGCTGCCAGTGCACCCCGAATCCTGGTGGTGTATTTGGAGTTGGTTTCGGGCGTCAGATGGCGGGATGTGTTTTTTATTAGCGATCTTTTGTTTAAAATATATTACATAAATTTCAATGACCAATAGGATGCTCTGAATTTAAAAAAAAAAAAAACTACTGCATTCATGTGAAGATTATCGATTTAATTAGTTTGCATACATTTTTTATATGAACATAGCAACACAATAGTTAAGTGGATGGTGTGCGTGAGTGGGTGACATGGAACAGAACAACAGGTTAAGTACAGAACACTAGGTTAATTTGTAAAATTTTTATTTAAAACGCAGTACAGTAGTTTAACGGAGTAGGTGACAAAGAAGAATGCGCCAGAAATGGCGTTCAAAATCATGTGAAATTCTAAACGTGTACCAGAAATGGTGGGAGGACATAACGAATTACTTAATTTGGTATCAAAGGCGGTACAATAGTTTAAGAATATCGGAGTGACATGGAAGAACCACTTAACAGAACAATAGGTTAAGTGCTGACAAAGGGCCAAACATTAGGTTAAGACAATCAGAGTACATTGCCAAACATTAGGTTAAGCAACATATTTGCCACATGTAATTACTTCTTACAAGACATACATGAGAATGGTGAGCAAGAGAAATCCAAGCACCGCAAACTGAATTTTTTATAAATAAAGAATATACCCTTGAATTCCCTGTTATCAGATCCTTCCTCTCCACCAAAGAACCACCAATTTCTATTTATTCCATACACTACCTTGAATACCTTAAATTGTTTAAATAAACAATATTCCACACTTTGTGTAAATTGTGTAAACAATATTCCACACACAGCAATCTATTTCCAGACAAATTCTTTAAGTAAATAAATGAACTATATTCCATACACTGCCATAAATAACTAAACAATGTTCTATACAGTGTCTAAATTGTTTAAACAATATTCCATACACTACAACCGAATTCCCTCCAAATGACCGATCAGCTGAATCTTCTTCCTGCCAATTTCTGGGAGGGAGGGTGGGAGGGGAAGGGGTTTACCAGAGTTGGAGAGGTTAAAGAATTGATCAATTTAATCAAGTAGTCAATCAGATTGATAAGAGTGAGGGAGGGGCCATCCTATAACTCAGACCTGAAAGTGTGGCTGTAGCTGTGAGGGGGAAGGTTTCCTGAGGGGGGAGGGGAATTGCAGGGGGTGGGGCAACAATAGGTTAAGTGGTTGTGAATCAAAAAGAAGGATCCTTTTAGCGGAACAATAGGTTAAGGTCCTGTCAATCTAAGGAGAACAATAGGTTAAGTACATGTCAATCAAAGGAGAACAATAGGTTTGCCCCTGAGTGCATACCTGCCCCTGACGCAGGAATCCCACACTAACAAAATGTGCTCTCTCTCTCTCTTTGGTCCACTACTCACATGTTTCCTTGCGACAATAACACTGACGTTCAAGACGGCTTGCAAGCTATCTGTCAAACTTGTCCACAGGTAGGGCACACAGAAAAACGATAGGCTATCGCCTTGCATATTGTGTGAATTGATTCTGTGGTCATTCCTACGCTGAGATGACACTAATCTCAACCGCCCTAATCAGACGAATTTCTGAACACGGGGAGAGGCCACAACTGCATGTTAACGAATGCAGAATCCTCGGTGCCGTAAGAACATGTGGTGGAACGGTTAAGCTGCCAACTCACCTTGATGTGAAACTGGAGGAACAGGTATCGCGTCACACGTTCCTCACAGTCGGTGACTTCGTGATTGTTTGTATTGTTGACGTCGATTTACTTGCCGGGAAGAACCCTGTGATCGCCTTCTTTGCCGAAAGTATCTTTCTACTAGTGGAGTCGTATCTTCAAAGTAAGTTCGTTAGCTCCAGTCAAAGGCCGTGGCTAGTTCTATCTGCAGTACACGTGCAGGTTGGGGCATCAGTTCCAGACCCACACATTGCAGCTACTCAAATCCTTGCAGTTTTAGTAGTGCAATAACTGCCATCGAAGAGAAAATGGCTGAACTGAGTCACATTAACGAACGCCAGCAGGCCGATCTTTTGACCGATTACAGAGACATTCTTGAGGAAAAATTTAAAGTAACCAACTGGTAAGAATGTAAACTTGATGTTATACCACATGAATCTTTTAATCTGCTATCCTAATCCATCCCGTTCGCAAAGTGACCTTCCGCCTCCAAAGAGAAAAACCAGATATTACGTTGGGAAATAAACAGATCACTTGACAGACCTATTGTTCCGAATCGACCTATGCGACTCGTCACCATCATTATTTTTGGACATTTCCACGGGGAAAGACCGGAATCCGCTACGTGGTTGATTTGTATGATGTGTTCACAAAATATTTGGGACTGTATGCAGTACGGAATGAAACAAGTACCTCAGTTATTCTACGCACGCAGACCAACTAGTTCGTCTAGTTGGCAAGCCTGAGGTGCTGCTCTCTGACAACGGCGTAATAATCTTCACGAGCAAGACGTGAGGAGAATTTCTCCAGAACCACAGAATTAGACCATCCCGTTCGGACAAACTATGACAAACGTTAGTAAACTTATCCGTCAGAGCGAGCCAAAGGGCTCTTACTTTCACAAGAAAGACACAGATTTTCGACTAGAAATTTTGTGAATTAGTTTTCGAACCTAACCACTCTAAATCTTCCCTTATGGCTAAAATGAAGCAGAAGTGGGACTTATTATGAATAAAATTATTTGAGATCGTAAGAATCCCCTACTACGAATAGTAGCTACTTTGCAGCTTTCTAGGTTCAGGAAAGATACGGGGTTTATATCTATATTTGGATATAAACCATTCTGTATGTAACTAAATACGTAAGTATAATTTTCTAAACATAAACTCATATGACTTGTTGTTTGGCGTAGTTTTCATATTTACATTTGCGTTAGCAGCTAAGGTGTTCTGTGTTTTGATGTTAACATACGAATGTTACACGATAATAGTTAGAGAGCCATCCTGTTATTTAGTTGGACTGTTCGTTTCATAGGTAACCTATGCTGTGCAATTAGGATACAGTGGGCGAGTTAGTTCAATTACTTGTAGTTGTTATAGTCAACCAACACTGAGGAACTACAGTTATGGCCTACTTGTCATTGGTAGGCTATCTTATGCTGATCGGATGTGATTGTGCCCTGTACTTTTTCTTGAAATTTTCGGCGATAAACTCTATGCAGAGCTTGTCTTTGAAGGACTGATAGCGTAACCACTAACAAAGCCGTGATTGATTGAGTACATCTTACAAACATCTAACAAGATTGTCTGTGTGGATCTTCCTACTCCCAACGAATGCTCTGTATGCCAAGAAGTGTCTGTAAGTGTTATAATGTTACTTGTGTGACCATTTCATATCAGTTTGATTTGATATGTCTGAGTGTGGTTAGCTTAATGCGTAACACTTCATGTTTGCTTGAGGGATGGAACGTTTCTGCCGACAAATGTGTATCGGAGACGCTTATGTTCACATTACAAGTACATACTACGTCTCACGTCATAAGGACGTGCATACAGGGTGTTCAGAAAGATCCGTTACAAAATTCTAGGACTTTTAGAGGGGAGTGACTACATAATATTTTGGACAGCGACCCATGTCCGGAAACGCCATCCAACGACGCTACAGAGCGTCAAAGTAACAGGCACTGGCGCCGGTAAATGAGTGTACATACAGGGTAACTCCGTGATGATGTTATAAATTTTCTAGGATGGCGGAGGAGGATAAATATATCAATTTCAGGTAAGGGTCCCTGTACGGAAACGAAAGAATCGAAAGTTATAAGCGAAAACCGTTGTGATGTCTCTGACAGTGGAATATATATTCTGGTATTATTGTTGCTAGCCGGCCAGTGTGGCCGAGCGGTTCTAGGCGCTTCAGCCTGGAACCGCGCGACCGCTACGGTCGCAGGTTCGAATCCTGCTTCGGGCATGGATGTGTGTGATGTCCTTAGGTTAGTTAGGTTTAAGTAGTTCTAAGTTCTAGGGGACTGATGACCTCAGATGTTAAGTCCCGTAGTGCTCAGAGCCATGTGAACCATTTATTGTTGCTAAGACTGTAGGGTAGGCAATTTTCTGACGTGGCAGTATGGACCAAAACAATAGATAATGTCCAGTAAATACGGACTCTAAAATGAATACCTTAAGAGCTGTGAGCATTTGCTCAATAGAGGAGATGTGTTTCACAGTAGCGAAGACGAACGAGTACTCATAGCTTCTCAGGTAAGCATTTTAAAGGCCATGTTTACTGGACATTTTTTCCTTGTTGTGGTCCATCCCTACAAAGTATTACACCTAGGTATTCGTATGGGATGACTGATTCCAATTGTAAATCACTGATATTATTGTCATAGGATACAAAGTTATTTCATTTTGTAAAGTGCACAATTTTACATTTCTGAAAATTTAAAGCAAGTTGCCAATCTTTGCACCGTTTAGAAATCATATTAAAATCGAAATAAATTTTTATTCACCTTCTTCAAGAAATACATTATTATAGATACTGCATGATTTGCAAAATGTCTGAGATTACTAAAATATTTTCGATACTCATTAATAAACAACAGGAACAGCAAGGGTGCCTGGGGCACAACGAAATCTGTCGATTAATCTCCATCCACAATAACATGTTGCGTCCTCCCTACCAAAAAATCCTTAATCCTGCCACAAATTTCGCTTGACATCCCATTATACCGCACTTTTCATAAGAAGAGTAAATGTGGTACTGATTCAAATGCTTTTCGGAAATCAAGAGATACAGCTTTTACCTGACTGCCTTGATCCAAAGCTTACAGTATGCCATTTGAGAAAAGTGTGAGTTGCGTTTCACATGATTTATGTTTCTGTAATCCGTGCTGGTTGGCACAGAGGGTGGTCATTCTGTTCAAGATATCTCATTATGTTTAAGCTCAGAATATGTTCAAAGATTCAACAGCAAAAAATGTCAAAGATTAGGACGATAGTTTTTTGGATCATCTCTACTACCTTCTTGTGCACAGGTGTGACGTGTGGTTTCTTTCAACTACATGGTAGGGTTTTTTGTTCGAAGGATCTAAGTTAGATTGTAGTTCAAAGAGGGGCTAACTCAGGTGCATATTAACTATAGAGTCTGAGAGGGATTTCTTCGGGCCTTGGAGCTCTCTTCAGTTTTAATGATTTCAGTAGTTTCTCAACACCACTGGCACTAACACTTATTTCATTCCTCTTTTAAGTGGTGCGAGTATTAAATTAGGGCCCATCTCCTGGGTTTTCCTTTGTAGAACAACATTTGAAAACGGAGTTAAGCCTTTCAACATTTGCTTTGCTACCCTCAGTTTCAGTTCGTGACTTATTCGCGGGTCTGGTCACTAACTTTAGTGCCACCAATAGTGTTTACACACGATCATTATTTTTTGTGTTTTGTGAAAGACTATCAATGACTATCGCAGCAGGATATTTAACAATATCTTGCTGCGATAGTCACTGAAGGCTTTACGCATTGCTTCTTTACAGCCAAAAAATGGTTCAAATGGCTCTAAGCACTATGGGACTTAACATTTGAGGTCATTAGTCCCCTAGACTTAGAACTACTTAAAACTAACTAACCTAAGGACATCACACACACCCATGCCCGAGGCAGGATTCGAACCTGCGACTGTAGCAGCCGCGTGGTTCCGGACTAAAGCGCCTAGAACCGCTCGGTCACAGAGGCCGGCTCTTGACAGCCAAACGTGTTTCATTCAGCATCTATCTGTAGCCCTATGCTTTGTTTTCCACCTGTTACGCAGTGGTCTCCATCTTTCTAGAGGTCCTTTTACAGGCAGTGTATAACAAGGAGGGGCCCTCACATTACTAACTGCTCTAGTGGGTACACGTCTACATAGTGCACAGTCAACTATAAATCTGAGCCGTTCGTCTTCATCCTACTATCCTGTGCTAAAAGATTGAAGTTCCTCATATAGATATGACTCTACAATTTCTTTTGCTCAGTTTTTTGAACATATGTACACTTCTATTTCTTTCAGTTGCCCTTTGTACTTTGGTAATCATTATTGACACAACCACGTTATGGTAGCCGATACCAGTGTCGACGTGGACATCCTCAAAGAGATCAGATCTTTTTGTTGCCTTAAATCTAATGTATTTCCATCATGAGTGAGATTCCAAACTATCTGCTCTAGGTAGTTTTCAGAGAACACATTTAGTAACATTTCACACCTACCACTGACGACACTAATTTTCCAAATTGATTGTTGAGTGGTTACAGTATGATTGGGGAACTTACACCCAATCGAACATATGGTCTCTCTAAACTTTTCGGTTACATCAGGAGGTGAGTCTGGTGGTCAATAGAAAGATGCAATAGCAATTTTACACGCATCCCTCCAATCGTCCCCCTTCCACCTCCCCCCCCCCCCCCCCCACACCCTCCCTGATACTCAGCCTGACCCAAAAATCTCACATGCAGCTTCAATTTCTGACTCGGTGTGTTTGAGTTTCTTGTCTGTTGCAATAAGTAACAAATACAGCACCTCAGTTTCCCATTAGCCTGTCCTTTCGACATATTTTTAATTTTCGCCCGAAAAATCTCACTGCCATAAACTTCAGTTTTTAACCAGATTTCTGTACAGTATTAGGTGAGCTTCACTGCTTTTCAGTAGCACTTCAAACTCTCACACTTTGTTGTGACTGCTTCGATAATCAACTACTAGGATTTTTAGTAGTCTCGCCTTTGTGTGTGTGTGGGGGGGGGGGGGGGGGCATTGCTTTGAATCTTACGCTAACGCTTCAACGTCTCCTATCTTCTACAAATGTTACCTGGACTGGATGGAGAGTCGCCTAATCTAAAAAACTCTACTGAGCTCACCTCTCACAGTCAGCTACCTGGATACCAGCCTCTGACGTGTAGCGCGCGTCCGACCCATTAAGGGGGACGCTGTTTGGACGACTTGGTTCGCCTTCTGAGATTAATGGATTGAAGACTTATTACAAGTGCACACTTGGCAGTGAACTTGTGAGCGCTCTTAAATGCTACGTGTTCAATCACTTGTTATGTAAATCACGCGCATTTCTGCTGTGTCGCAAAGGCAGATAAATTCCAAGCAATGTGTCTAAAAGTGCCGTGCGTTGGCTGCTTCTGCAAACACGTCACCCTGTGTCCGTCCAGACACTTTTGAACTTAAGCAGGAAATGACTGTGAGAGGAGAGCTGTTATCACACACCACTGATTTGTGAATGAGAGAGAACTGTCTGCACTCCTGACACCAGTCAAACTTCCATACAATATTAATGCTTAAGAAGTTTTGTGTGTGTGTGGTTTGAGGTTTTCGGGCGCTAAACAGAGTGGTCATCAGCGCCCAAAGAAGTTTTCTACGGACATATTTGTTAATAAACTGGACGCACCTTGTAGAAACATATCCAACCACTGCTAACGTTAGCGATATTAATTGCACTTTCAGGCTAGTCATCTTTCGTGCAGTCATTGTTTTAAACGTGTTGTCAGCTCTTTTGCCGTTTTCCTTTATGCTACTATTGTAGACAAGTGTAAGTGTACCTTGTAGATGTCACTGAAACTAGTGTAGTTGTTGTGACTGAAATGCTTAAATTTATTGCACTATATGTTGCTTATACATCACAGTGAGCTACTTCTGATAAAGCAGACTCACTTTCCTGGCGACAACATCTACTTGACGCCCAATCTGCACTGTTAAGCATGTATACAGATGATATTCTAATGGCGGATGCCGCTCTGTCGTGAGTTTTTAGGGAGGGTTTTCCTACAATTAAAGGCCCAATGCCAATGCGATAAAGAACTCATACCTCCACAAACGCCCACTCGGGACCCGATCTATATGGCATCGTTTGAACCAAATTTCAGCATTGTCAAAACCATTGAAAAACCGAATACTGATTTTCATACAGAGTAAAGCTTGTAAACACATTACTGAAAACAATTATAACTGAATGTCCTTTCAAACCGGCATGCAATCTTGGGAAAATATTGTTTTATGTGTTATTTAAAAAAAAGTCACACCACTAACAAACTACATGCTAGTAAACAAAGAACTTTTTGCCCATGTTTTTACTGAGACATATTGAAAGAAACATTTGAAGTTATATTTAATGAAATTCTTTACTATAACGTACAATATTGCAACGTATGCGATGCCCATTTTCTTCCGTTTCATGTAATTTATTTGTATCATTTATTTGTGTATATACGAAGTATTGTTTTGAAATCGTGTAACATACAGTCGAAAGACTGATCGTTTACTGAAAAACATAGCCTTTGTCATTCTGTGGTACGCGCGTATAAAATTTCACAGATAATTTCTGATAGTTCAGTTTGCCCGTTCACTGTCTGTGTCAAAGTAATATAAATAATACAAATTTATGAAACATCGATATAAACGTAGTCGAAATTACCTCACTCTGTACTTTCGCCCGACGTTGGGGGCAATATAGTACCTCAGTTTCGTTTTTAAACCTCCAGTGCAGGAGGTTCATTTTATCAGGGAATACTTTAGGTATGTTGTCCTCTGCGATCTATAGGAAGGCAGTGATTTTTTTTTTACTCTTTGGTCTTTCAATTGTCTTCATCTCTACGGAGACAATACCAGAGAGAGCAGATCTCGTTCATCATTTATGTAAAACTCGAGGAGCGAAGGCTATTTACAACTTGTATAGCAACCAGACGGAAGCTGTAAGAGTCGAGGGACATGAAACGGAAGCAGTGGTCGAGAACGGAGTGAGGCAGAGTTGTAGCCTATCCCAGGTGTTATTCAATCTGTAAACTGAGCAAACAGTGAAAGCAACCGAAGAAAAATTTGTACTAGGAATTAAAGTTCAGGAAGAAGAAATAAAAACCTTGAGGTTAGCCGACGACATAGTAATTCTGTCAGAGACATCAAAAGACTTGGAAGAGCACTTCAACGGAACAGATAGCGTCTTGAAAGGAGGAAACAAGATGAACATCAACAAAAGGGTAATGGAATGTAGTTGAATTAAAACAGGTGATCCTGTGGGAATTAAATTAGAAGACGGGACACTTCGAGTAGTAGATTGGTTTTATTATTTGGCAGCAAAATAACTGATAGCAGCCGAAGTAGAGAGGATATGAAATGTAGAATGTAAATGGCAAAAAAAGCGTTTCTGAAGTAGAGGGATTTGTTAACATCGAATATAGACGTAAGTATTAGGAACTATTTTCAGAAAGTATTTGTCTGGAGTGTAGCCTTGTATGGAAATGGACGATAAATAGTTAAGACAAGAAGATAACAGAAGCTTTTGAAATGAGGGGTTACAGAAGAATGCTGAGAATTAGATCGGTAGACTACTTCATTAATGGGGAGGTACTGAGTGGAACTGAGGAGACAAGAAATTTGTGGCACAACTTTACGAAAAGAAGGGATCAGTAGATAGGACACATTCTGAAACATCAAGGAATTACCAGTTTATTATTGGAGGGAAGTGTGAGTGGTAAAAATCGTAGAGGGAGGCCGAGAGATAGATATAGTAAGCTAATTCAGAAGGATGTAGGTTACGGTAGTTACTCGGAGCTGAAGAGGCTCGCACAGGATATAGTAACACGGAGAGCCGCATTAACCCTGTCTTGGGACTGAAGACCTCAACAACAATGAATGTAGAAAACATTTGCACCGACTTTACATTTCCTTACATAGATTGGCAACACAACTCAGTACTGCATGAAAATAGTTAGTGTGGTACGGAGTAAAGCTCAGTATTGATAGAACGACCATCATAGGCCATTCATAGTTACGAGATACATTTCATTCTCCATTATCACCTATCCTGTGTCTTTCGTAGTCTTATCGAAATCAACGTGCATAACTTGCTTGTAATGTGGGAACCATTTTTCATTTTGACTTTTATCTTATACATTACTGAGAAGGCTGGTAAATGTTTTCAGCTATGAATGGGAAACTACTGGTTTCGTTGCTCGGTGTTAACGGAGATTTTGCATTAAGTTGTGCGGACTGTACAAGTGACCACCTAGAAGTTTGTGTCATCGGGAAATTTACAAGCTAACCAGGGTCTAATGAGGCCGCACTACCTTCTCCAACGCGTTATGCGGGACAGGAAGACGTTCCCAGTCTTCTATCGTTTACAGCGCTTCCTGCGAGCAATCAGAGATCTGGCTTCTGTTGCCGAATATATCGTCCAACGGCGTCACGAACACACTCTCTCTCCTTTGGATACCTTTTCCCCTACCTATATTCTATATTTTCTGAGATGCACTGCATAATGTTTGTTTTACTATTGGCCAACATTCACAGATGTAGATGGTCGACCTGTTCCCTTGGACGATGGGACGATGTTACGAGTGCCTGTCTGCTTACTAAAGAACGCAATGACGGATTCAGTTTTTATACTTCTTTCACTATATGAACACGTCACGGACAAAAATAAAATTTCATCCAGATTTCCCCTGTAAAGAAAGTTGTTGATAAATTGACTGTGACTTCTTTCTTTTTTCGACACGAGTTGCAAAATCGTAAACCAAAAAGAGAAGCAGAACGCTGTAGGTGTTGATACATTGCTTCCAGTCTACGGTTAGATGCCGTCTTATTAGCCACTACGAAAGTGCTTCTAGCTGTTCTCATCATCGTCCAGCAGTGCCTCAAGTTCTATATCCAGTACGTGTAAGATATTAAATATGTAAATATTTTATATTTCAGGACCGTTTGCTTCCCAAATTGAGCAAAAAGCGTAGGCAAGAGTTAGTCTGTCTTGTCAACATTGACGTTATGTTACGAGGGCGCGCTGGAAAGTAATGCTTCCGAACTTTTTATTGAAAACTGTTAAAGCTCTCTAAATAAAACAAACTTTATTAGCGTTGTACATCTTTGTACCTCATGTGTACGTATTTATTTCTTAACAGACTCACACTGGTGACGAACACATTTCTCCCAGTGAGAGACCAGTCTATTGGTAACGTCACTGTAGAATGTTTGACTTTGCTGACGGACCAAAATCTCATATCTGATTGCACCACATCATCACTATCAAAGTGAAGACCTAGGTGTTCTTTAATATTTGGAAACAGATGAAAATCAGATGGGGCTAACAAGGAGAAGGCCTCAGGCAAGGCCAACCGATTCGGCTCAAATTTGGCTTGTCGCGTTGCTTGTGTACAACCTAAAACTAAGGACTCTAAGATATTTTGGCTTAATACCCCATCACCCCCCCCCCCGTTTTAAATAAAATCACCCCTAGAGGTTATGATGAGCAATCGACTCAAAATTGGCGGGATCGATAGGTAACTGTGAATAGAGCCGCGCGGGATTGGCCGAGGGTCTCAGGCGCTGCAGTCGTGGACTGTGCGGCTGGCCCGGCGGAGGTTCGAGTCCTCCATCGGGCATGGGTGAGTGTGTTTGTCCTTAGGATAATTTAGGTTAAGTAGTGTGTAAGCTTAGGGACTGATGACCTTAGCAGTTAAGTCCCATAAGATTTCACACACATTTGAATTTTTTTTTTTGAACTGTAAATAGAACATTTTTCTTCATCAGGTATGGCGCCCTGAAACTCATACTTTTCCAGAAATCGAGGAAAGAAACTTTTACAACTACCGCTCACGTAATAGTAAACGCTTTTGGCCGACAGCGCCGACAACGCAACGGCCAAGGTAACTGGGGGAGAACTAGGGTTCGAATCTGGAGAAAACTGCGCTGTTTTCATTTTTTTGAAATTGTAGTTTTTGGTATCAGAATTCGTAGGGGTAGGAGGGTTAATAAGGTACGCAACTCAACGCGGAATAATAACAGTAATAAGGTAGGCAAACTTATTTCGCAAACGACATGAATTAGTAAAGAAACAAAATTTTAAGCATTGTCACGTGAAAACAACTCCGAACAAGAGTACTAAGAATTCCTCACGAGTTACCACAGATAGCCAACCACGCGACGCATGTTTACACTGAGGCACGGGACAGAATGTACGCGGGGAGAGTTAGTTATGTTGTACGGGTTGCCTGTTCCGTCATATCATGGTTGTGAACCTCGAAGAGTGAGGGTGTCCAGTACGAACCTTATAGAAGTTAATCGGAAAGAATTGTTTTCCGCCGTGAGGCTGCCGCGATCCTCGAGAATACATGTAATGATTTTGCATCGTTAATCCGCCGAATAAAATATGTTTTGTGAAAGAATACAGTGATCTTACGGAAGTAACATATGACTTGTACTGTATGTAGTTTGCAGTAATTATCTTTTCTGTTTATCCCGTACTAGCTAGTTATTGCTTGTTGTTTGCTATCTTACAGTTGCATAATCTGAATAATGGAGGATGTACCTCTTCGACGAACGCTGAAATATATAGTTGGGAGCCTGTCACAGACGACGGCAAGCGGGAAGTTAACGACGCTGTGTTTTGGTTTGTAAAAGTGTTGCAAGTCAGATGTATTAGCAATGCACTATCGGAAGCAGGCAGTTCTGTTTCTCGGCGTTCCAGAGTTACAGGAGCGGCTATCGTCGAGCGATTTTTGGAGCTGACGAAAGAAATGACTTTTGTTGGAACAGACGAACTACACCATAAAGGCGAAGCAGAAGGTGATTCAGTGGAAAATATCACGGCTAGTGAATCGCAAAATGGTCATAACACTCTGGAAATGTCCACGTCGCAAGCAAACTGTGCTTCATCTGTTCACAATGAGCATTACGAACCGGTTACTAAATGATTGAACTACGGCGCTATACCTTTGAAGTAAAAGTAGAGGCGGTAGCGCTAGCCAGGAATCATCCAAACTGGGACCTACAAACACTGCAAAAGAAGAGCAACAACAACTCTGAAAAGGAAGAAGGACCTAAAATTGTGGGAAAATGATATCGTTAAAGGAGGGACAAGATACTACAAATACTAGGTCATCAATAAGTGGACATACGACCGATTTGTCGAATCTCGTCTTAGTAACGAGAATGTAACAACGGGAATACTCCAGGAATGGGCTGCAGGTGCAGCGTTTCAATATACGACCAACAAGGGTTTTATGTTTGCTGCATCATTACCATGGGCAAGTAATTTCAAATCTTAATGTAAAATTCGTCAGCGGCACGCCACAAAATACGTCTCTCATAAGGAGGTACAAAATATAGAAGTTTCAGCAAGCAAACGGCGTCACTCATGACCGGCTTTAATCGTGATTATGTGATCAACACCGATCAAACAGGACGATAGTATCGGCTATTTAACATTCGATGCTTGTTATCGCATAAGGCAGAAAAACGAACCCTTGTCGCAGTTGGTAGTAAAAACAGAAAAAAAACACATTCTTGCATGGCGCAATATGCCATCATAGCCTCTGGAAAAGTACTGCCTAAGGTTTTCCAGTGTTTACAAGAAACGAATGTTACATTTGGTTCTCGGGTTGTAGGAGATGTCAATTGTTTAAACAACTCGCTGAAAAATGTTTACATTACTTGCTCCAAATCCGGTAAATTGATAAATGCGATTTACAGAACGTTTCTTGAACGTTTTAAAATCATGCGTTGCTGATAACATGTTTTGTCTGATATTGGATTCCTGGGGTGGACAAACTGCAAGTCGGTGTGCCAGCCGTGTGATATTTATTTCTATCGCCAGGTTAAAAACTTTATTTCGAGGCTTCAGAAGTACAGTGTGCTTATGGAAACCCAGCGGGAATTGCACAACCGCACGGCTGCAGTAATAATTCACAGCATAATTGATAATCAACTTTCAGCACCGATTTTTCAGGCAATGATATCGTATACATACTATGCATCAAAACTAATTCCCAAGAAAGACATATTTTTAAATGTAATTCAAGTCTGTTTTCCACCGACTTTTCTGAAGGAACAGCGTAGCTGTCGAAAGATTGCATTCGTTAGATGTTATTGGTGCCGCGAGTATATTTGTTTCGAATGTTTACATGACAAGTACCATCCATCTAGTTGGTCGAAGAAAAGTGAGGACACGTAACAGTGACTGAAAGAGCCATTGGAAAGCGACCAGGAGAAACATTTTAGTTGTTTACTACCCCAAGAGGTTTTAGAAATTTATTTGCCTACTTTTTTATCATTCCTTATTGATTTACTTACCTTATTAACCCTCATATCCCTATCAACTGAGATAAGGAAAAATGCAAACGAGAAGAATAACATCTGCTAGCTTTCCTAGAGATTTGAACCGGGGTTCTCCGCTCCCCAGCCAGTTACCTTGGCTGTTGTGCTATTTTTTTTCTTTTAATCTCACTATTTTCGTTATTGTTCGTTGTATTTCTTCATGGCGGACGTCCCTTGAAGCTTTTTCAAGTTTATCGTTACTCCATTAACTCAGTTTTTTTGCTACAGAGGGCAGCTGACCGAACACGATGACCTACCAAGCCGGCTTATCGGGGCTGTTGGCCAAGAGCGTTTACCATGTGTATACATACGCGGCAGTTGTAAAACTTTCGTTCGGAAAAGTATGCATTTGTGAACCCCATACCCGATGATGAAAAATGCTCTCTCTATTTACAATTATTTATCGATCCCGCCAATTTTGAGTAGATTGCTCGGCATAACCTTTAGGTGTGATTTCCTCAAAAACGGAAGGGTGTTGAGCCAAAATAGAGTCCTTCGTTTTAAGTTGTATGCAAGCGACCTGCCGAATTTGAGCCGAATCGGTTGCCCGTGTCTGAGGCCTTCCCCTTGTAAGTCGAAGCCGTGGGGGGTGATCGATGACGGCGTACCGAAGGCGTCGGATTGTTACAGATGTCGCAGCGCTCTTGAATGGTTGGGCATTGTCATGTTGAGGCAGAGGGTACTCCATGTGTAGACGAACTCTTCGAATTCGTGCTTTCAGTTTTCTGAGGATCTCGCAGTACACCGACATAGTTACGTTACATAACGCCATGTTACAATGTACATATCGGAGGCCTCTAGCGGCAGAGTGCTGAAACTTGCGCCAACGAAGCGGGAAAATGAAGCAATTATATGCATGACATGCAACACATCAGTAAATATTGACAACAGAATGAAAAAGTAGGAGGCATTATCTTCCAGTACGGTCTCGTAACATCGGCACTTCTAAAAGAAGAAAGGGAAGGTGCTCTTCAATTACAAATGCTCTTCTCTTTATGTGCTACTGACAGTGATTATTATGAATCTGCTTAAGTACTATGAACTTTCGCAAACATTCTCCCTCAACTCCTCAAACGCTGTCTCGGCTCATAAGAGGTTTCATTTGCAGTGGGGCTCCCCTCTGACCGTGGTCTTCAAATGGAGGGGTCGGCGGTGCAGCCTGTTCCCTTGACCAGTAGCGACTCAAGTGCACGGCACATGTCGGGCAAGTCATCGACTTTAATCTGCATACACATAAACAAATACATTTTCACATACACCACACTTTCAGTCTTTTCGCTAGGAGATATTGTCCCAGGATTAAACAAAAAGTAGTTCTCATTCCTCATTTCCGACCAGTGTTTTCGAGAGGTTTCCTTTGATTGTAAAGCAAGTGCCGAAAGTGGAAATACTCCTCAAAATATTCCCAGTTGTGACTCCCTCTGTCCATCTTCCAGCTTTCCTGAAATACACCATCTATATCTATATCAATATCAAAAGTACCCAGACACGGATATGCGATGCAGAATTTATCACTAGACGTCACAAGTAGCGGCTTACCAGTACAGTAGGAGGCGGGCAGTGTTGTGCGATGAGTGAGGAAAAGGGAAGAAAGATTAGTTTAACGTCCCGTCGACAATAAGGTCATCAGAGATCGAGCAAAGCTCGGATTAGAGAAGGCTTGAGAAGAAACCAGCTGTGCTCTTTTCAAAAGATCCACGCCGGCATTTGTCTCAGGCGATTTAAGGAAATCAGGGAAAACTTTAATCTGGATGATCATACGAGAATCTGAACCGTCGTCATCCCGAATGTGAGGTGAAGATTTCAGTGTCTTCGAACGTGGACTGGTCAGTGGGTATTGTCTGAGTAACAAATCCGTGAAGGATATTTAAAGCCTTCTAAAGCTGTCCAAGTCGACTGGTGGTGTTGCGACTGTGAAGTGGAAGCGCAAAGGACAATCACAGCTAAACCAAACTAGGCAGACTTCATGTTAAAAAAGTGAAGGACGGTCAAGATTGAAAACGATGACGCGAAGGGAGTTAAAAATGAGGTGGTCCCATTGTCGAACAACTCCTCATAAGCCTCGAATTCTTGTAGCCATGATAAGTGACAACTGAGGTACTGTTAGAAGCTACACAACTGGACAGTGGATGACCGGAAACGAATGATTTTGAGTGATGAACAATATCATACATTGTCGCAATATGTTGGAGAGGTTTAGGTTTGCGAATGGCTGGAGAATGTTACTAGAGTCTTGAATAGTGCCAGCAGTGAAGTGTAGTGGATATGGTATTATGGTATGACGGTGATTTTCGAGATTATGATGTGATCACCTTACTGCACTTGAGAAAACGATAAATTCGGAGGGATATGAACATTTTTACAGCTTTGTGTACCACGTACAGTAGAGGAACAGTCCGGAGACTATGACGGTTTGTATCAGCCTGTCAGTGCACCTTGTCATCCATAAGGCAATGGTTTGCAGACAATAGCAACCCTGAAATGGACTGGCCAGCCCAGAGTCCCGACCTGATCCCAACAGAAAGCGTCTGTGATGAGTTAGAACGTCGACTTCGTTTCAGACCCTAGAGTCCAACAACACTATCGTCTCTGATTACGGTTCTTGAGGAATGATGGACTGCCATTCCTCCTCATAATTCAGACACCTCAATGAAAGTGTCTCCAGCCGAATCCAAGCCGTTATAAAGGCGAAGAGACGCTGGTTCTTATGCTACGAACGTTTCTTATGCTGGAACTTTCCTACATGTGTTTCCTCCTGAGCCTGCAAAGAATGTGGAGCTCAAGACGTGTCACGATACATGAATGTATCTGTATCTCCGGAGTTCCTGCCTTTACCTTTTGGTACAGTTGCCTCGGTGTAAATACAAAACATGGACGACTCTTCGTGCTGTTTTTCGTCTTCGCATTCTACGGTTCTGACACGGGAGCCTACGACCCTAGTAGTTGTTGCGCCCCAAAGCAAAACAATTCTAACAAACGAGGAGTTTTTTGGTGAGTATCTTCAACACGGGGCGAAACCAAAGTAAACCACGTCCAGACATAGTGGGACTGGGCGGTCACCCCTCATTACAGATGTCCGATTTCGTAGGCTGAACAGACTGGTAAAACAGGAAGGCGGTGAACTGTGGCGGACTTATCATCAAGCTTTAATGCTAGGCAGAGTACAAGTGTTTCTGAACATACAGTGTACCGAACATTCCTAACGATGGGCCTCCACACCACGATACCGGCAACTACGACTGAAATGGGCACGTGATCATCAGTACTGGTTATAGGCGCTGTGGCAGAGCTTTTCATGGTCTGTTGAATCTCGATACATTCTTCATCATGCCGATGGGAGGACGCGAATCCGTCGTCTTCCACTAGAACAGCTCCTTGACACCGTGGGATGGAGACAACTGGCGGAGGCTCCATTATGCTGTGGGGAACATTCACATGGGTACTCGCCAGATCTGAACCCGATCGAAGACCCCTGGTATGTGATTCAGTTTTGCGTCAGAGCTCTTTGGTCTCCCTCCTCGGAATTTACGGGACTTAGGTGACCTGTGTGTGCAGACGTAATATCAACTCCCTCCAGCGACCTACCAAGGGCCCATTGCTTCCATGCCACGACGCTGTTATCCGTGCCGAAAGCAGACATACCGGCTATTATGTAGGTGGTCATAATGTTCTGGCTGATCAGTGTATGTCCTGTCTAGAATCTGAGCTACCGACAGTTAGTCGGGGATTGCCTGCGTTCTCCTGACCTTGAAAGTGTGGATTTTGGCTTTGGAGACATGTAAGGACCTTGATGTACGCGGTCCGCATAAATGATATCGATGCACAATGAAAACGCGTGTTCAGTTGCAAACTTCCTACTTCCGACAGGGAGGAGTTGTGATCTAAATAACAATAGATTTATTCATCTTTAACATCACGAGACAAATAAAATGGCTAAAGAAACGTCACACAAACAATTTTATTTGGCAAACGCTTTCACTAATATGGGGTCCATGGTGGAGAAAGTTATTAGCTGGGGATCAACACGCGACACATACTATAACACTAATCGCTTTATCTAACTTCATACACGTGATTCCGGAGTATGGCACAAAAACTACGCCACAATCAAGCGTCTATACTCTACCATTCCATAAAGAAAAATATGGTTCCAAAGAACAGGGTGCTGAGGAGCATATATTGGATCCCTACGCCGTAGCAGCGAATACTTTATCGTGATGGTGGTCAGGGTGGCACACCATGATGCGTTTGGCGACTGAAGTCATGGACGGCAGCAATCTGTTATTAATGGCGCGCGCCCGAAAAATGCAAGAATGCAGGTATTTCCCTATGAGCCTCTGAAACCCCTGTGGGTCCAATAGCAGGAGCTGGCGAGGCGAGCGCATCGCTGCTGTGGCGCGCTTCGCTTACTCGGCCGTTGAGAGCTCGTGAAGAGGTTTTCTGTGCTGTGGGCGCTGCGGAGAGCAAATTGTCGTGCGTTGTTTTGACAACGCGTGCAAATTGTCGTGTTCCGCGCCTCGCAGCCTGGGAAAGAAGGGTGCGCAGAGGAAACCTGCCGCTACGAAGGGTCCTTCGGTTGTGCGACTCTCTGAGTCTGCCGACCGTGCAAGGAACTCCCGAGAAGACGAGTCGCGGCCTGTCCCCCCTTTGTACGTCAAGTGCAAATGCGGGTGGACAGCGCTGTTCGACACCATGACGAATTGCGCTCGGAACGAGGTGGTCTACGAGTCTGTCGACACAGACTCGCTGATCTGCGTTCGAGCCGCAAACGTGGCCGACCACAGGGCGATCAAGGTCGCAGTGGCCGACCACATCGTCGACGCGCCGCCGGCGCGTGATATGGCACCTTCCGTAGGAAGGATGAAGACGACCAAGGCACTCCTCAGGGGGCTACATTGGTGCTGTGATGAGGCAGCGGTCCGGGAAGGGCTGCTGCGAGCCGGGTTTGGTAATGCAGCCGCAAGGTTGCACAACCGGACCAACAGGAAGAGGGCGCCGCTCTATGCCGTGATCGTGCAAACGGTCGACGGCAGGAGCGACATCTTCGACTTGCGGAAGTTGCTGGGCTTCCCGGTTACGACGGAGGCTCTCCCGACCGCCATGGATCCTCAGCCCCAGTGCTTCAGGTGCCAGGGCGAGGGCCATGTTGCGAAGTACTGCCGCAACGCGGCGCGGTGCGTCAAGTGCTCAGGTGAGCACGACAGCCGCGCCTGCGACCGCGGCAGCAACGCTCTGCCGACTTGTGTCCGGTGTGGCGGCCCGCACGTCGCCAGTTGGCGCGGTTGTGCGGCTTTCTCAAGCCGCAACCGTGCCGGGGGCGGCGAAGCGGCCGCGGCCGCACCGACGCAGCAGCAGAAGAGAAGACGACGTCGGAAACGGCGTAGGGCGGAGAACAGCCCAGTGCAGCTGAGGGGCGGCGCAGCAGCAGATCCACCTGCCAGGGGCGGGGACGGCCGCTCGGAAACGGGCAGCCAGGACGCAGCTCGCCCTCCCGCGAAGAGATGTGACCTCGAGCTCGGCATCGCCGTGAAGGAGGCCACAGCAGCCCTCAAAGCCGTCATGGCGGCGGAGAGGGCTGCCTTCGCAGCCGCCGTGGCTGCAGAGAAGGAAGAGGCCTTGAGGCAACTGCGAGCAGTCTTCGCCCAAGGCCTCAGTGCAGTCGTACCTGCGAACACTCCTGCGACCTCGCAGAAGGACGTTCGCGCGCCTGTCCCAGCGGTTGCCCCAGCAGCACCGCAGGTGAAAGGTGCAAAGAAGAAAACCGCCAGGGCAGTCTTCATCCCGCAAGCGTCGCCGCGCTGCCGCGCCGAACTCTTATGTTACAGGGAGTAAGCCACTGCGGCCGGCCCAGGAGATAACGAGGGAGCCCAGCCGCGGCACCGGACTGACCCAGCTAACGACCACGCAGTACATAGGTAACGTTGCACGATACCTCACGCTAACCCCCCTCACCTTGCATGCTCTGTCGCAGCTAGCAAACCGCTACTGCTCTTACTACCCGTCCTACTGTCGCAGAGGTTTTTTTCCCTTGGCGCTGGCCTTGGCACTTTTTTTCCTCTGCTCTTACAACCGCTACCCTTCGATCGTTTTCGACCACTTTTATCTCCTGATGGACCATGTTAATGAGGAGTCTTACCCAGACGCATGGATAACATCACAGCCTGCATCCTGTGACGCCTGATTCAAAACTAACATGCATACGGAGGTGACAGTAGAACTTTTGTGTTGGTCACCACGTTGGTGCGGGCGTGGAGGGGCCCCATCCTTATTATTATGTGGGTTCCAGTATGCGGGTGGACCCGTTTACTCGTCTGCCAAACCAATTTGACTCCGTGCCATGACTATACATGACGGAATATGTCAAATGTTTAGACGGCTGACTCAAAATAAATAAGTGTACCCACGCATCATTCGTTGTGTGCATGATGTTCGAAGCAGTACCTCCGACGGTTCAGATGGTGACTGTCACAGGCTGTAAGTGGCACACTAGCTTAGGATGCAAGTCTCAACATTTAGGTAAAGACCTGCAGTTCTTTACTATCGAAGCGCCAGTAGAAGAGAGACCTCTTCTCTTTCTGTCCACTTTCCTCGCTAGCTTGATAGAAAAGCACATTTACATCTTAGGCTACTCCCAAATAACAGCAAGCCATTCACGAGCTGGAGCACCGCATTCGATGCTGGGAGAGCGCCCCTTACTCTGCATACACAGATTTGACCAATCAGAGACTTTAAAGTTAATTGTGAGTAAAGGAAAAAGGATTCAGCTTCGCGGCCTCTTTCCCATCCGTGTTGCATCCATTTCGAACCTTCCAAGGATCCACAAACTCGCTAAAGGCCTTGTGCCTTCACAAATAGGTTTTTTAAACAGAGTCTGGACGTCTGGGCACCAGTCACGTGTCCCACTGAAATTTGCAGAAAGCTCACAGTTGTTCCATCGCCTTCCAGCCTAACAAGGGCCCGACTCCTGCTTTATTGCCAGTTTTCAATGCTTTGCCCATTGCAGTGGCGACTTCCCGGCGCTAGTCAGCCTACCTGGACGCGGCCGCGGACCGACAGGCACAATGAGACCGCGGAACTCGGCGGTCTGCTAGTGTTTTCATCCAGGTTTCGCACAAAAAAACCCTCCACTCAGCCCTCAGCCAGCGTACGATTTTACTGCAGTCGTTTAAATCGGCACCCTATTCCTTTGAATGCAGGTAACGCTTACCACTTTTCCTTCACTAGAGCACACAAGCAAGAACGTTAAATACTACCCACCATTTCATCATGATGTGTGAAGTCAGATCGTATCCAGGTATAGTAACCCAGTAATAAAGATCAACTTCCCTAAGAACATTACGCAGCAATTACCATGTTAGAAGTGAGAGTGCCCTGCAATCGCTCACAGTCCCTGCGACACAATCTGGTAACAATAAGGGGTTTTACAACGAATGCATGATCCCGTTAGACATAGGGTGGAAGACCGCATTGCAACAGATGGCAGTCAGTTCGAGAACATGTTGTGAAGAGTAGTGCAGAGACCTAGTGCTCATTCACAGAAGTAAGAGTAGAGCATAACTCGGAAAATACGATTTTTACGACAATTTTTATAGAAGCATGTTTTTCCTTTCCTTGTTTCATACTACATCCTCTATAAATATGGGAACCTTTTTTCGGACACCCTACATATATACTGAAATGTGGAGGTATAAAAAGTTAAACTAAGCGACACGTTCAGCATCCAAGATGTGCAGATTATGCAGACTTAGAGGAAGGCGCAGTTACTTTACAAAGGCACTCACAAACGGAAGGTGATGTTGCACATACGAAGAGAGTAAATGAAAATAAAATACTCGTAGCAAAAGAACGAGGCATTTAACAGAGGTTTGAAGCAAACGATAACAGAAACGTGACAGAATATGCTGAATGAAACATAACTTTTGAAATGTCTTCGGGAGGATGTGAAAAAAGAACGATAAGAGAAAAACTGCTAGCAGTATGCGCAAGATAAAATGGAATGCTTTGTGGGAAGCCACAGGCTTGTAACAATTAAAATCGCAGAATATGTAGCAACCACTCACAGAGAGAAATTACAGAAGTATTCTAATACCACTTGAAATGTTTGTGTGGTGTAGGAGATGAAGTGGAAGCAGAGGTTCTTAATAATGATAATAATATCACTCTGGATGTAAAGCCAGGTGAGATGTGTAAAACTATTGTAAGTATGATGAAAGGGTAAGGCATTTTAAGATGGCACTGTTTCAATAGAAATAATTAAAATTGTAAGAAAAGTAGTACGCAAGGTTCTAGCTATACTATTCACAACATGTCTGATGAGGAAGAGAGTTCCAAAAAATTGTAACAAAGCTGTAATTATTCTCCTTCGCAAGAGGAGGCAGACAAGACAAATTAAGAGAAACTGCAGATCCATTAGCTTCCTGTCGGTAGCGTATGAAATATTCACTAAAATTAATGTTAAAATCAGCCACATAGAAACAAGGCAAAAGCTGTCCTTATGACTATGTGTTGAACAAAGGAATCTTTTCACTCGTGAACGAAACTATCGGACGGAATAATAATAGCAGTTACCGCTCTGCTACGGCTTCGTAGATTTTGTGAAGTCTCTGGCTCAGTTTCAACAAAATACGTAATGACAACCCTAGATAAGCAAGACATTTATTTATTCAAACTATGTGAATAGACTAAAGAATGTTCGTCAGTGGTGCAACTTCGACAAGATAGGGAGAAATCTAGAACTTAAACGGTAGTCAAGCAATGGGATTTTGTTTTCAAAACTGTTCCCATCAGTCCTATAGAAAGGTTTCGGTTTTTTAAACTGAAAAAATGGAGGATACTTCTTAACTGATGATATCTAAGCCACCTTGGTTTTGCAATAGAAATTGTAATGTTTGACACTCGTGCAGAGAAATTTCAACAGAGAATGAAAGAGCCTAATAGAACAGGTTCAAAAGTAGGTTTGAAAATCAGTTATAAGAAGACAAAAATTATGAACAATCAACATGTCTAAGCGAAAAACAGCACAGACTGACAGTGAAGTCGTATAACTATTTGATGAGGTATAATGCAACTGAAGACAAGAGGATCGATAGCACTGGATATAAACCCAAGAAGAAAAATAGCTTGGAGACTTTTTGGGAAACTAAATTAAATGTTTGAAATGAAGCTTCCGATGTGTTTAAAAATATCCTAGAGTCAGTGCATTTTGCCATTTTTGAATTAGGGCAGTGTGACACGGATTTCTGAAGCGAAAATCTTTCAACAAGGGGGGGGGGGGGGGGGGGGTTGGTCATGGAGTGACGGAAAGGTGCATGTGGGGAATTACTAAGAATGGTAAGAAAATAAACAAATTGATCTAGGGGCAGAATGAAATAGAAGATGTTATTGTTACTGCAATAAAAATGAAATGGAGATGGGTGAGACGCACAGTCAGGTGAGACGCAGAGGCGGCAGAAACCGATGTGTGGGCAGGAACAGTATACCTCTTTAAGCGTCTGTCCTTCTGGTTGTATGCATGTTTGTCGTATAAGGGAGAAGCAAGCTTATTGTTTTGCGTCCCATCGACGACGAGGTACTTAAAGCAGGATTCATTCTAGTGTTAGAAGTCGGCTGCGAACTGCACTGTTTCTGAATTTCTGTAGCTAACGAGGGAATGGTACGTTCCCAAAGCAGCTACATTATTCCGGGAAAGGGGGGGGGGGGGGACGGATAGCGCAGTGTTGTTTCTGAATGAAACTTGAGTTGCAGTTGGAGCAACAGCCAATTCAAAAGGTTTTTATACCGCCCAGTCACAGTTTCAGTTTCACCCACAACCTGAGGCATCACCGGCCAAAGCAGTTGAACAGCGTGTCATTTCAATATATTTCCCCAGCGTACAACGTCGGCTTTTGAAATAACTACTTCTTCAGAAGTTGGTAATAGGAGGCTGGTCACGCATTGAGACGAAATAAAAATTTCCTGTTTCGCCCAAGACCCAATGCCTATAACCGGATGGCGAGTGTTTCGATGAGGGGCGAAGGCTTCGAATTTAAGTTGGTTCAAGGCCGCATTCGACTCTAGCGAATTCTTTTTATCATATGTGTCATGTACAAGTTTGTATGAAATAATTAGCAATTTATCATTACATCTACACATACTCCTCAAGCCACCATATGATGCGTGACGGAGAGTACCCTGTACCAATACTAGTCATTTTCTTTCCTGCTCCACTCATAAAAATTGTCTGTTTACCTCCGTGAGAGTCTTAATCTCTCCAATCTTAACATTCGTGGTACTTGCGTGAAACGCACGTTGGAGCAGTACAATATTCTGCAGCGTGCCTCAAATGCCGGTTCTCTAAATTTTCCCAATACTGCTCCTCGAAAAGAACGTCGCCTTTCCTCCGGTGATTCCGATTTGAGTTCCGGAAGCGTCTCCGTAACATTTGAGTGTTGGTCAAAACTACCGGTAACAAATCTAGCAGACCGCCTCTGAACTGCTTCGATGTCTTTCTTTAATCCGACCTGGTGCGGATAGTAAATACTCGAACAGTACTCAACAATGGTTCGCACTAGTGTCCTATATGCGGTATCGTTTACAGGTCAAGCACACTTTCCCAGCTTTATTCCAATAGACTGAAGTCAACCGTTCGCCTTTCCTAGTACAATCCTTACATGCTCGTTCCATTTCATATCACTTTGCAACCTACTCCTACATGTTTCTTTGACGGGCCTGTGTCAAGCAGCACACTACTAATGCTGTACTTCAACATTATGGGTTCGCTTTCCCTGCTCGTCTGCTTAAATTTACATTTTTCTACATTTAGAGCTGGCTGCCATTCATCGCACCAACAACTGCTGCTTACCCCGTCCTCAGATCATAAGTATGTAAAACAAGAACGGTCCTTGGGGCACTTCTGACGATATCCTTGTCTCAGATGAAGGACCACATACTAGGTTTTTATTACCTATGAAGTCGTAGAGCCACTCACATACCTAGGAACCTATTCTGTATGCTTGAACGTTTGTTAAAAGTGGGGGCACCATGTCATGTGCTCTACGGAAATCTAGGAGAATGGAATACGCCTGTTGCCCTTCATCCATGGTTTGCAGGGTATCTTGCGAGAAAAGGCCAAACTGAGTTTCGCACGAGTGATGCTTTCTAAAACGGTGCTTGCTTGTTGATAGGAGCTTTCGCATCTCAAGGAAATTTATTATATTCGTACCGACAATATGTTCAAGGATTCTGCAGCAAACCGATGGTAAAGATGTTAGGCTGTAAGTTTTCGGGTCTGTTCTTTTACCCTTCTTATGTACTGTTGTCACCTTCGCTTTTTTCCAGTCGCTTGTGACTTTGCGATGGGCGAGAGATTCACGATAAATGCAAGCCTGGTAAGGGGTCAGTGCTGTAGAGTACTCTTTGTGAAACTGAATAGGGATTCCATAAGGACCTGGCGACTTACTTGGTTTCTAATCTTTCCGTTGTTTCTCTGCACCAGGGATCGTTATCGTTATGTCATTCCAACGGAAGTTTGTGGAGTTTTCAAACGACCATAAACAGTTGTCTTACACTGTGGTAAGAAAAGTCATGGGATGGGATACGTCGTAATATGGTGTCGGAGCTTCTTTTGCTGAATGTAATGCCGCAGCTCAACGCAGCATGAACTCAAGAAGTCGTTGGAAGTCCCCTGCAGAAATATTGAGCCATGCTGCCTCTACAGCCGTAGGTAGTTGCGCAAGTGTTACCGGTGCAGGATTTTGGGCACGAACTGATCTCTCGATTATGTCCCTTAAAGTTCGATGGGATACATGGCGGGCGATCTGGATGGCCAAACTATTCGCTCGAATTGTCCAGAATGTTCTTCAAACCAATTGCGAACAATTGTGGACCTGTGAAATGGCAGATTGTCGTTTGTAAAAATTTGTTCGTTGTTTGGGAACATGAAGTCCATGAATGGCTTCAAATAATCTACAGGTAGTCGAAGATAACCATTTCCAGTCAATGATTAGTTCTGTTGGACCAAAGGACCCAGCCGATTCCATGTAAACACAGCTCACAACAATATAGAGCCAACACCAGCTTGCACATTGCTTTGTTTACAATTTGGGTGCATGGCTTCATGGGGTCTTGTAACGTCGCGAGTCGATCCGCAACAGTGTTTTAATGCAATACGGTCTCGTAGCTTTGGAGCCGGTGGCGGTGACAGCCACTTGTATCTCGGCGTGATTCACTCGCACCTGTCGCTAGAACGGCCATGGGAAGTGCTACTTGCGTCACTTCCAGCGACAGAGTATTCAAGCCCCTAAGAATGTAAATAAACCATACTAAATATTATTCAATTTTGATAAAACTTAATATGTAGTCTTTTGTTATTAAAAAGAAGCTGGTTGCAAATTTCAGCTTTCTGGCTGGGGTATTTTCAAAATTAGAGATAATTACCTCAAACAGTAAAAACCGACACTTAGGGAATTAAATTCAGTTAGGAACTATAATAGTTTATCTTTTGGTATTATTTGGAAACATAAACAGAACTCTCAGTGCGCACAATTAATTAATTGAGATTTTCATATTAAAACTTTAATTTTCATTTTAGTTATGTAATATTCAGACATAATTAGTATTTGTGTCTTATCTCGTTGTGGGAGTAAATGAGAGTGAGTGAGAGTGTGTATGTGGGACATATGTTAAATTTCAAGATTAATTTTATGTAATGCATTACGCAATCATAGCGTGGGGAAGATGTTTGAACTCACTTTGCTGATGACGTATGTCCAAGCGTACTTGTTTTAGTAAGAAGGCAGCCAGAATAGTTATTTGTAGAGTAATGTTTTCCTAAAGCTATCTCAACATAAATATTCGTTTAGTTTCAGAACAGTTTAGGCGCGAATATGATCTTGAAAGATTGATCTGATTGACTGTTCGTTTGATCAACCAATCAGAGTGAAGTGTTTCCCGCGCTCTATCTAGTAGAATATGCGCTGTGAGCAAGGGCATTGAGAGAGTCGTGGACTAGCTTTTGAGATGCGAAGGTCATGTTAAAAGTGTCCGTCCGTAAAGTGTGTAAGATGAAGAAATGTTAGGTCCTTCGTGTTCAGATGGATTTTTAATGGTAGCTTTTGTTGCTACGAACATTTTGTAAAAGTTTAAGAGTCGTAGGATATTTTGTTTGGGAGATATACCCGTGTGATTTGTTCGACTTCGAAAATTCCACTTGGGGATGTTCTGCGTTACACTACAGAATATAAATGGCGAGCAATCTTCGTGGAAGAAATTCACTGAATGACTTATCTTAAGAAATCAACGTTATGTGTAGAAAGTGACTGTATATTCTCGTGATTATTCTCGGAATGGACTTAGGAGAACTCTGACTGCTTTACGTGTGACATAAACTTGGAAGTTATAATAGCAGTTTTGCATACTAAATGTGGGCTGATGACACATGTTTAAGCAAAGGAAATAAAACCAACTTTTACCAGATCAGGACAGCGTTTTCCACTCGAAAATTTATTATGAATATTTACAGGAACAATCATAACGAGATTTACGCGGCCTCAGTAATTGTAGATATAAGGTGCTGTTTTCATCAACGCTGATTTTTTATCACCTTGTAAGTATCTACGTTGCAGAGTGAAGGGACACTGAGCAGACGCCGATCTGACGTAGGTGAATATCAATTTGCAGCTTGCTTCAGTGACAGTGAAACTCAGAGTTAGTTCCGTCGCAGTCTGCGCCACATTCGAACGCTACCAGTACCTCTTACCAACTGAAATGGTGACTCATCTTACTAGGCCATGGTTTTCCATATAGGGTCCAACTGATATAGTCATAAGGTGTAGGGTGCAGCCGGTATGGTCACGAGCTCAGGAGAGGTGTTGCAGGCGATGTCGCACTGTTAGCAACGGCACTCGCGTCGGTTGTCTGCTGCCATAGCCCATTAACGCCAGATTTCGCCGCAGTGTCCTAACGGATACGTTAGTCACTTGTCCCACATTAATTCTAAAATGGTTCAAATGGCTCTGAGCACTATGGGACTTAACTGCTGAGGTCATCAGTCCCCTAGAACTTAGAACTACTTAAACCTAACTAACCTAAGGACATCACACACATCCATGCCCGAGGAAGGATTCGAACCTGCGACCGTAGCAGTCGCGTGGTTCTAGGCGCTAGGGTCTGTGTCGCGCGACCGCTACGGTCGCAGGTTCGAATCCTGGCTCGGGCATGGATGTGTGTGATGCCCTTAGGTTAGTTAGATTTAACTAGTTCTAAGTTCTAGGGGATGATGACCTCAGCAGTTAAGTCCCATAGTGCTCAGAGCCATTTGAACCATTTGAACCACATTAATTTCAGCCGTTATTTCACCCAGTGCTGCTTGTCTGTTAGCAGTGACATCTCTCCACAGTGATTGCTCTCGGTCATTAAGTGAAGGCGTAGGCCACCGTGTCGTCCGTGGTGAGAGGTAATGCCTGAAATCTGGTATTCACAAGAAGTGTCTTGAATATTGATCTCTGTAACAATTTCGGAAATGCAATGTGCCATGCGTCTAGCTCCAACAACTATTCCGCGTTGAAAGTCTGTTAATTCCCATCGTGCAGCCATAATCACACCGGAAAGCTATTCACATGAATCACCTGAGTACAAATGACAGCTCCACCAATGCACTGCCCATTTATACCTTACATACGCGATACTACTGCTACCTATGTGTATGGGTATCGGTATCTCATGACTTTTGTCACCTCATTCAACGAAAATACTTCTTTTTAACTCGCGACAGGACAGCGTGTCGTTGAAAGTGTTCCCCCACAGTCAATGGACTGTCCACCGTGCGGTTACTGTGCGTGTGATTTGGCATTCTTATTGTTTATCAGGCGGATCGATGTCGAGTCCTTCGGAAGTCAGTCTAAAACTGTCAGCTCAGAACCACAGAGGGGACTGCTGCAGAACAAAACTTACGGGAACCGCGTGGCAAGTCGATAAACGGCTGCGCGGTCTGCACAGCGCGAGTGACTGTGCCGCGCTGTTGACTCGCGGGTAGGCGCGGCCCACAGTGGCAGAGCCGCGCAGATGGGAGGCGGTCGCGGAAGCCAGGCAGATAGGCGGCGGCAGCGCAGGGCGTTCCTGCGGATGATTAGTGCGGCCGATCTGCCGGCGCGCATGCATTATTCAGGGCGGCGAGCGGCGCGCTGGAACAATGCGGCCGCGCTATCAGATAGGCTGGCGCGGCTCAGCCGGGCGGGCCCGACTCATAATAAGCCGGCGGTTTTTGCCGCAGCGGCCGCCTCGGCTGCGTGGGAACCGGACCCGGTCCGCGAAATACGAGGTGCTTCTAATGAATGGCCGACGCAGACTTCGACGTACTGTCGACGAGCGGGCGGCGGCCAAAAAAGCCGGCTCCGGCTGGCGTGTTAACAAGGCGGCCGCGTGTCCCCCCTCTCTCGCTGTGCCTCGACGTGCTACTGACCCGGAAGAGGACGGCTGCTGTGGCCTCCGTGACTCGGGGCGTCACCCTCTTGTGGTGTTCGATAAGCCTCAGTGGGTAATTCTGCGCACTCAGCCCCCGAGAACAGACGGAGGCGAAACCGCAGTCGCCTGTGACGGTGGCTTGAATCAAAATGGAAATGCTGCGGACTCCTAGGGAGTGGTGAAACGTGGGTGCAGGCACCTAGTTCTGTGCCGAATTTATACACCCATATTTAAACAGTCATCTCATGCGCCAATATGGGGCTTGTCCTAAAGCTTTAGTGAAGCCTGACATTTCCAGGGAGGAGATGGCGCTCTTAATGTAGCATATTAAATAAAAGAAAGTAAAAAACTTTTAATGCCTAGACGGCAATTTACCTATTTCAATTAAAGTACGATAACTAGTTTCAGTTGCTATCTACAAACATCTTCAGATAGTTCAAAGTGTAAAAAAGCGGTGAATATGCATTCGAAGGTGTAATTAGTTATCTTCATGCAATGACATGCAGTCGTAAATGTACCAAGACAATGACAGTACGTAGTTTAAGAACATTACCACGAGCAATACAAGTTGTAGACTCTAATCCCTCAGATGACGGTAATTGTGAAGGAATTTGGCCAATTGCAGCTTATACTCGTGCAACTGGCAATTTTCCTTCACTATTGGCCGGCCGGAGTGGTCGTGCGGTTCTAGGCGCTACACTCTGGAACCGAGCGACCGCTACGGTCGCAGGTTCGAATCCTGCCTCGGGCATGGATGTGTGTGATGTCCTTAGGTTAGTTAGGTTTAATTAGTTCTAAGTTCTAGGCGACTGATGACCTAAGAAGTTAAGTCGCATAGTGCTCAGAGCCATTTGAACCTTCACTATTGCCGTCATTCTGCGAGATTACAGTCTACAATCTGGCTTTCTCATGGGGATGTTTTTAAACTACGAACTGTCAGTGCCTTGGTATTTACTAATTCGCGTCATTGACAGCAAAAAATGGTTCAAATGGCTCTGAGCCCTGTGGGACTCAACATCTGAGGTCATCAGTTCCCTAGACTTAGAACTACTTAAACCTAAGGTCATCACACACAGCCATGCCCGAGGCAAGATTCAAACCTGCGACCGTAGCAGCAGCGCGGTTCCGGACTGGATAGCCTAGAACCGCTCGGCCACCGCGGCCGGCCGTTGACAACAGTTAATGAAGTCTTGCAATAATAATTCAACACTTTTTTACGTTTTGAACTATCTGTATATGGTTATAGGTATCAGTCGAAAATAGTTATCATACTTTAATTCTACTAGGAAAACTGTATCATTAAGCTTTAATTATCAACAAATAAAGTTACTTTATTGATTTTTAGTTTGTTTACAGGTACATGTCTGTACTCCTGGTACACATGAAATCCTCGCAGCGCGTCGCTAGAAGTGCCAGAACAAAATAACGCAGCCATTGTCCACTTGATCAGTGGGCAGCGCCATTTGGTTTAGGCGCTTCTAGAGACGGGCTGCAGTGCTGCGACACGGAGATTTCATGTATACCAGAACTGGCAACTAAAAATCAATTTAGTAACTTTATTTTTTTCGAACTGATAGAAAGAGCCTTACGATTACCCTCGCACTGAAGTGGAAGAATGTGTGCCTGTCGAAATAGTCAGTGAAGGGGTTCATTTCATCCATGTTAAGAGATGAATTAAGCGCTAAACGTAGTGAAAGAAGCATGTCTTCTCTTTCTCCTTTTGTGTAGGAGTCATGGTTCTGAAAAACTCTCAGTCGACATATGTATAACATGTATACGTGCACAATGAAGTGACAAGTGAAAATTTACTCCTAGGCCGGTATTTGAACGCAGGTCTCCTGCTCATTAGACAGATGCTCTCACCACTGTGCCACCATGGCAGAGCGGTTTGGCAGACCTGCACAGACTGCCCTAGTATGCTTCCCTCCTCAATCCATATTCGCACTCACTCCTCAGCCTGGTGCTATTCCCCCCAACTCGAACAGCATTACCAACTGTACTGGAATATCGAATGCTACAGGGGATCCCGCCTGAAACATAGGCATAGATGCTTTTAATCAAATGAAACTATATGTTTACAGAGACCTTTTCAGATCTCAAATATTTACTATTTATATATGCAGACTGAAGGGCAAATGACAATTTGTACCAAGCCAAGGAGACATGAATGGCAGTTTCGATAGAGGAAGGAAGCATCCTAGGGTAGACTTTGCAGTTGCGCAAAGACACTGTGCCATGGTGGCGAGGTGGTTAGCACATTTGCCTAGTGAGCAAGAGACCTGGGTTCGAATCCCGGCCTTGGTACAAATTTACAGTTGTCACGTCAGTCAGCATATATACCGGGTGATCAAAAAGTAAGTATAAATTTGAAAACTGAATAAATCACGGAATAATGTAGATAGAGAGGTACAAATTGACACACATGCTTGGAATGACATGGGGTTTTATTAGAACCAAAAAAATACAAAAGTTCAAAAAATGTCCGACAGATGGCGCTTCATCTGATCAGAATAGCAATAATTAGCATAACAAAGTAAGACAAAGCAAAGATGACGTTCTTTACAGAAAATGCTCAATATGTCCACCATCATTCCTCAACAATAGCTGTAATCGAGGAATAATGTTGTGAACAGCACTGTAAAGCATGTCCGGAGTTGTGGAGAGGCATTGGCGTCGGATGTTGTCTTTCTGCACCCCTAGAGATGTCGGTCGATCACGATACACTTGCAACTTCAGGTAACCCCAAAGGCAATAATCGCACGGACTGAGGTCTGGGGACCTGGGAGGCCAAGCATGACGAAAGTGGCAGCTGAGCACACGATCATCACCTAACGACGCGCGCAAGAGATCTTTCACGCATTTAGTAATATTTGTTTTTTTTTTTTTTTGTTCTAAGAAAACCCCATGTCTTTCCAAGCATGTGTATCAATTTTTACCTCTCTTATCTACATTATTCCGTGGTTTATTACGTTTTCAAATTTATACTGACTTTTTGATCACCCGGTACATAGTAGATGTTTTAGGCTAGGAAAGGTCTCTGAAACCACACTGTTTCCTTTGATTAAATGCAGATATGCCTCGGTTTTAGGCAGGATCCCCCACTGTGTTCGATGCTGAGAGTACAGTTGGATATCCTCCGCAGTGCGGGATAACTTCAACCAAGATTGGTATGCTTTTCGCTCAATATTTGGGAAAAATACGAGGAGGGGGGACAACAACAGGAGAGAACTGCTTTAGCACTACTAGGATTGGGGGTAGATGTGGGGAGGCAGTGACACTGAAAAATAATTTAAAAAAAGACAACCGACATCAATGTCGAGTGCAGTCTTCCATATTGTTTGGTTAATTAGTGAGAGTTCCGAAGACATTTCGCACTTAGGGACTGGAGCAGGAGTGGCAAGGGAGTGATAGGAAAAAAACAGAAAACGGCAAATATTAATTCTGAATACACGTTATTCAGGTTAGCTAGGATGAATGGTAACAGTCCAGGTGACAGTTGACCCGTAGGCGTGGAGATGTGCTTGATAAGTTGCTTACTTGTCAATTATATATTTGTAACATAGGCAGAAATTTTAACAAAATTGGTAAACATCCCGCTTACTTACATTCGGTCTAAGATCTAGAACCTCTAGATGTGAGGATGGTAAAGTGGCTACACAACAAATAAAAAAAATTGACTGACAGCAGTGACATATTCAAAGGGATTCGGGAGTACTGGCAGATAGACGACAGATCTGACGACATTTCACCTCTACTGACAGCATATGGGAGAAAGTGGGGTAACAGAAAAACAAGCGCCGGCCGAAGTGGCCGTGCGGTTCTAGGCGCTGCAGTCTGGAACCGCGAGACCGCTACGGTCGCAGGTTCGAATCCTGCCTCGGGCATGGATGTGTGTGATGTCCTTAGGTTAGTTAGGTTTAAGTAGTTCTAAGTTCTAGGGGACTAATGACCTCAGAAGTTGAGTCCCATAGTGCTCAGAGCCATTTGAACCAAAAACAAGCAACTCATCAACGCCGGCTGATCAGCTAGTAATGATAATGAAGCAATTGTTATACAAATAGCATAAAGTAAAAGTTAATAAGTAAATCATTTTGAGTAATATAGCGCAAGTCTTTTAAATATAATAAAGAATTAATGAAGCTTAGCACTGATGCAGATATAATGTTTGCGTTGCACACATTAACACAAGATACTCAACTATAATCTACTAAAATATTAACATAAATTGGAAAGATATTACTTAGGAATTACTCGTACAATATCTGTCTGAATACTGCTGAACTGTAGGGGGTTACATATTAGGATGTACTAACGGATTGCAATGATTGTATACAAAGAGAAGCAGCATGAGTTATCATAGGATCTTTGTCTCAGGAGATACTGCAATTTCTATTGCCAGACACTCGAAGAATGACGCATAATATCTACTTCGATATTTTGAAGAACAAAGTTTTGAGAGTTGATGGTTCAAATGACTCTGAGCACTATGCGACTTAATTTCTGAGGTCATCAGTCGCGTAGAACTTAGAACTAATTAAACCTAACTAACCTAAGGATATCACACACATCCATGCCCGAGGCAGGATTCCAACCTGCGACCGTAGCGGTCGCTCGGTTCCAGACTGTAGCGCCTAGAACCGCACGGCCACTCCGGCCGGCGAGAGTTGATCCTGCGAGTAATTATAGTGCTCATGCATCATTCTGTAGAGAACATGGATATTTAGTCAGCCTAACAGCTAGCACCGACATATTAAGTCTTCGTTGGTTGGTTGATTCGGGAGAGGGGATCAAACAGCGAGATTATGGATTCCATCGGATTAAGGAAGGATGGGGAAGGAAGTCGTCCGTGCCTTTTCACAGGGACCATCGCGGCATTTACCTGAAGCGATCTCGGTAAATCACGGAAAACCTAAATCAGGATGGCCGGACTCCGGTTTGAACCGTTGTCCTCCCGAGTCCAGTGTGCTAACCACTGCGCCACCCCGCTCGGTATTCAGTCTTTCTCATCATACTGTATCCATGAATGAAAGAGAATGTAAGCTTAACATATACGATACACAAAGAAGCCCCGTTTTGCCCATATTTCACAGAGATATAAAAAGCGTACGAGCAGATATAAACTTAGAAACAATACCGGTATCTGAAAATCGAAAACTGTGGCTCCCCTCCCTTTTTTTCCATTTCCCTCACGTATCCCGAATATCAAATTCTTTGAACGCTAGACCGCTGTTGGTACTAAAACACAGAACAGAACAAAATTTATATTCTATTTGGAAGAGGTTGTAGAATATTTAAGGGATATCTCAAAAGTGAAACTATATTCCACTTTAACTTGGCAACTACTTTCTGCACTAAGTTGCTAACATATCGGCTTAATGATGAACATTCCAGTATCTATGAATAAGTCACTATCGACCTCACATTCCACGTGTCTTTCCTGTTCACAGTGACAGTTTACGTGCGTCACGTTGCCATGACACTAACACCAAAGGAGAGATTGACAACTGCATTTTCACCGCCTAAGAAAACGGTGAAGCCCCCAGAATGGGCGGAGTAAACGAAATGAAAGTTAATGGGTTGAGTGGTATGTGATGTTACTTCAGTGATTACAAACTCGAGTCAAATTTACAAAGAACTTTTCACTTCGACGTCACTTATCAGTGCGACACTGCACCCACTGATTCAGTCAGGAATGATGCTCATAAATCCTTACGTGGCACGATCTGGCCCCAAGCCGTTGCAGCTGGTCTTTGATGTTCTGGCTACTGGCACCGGAACGTTGTTGCCGTCCGAGCTGGTCCCACACGTGTTCTTTTCGTGACAGATGTGGTGGTGTTGCTGGCCACAGTAGTACCTTAAAGACATACAGACATTTCATAGACACGTGCACCACTCCAGACGCAGCCGTTTGTGTTCTGGTGTTGACGGCAGCCTACACATGGGATGGTAATTTGCTAGTCTGACCGCTGTTGGTGAGCGTGTCTACGAAGTTACATTGACATCTAACTATATCTTCTGGAGGCCACATTTTTAGTCAGGCAGTACATAAGTTTATACCAATACCCAATCTCAGGTAACGTAATGATCCTTTTTAAGAGCTGAAGGCAACTTTTAAATTATAGTTAACCTGCTCTTTGCTGTCTGCTATTCTCCCTGGAAGTTATTTAAATAACATTTCTCACCAGGCCGTCAATGGTATTTTGGTAAAACGTGTATTTACAAAAATATAAAGTGTTACACTGTGAAGCATCAGTCCAAAGTTTATCAAACTTCGTGGAGACGTGAAGCAAATACTGATTTTAAACGTTTAAATTTTAATTTCATTTGTAAGTAATGTCTATCATCAATATCGGTAAGAGGGGTGAACCCCACAGGTACGAACAAATGTACCCTCGTTTCTGTTAGGGCATGGAAGAAACAGCCACAGAATCTCATGTTGAGGAATTTCTTGCCATGCCTGGAACACAGATTGTATTCCATCATGGATACAGCAGCATGCAGGCTGGTATGCTTCAGTAGGATAATAGGGCTGCTGGTGCAATTTTGATATCAAATTAATTAAATTGGTTAATTAATTACCTCCCCCACCCCTCAGCCTCCAGATGATGTCATGTATTATCCACAGGCAGCCTGTGGTTCCCTGTCCTCTCCACTTCTCTCCCCGTCTCCCTCCCCCACCACCACTTTACCCTTTTGACTGTAATTTCGAATTTTGACGGTAATTTTGAATTTTTGTGGGAATTTCAAAAATGGTAGGATTTCACACACCGGAATTAGTGGGAAATTCAAAACTGCGGTGCCCTTCCAGGGACTTGGACAGCGGTCCTCCTGGAACAAAAGTCCAAGTCCACCTCCCTAATACTTGGAAACCACATGCAGGAGGAAAAGTTACGTTAGTACACTTGATTTATTTTGGTTGGGAAACTGAAGTAAAGATAGGTCCTAATTACATATTAATCGTAAGTATCTGTAGAAATCACACAACCATATGCATAGTGCTACACAAGGACTGTCTAAAATCGCAGTACAGCTCAAAATTTGTTGGTGTCATACAACTGGTGGTATACTGCTGAGAAAAAATTTCGCAGTACCACTAGAAACTCTTGGCAGACGTTCTCAAACTCTACTTTTCAACTATAAGCTGGCAGGAAAAAGGCTGGTATGTAAGTACTATCTTTATTTTCTTTTGGTGAGAAGCTGGTGTTGGACAGAGGGGAATTTAATAAATGTATTACCTGTAAGTTGAGGACTGCATCTATCACTGTTTGATGTTAGAGTTCGCCACAGATGCTTATTCGTCAATCACCCGGCAGCCCAGATAATTGAAGCCAGGACACACTACCGCATCTGGTGGAAAATGCATCACTATTCTAATTAAACATCGAAATTGTTGTGAAAAAGACGAGCACTCATAATGAAGGGGCTCATAACGCAACACATGTACCGGGAAAAATCGTCATCCCAAAAGATTGCAGAGGGGGCACTAGATGTATGTGCATTCTCCTCGATGTGGAGCTGAGAACTAGGAAAATTATAAGAACTCCTACCTCCCCTCATCCCTCCCCCACCCTCCCTCCACCTATGGTGGAGACACTGCTTTTTCAAACAGTCAACTGCTACCATTGAGCACTGCACCCTACTTTGGGGGCCACCACCATTCCGCTGACTGACGAGCAGCATCCAGCCCACTTTGAAAAGACCATCCTTTGCGAACACAAAAACATGTAAGCCCAACTAAGTAATAGGAAATAAATGAATGCCACCCCACGCCCCTCATTGCACCCTGACCAGAGCACAGCTACCTGGAGCGACTATCCACACACACTCAAACACTGAACTATCCGCCACACTGCCCTTCCCCCTGCATGTGCCAGCCGATATGAATGTGGAAACACTTTTATTTAATGTCAACGCATCTCCTGTATTCGAGCATCCACTAAAGAGGAACTGGTCCCTTTAACCCCCACAAACTAACCAACCACTAAAGAGGAAGACATAATCACAATGATAATAAATGTCCTCTTTCCACGAAAATAGGCGCAGTCCATTTTCTTTTAGTTTTATGAGCAAAACTGGTACAGTTTTTATGTTCAGTTGCAGGATACAATTCATATCTCATTGTTTTGCGACATTCTGCAAAGTTCAGCACCACCGGATTACACATGATCAGACTATGTTTCTGTGAAAACTATGAATCACCACAGAACGTCCTCATAATTTCGAACCCATCATCAGAGTAAAGAAAAAGCGACAATTTAAACTCCAAAGAAAAAACATCTATGTTAATCAATTTCTTTCGGCTTGATGGACAAATTATACGACCTAAGAGCGTCTCCTGCGTTCCAGTCAGCATCTGTAAATAAACTGTCATCCACATGTGTATTACAAACATTTCAGACATGCAAAATAACATTAGAGAATACAATCTTTCATTGGGAAAAAACACAACCATTTTACGTTCGACAACAAGAAGCTGTAATTCAAGAGGGCGTTGCTGTTTTGTGCACAATGGCAGATCTTGCTTTACCAGTACGATGCAATATCACACTGGCGTTTACGAAACAAATCGTGAGAGCCTGTCTTGTAATAGAACCTCCTATGAGATTTTGCTGTGTCTTTCTCTTCCGATACAGAGAAATCAAATACCATCTGTGCATTTACATTTGACATTTTTCCTCCATAACTCACCTCTACGGACATATCTATAAAGTTCCATAGCACAGCATATTCTTGCATTCTAGTTTTGTAAGCAGTTTCATCATCACAGTCTATTTCACGCTATCTACTCACATGTCGGGGAAAATCGCTATCATTTCTAGATTCCACAAAGAGCTACAATTCAACTAGTGTCTACTTCGTAATTAGAGGCTATGAAGTATGAAATAACATAGGACATGTGGTAGCACCTACTTTTAAACACGCAATCATGACGATAATAATAAAAACAGTTATGATCCCATGAGAATAGTTTTATGAGCAAAATCTGTGTAGTTTTGAGAGAACTATATGCATCCAAACTTTAACCACTCCCTGTAATAGAACCTCCTATAAGATTTTATCACATCTCTCTCTTCCAATATATTGAAAAACAAATACCATCTGTATGTTGATATCGAGCATATTACATACACGTATCACTCCATTACAGTAAATCACCAGCAGTTGAAGTCCTTTGCACAGACCTGCATAAAGATTTATTGTCTGCACTGGAGGAAGACCATATCCAACAGAGTATCAATCACCAAAGAGGGTTCCTGTATTGCTCCTTCATAAGCAGTTTAATACATTTTTTTTTTTTGCAGTAATAAATCCAAGCAGTGTATGACTACAGATTTGTACACCACCATGCGCTTTGTTTTTCTACTATGGCTTCGAGCTCTGCGTCAGGTGCTAAATCGACGTTAACACATTTCGATCTATTGGCTCTCACAGAAAGCTGAACATTGCATGGTGTAAATTTTGCAGCTCCCATAACATTTAGGTTGCTAGAAATAAAACACAGAGATGATGTTTCTCATTGACAAAAATGGGGAAGACATGACAACATATGGAAACTGGAAGAGTTTGCAGCATTGTAGAGCGTTTCCACCAGCTATCTGAAGGTGATGACTTACACAGTTAATCTCATCTTCCACAGTGACAGGGAGCGGATGTCTCTGTCTCTGTGCCTGTTTTGAAGAGCATTGTTTTCTCATTTTGCAGTTACATACGTGGTTACTGTTCCACTGTTGACCATCACTGGAAGGTTGTGTTCACAACATGTGTTAGGTAGTAAAAATAAAAAGATGTACTGCTATATTATTGATGAAAAGAAAAAAAAAACACGTGCAGGGCATTACAGCATATGGAAACAGGACAAGTATGTAGCATTGAGAAAAACTTCCAAACAGCTGTATGAAGGTGACGACCTTTACATTTAATCCCATGCTCCACAGCATCACGTGGCAGATATCTAGTGTTCCCCCAAGGCTCTCTTCATCTCAAGGATGTGGTGTCAGTCAATTCTTATGTGGTAATCAACAGTTTACGAGTGGGCAGATGGGATTGGAAAGATACCGTTGATATGGGATTATGCATTGTAACAGGCATCACAATGAACAGCATGATCAATTTTAGCAATTTTACGAGTTGTTCCATAATTTCAGTGCCAGCCAGTAACATTGCAGACTGCTTCCCAATTTCTGTATCGTCACTAAATCACCCCTCCACTATTTTGCAAGTACCATACACTAGATTGCAAATGCAGATAGATGACTGAGCAGTATGTCCAATCGGCCATATACACCACGGTGTACCAGACAGCATCCTATACCGATGCAATTAGGTTACCTACATATTTCCTGCTCAGATTTTTTCCCTGTGTGGATCACTCTCACAGAGCATTCTCTCATTCATAGAATAAAGTCAGAGATTCACAGATCCCTCCCACACTGTCCTTGACCATTCCTCCTACGGAATGTTCCCAAATGCACCAAGATCTCTCCAGATGTGTGCCCATTGAGGAGGGTAGCACCTCTTACTGGTGTATACTAGACGTGAGAGTGTTGCGGTCATATACAGATGATTTCAAGAAATGTATAGTTTATACAAGATGGAGCTCCAGGTGGTTGAAGTTTGAGACATTTCATGTAAATCAGCTGTGCTATCAATTCTGGAGTCAGTACCAGGAAGGTACCAGCATGAGAGAAATGATCATAGAGCATAAACACACCCCTATGATTACATGGTTCTGCACCAAAAATACTATATTGTTAAAGTCATATAGTTTCTGAACTATTAGTTAAATACTCTAATGCAGGATATATTTGTCCAACATCAGACATACAACTATCCCGCAAATTTCCTACCTCAGTCACTATGGTGACAAACCTTAAAATAATAAGACTTCTACACTATTCTGGTGTGCTAAGAGGGCATCATCAGTGTATATCCGCTGCTCGAGCTGCTTATAAACATGCATGTCCAAAGGAACCTTGCATTGTAATCAGAATAACACATGCACTACAATATTGTATTTATCTGCCGATACTGGGCAAGCAACTTTCAAGTGTGCGGGAATATACATAATGATAGTATGAGTACAGGTCGCAGATGCATGGTTGATGACATATGGAACTTTGGGTCTGGTCATGAGTTGTGCACAGGTAACCAAATGGTAAGGCGATTGCTCGCTATAAGTGGAAAATCCGGGTTCAAGTCCTAATCTGGCACATTGTTGTCATTCCATTCTACAGCTGCTGGTTGTTGCCCTCATTCGCAACTGTGAATGCATTTAATGTATTTCATAAGGCTGTAGTAGCCGCAGTGCCTATTCCTTTGGACATGCGTGCGTGTCCAACGGGACCTTGCTTCTTAATCAGAATAACACAGACACTGCAATATCAGAGCGTTTTGTCCCGACATTTGAGTAGATACCGTTAAACACGCTGTAATAATACAATTGGTTAAAAAAACTAGAATGAAAGAATCTGTTGAATGATAGAAACTTTACAGACATTTCGGTAGAGGTGAGTTATGGGTCAAATGTAAGCACGCAGATGGTGTTTGATTTCGCTATATCGGAAGAGAGAGACACGGTAAAATCTTATAGGGTGTTGGATTACAAGACAGGATCTCACAATTTGTTTCATAAGCACCAGTGGGACATAGCACCACACTGGTAAATGGGACCTGGCATCGTGTACAAAACAACAACATCCTCTTGTATTATAGCTTGATGCTGTCAAACGTCAAACGATTGTGTTTTTTCGCCATGTGACCAAATAGCGTGAAAGATTGTATTCTCTAATGTTATTTCGTGGGTCCGAAGTACGAATATTTGTAGTACACACATGCAAGACATTTTATTTACAGACACTGATTTGAACACAAGAGACGTTGCCAGGCCATGTAAATTTCTTAACAAAGATGTTTTTTTCTTCAGTGCTTTCTTTACGCGAATGACAGTTTCGAAATAACGAGTAAATTCTACGGTGATCAGTAATTTTCACAGCAAAATAGTGGAATATTTTTTCTCAATTTTACGTGGTCTTCTGCAGTCTGATCACTTGCAATCGGTGGTGATGTGCTTTGTTGGATGTTACGAAATAATGATATTCGAATTGAATGTTCCAGTCAGAAGTAAAAACTATACCGATTTTGCTTATGAAATTATAAGAAAATAGATTGCTCTTATTTTTATGGAACGAGGACATTTTCCCCAGTACATGAGTTGCATTATGACCCTTTAATTACGAGTGCTGTTTTTTTTCACGACAGTTTCGATGTGTAATTAGAACAGTGATGTACACTCCTGGAAATTGAAATAAGAACACCGTGAATTCATTGTCCCAGAAGGGGAAACTTTATTGACACATTCCTGGGGTCAGATACATCACATGATCACACTGACAGAACCACAGGCACATAGACACAGGCAACAGAGCATGCACAATGTCGGCACTAGTACAGTGTATATCCACCGTTCGCAGCAATGCAGGCTGCTATTCTCCCATGGAGACGATCGTAGAGATGCTGGATGTAGTCCTGTGGAACGTCTTGCCATGCCATTTCCACCTGGCGCCTCAGTTGGACCAGCGTTCGTGCTGGACGTGCAGACCGCGTGAGACGACGCTTCATCCAGTCCCAAACATGCTCAATGGGGGACAGATCCGGAGATCTTGCTGGCCAGGGTAGTTGACTTACATCTTCTAGAGCACGTTGGGTGGCACGGGATACATGCGGACGTGCATTGTCCTGTTGGAACAGCAAGTTCCCTTGCCGGTCTAGGAATGGTAGAACGATGGGTTCGATGACGGTTTGGATGTACCGTGCACTATTCAGTGTCCCCTCGACGATCACCAGTGGTGTACGGCCAGTGTAGGAGATCGCTCCGCACACCATGATGCCGGGTGTTGGCCCTGTGTGCCTCGGTCGTATGCAGTCCTGATTGTGGCGCTCACCTGCACGGCGCCAAACACGCATACGACCATCATTGGCACCAAGGCAGAAGCGACTCTCATCGCTGAAGACGACACGTCTCCATTCGTCCCTCCATTCACGCCTGTCGCGACACCACTGGAGGCGGGCTGCACGATGTTGGGGCGTGAGCGGAAGACGGCCTAACGGTGTGCGGGACCGTAGCCCAGCTTCATGGAGACGGTTGCGAATGGTCCTCGCCGATACCCCAGGAGCAACAGTGTCCCTAATTTGCTGGGAAGTGGCGGTGCGGTCCCCTACGGCACTGCGTAGGATCCTACGGTCTTGGCGTGCATCCGTGCGTCGCTGCGGTCCGGTCCCAGGTCGACGGGCACGTGCACCTTCCGCCGACCACTGGCGACAACATCGATGTACTGTGGAGACCTCACGCCCCACGTGTTGAGCAATTCGGCGGTACGTCCACCCGGCCTCCCGCATGCCCACTATACGCCCTCGCTCAAAGTCCGTCAACTGCACATACGGTTCACGTCCACGCTGTCGCGGCATGCTACCAAGCTCCGTATGCCACGGCAAACTGGCTGACACTGACGGCGGCGGTGCACAAATGCTGCGCAGCTAGCGCCATTCGACGGCCAACACCGCGGTTCGTGGTGTGTCCGCTGTGCCGTGCGTGTGATCATTGCTTGTACAGCCCTCTCGCAGTGTCCGGAGCAAGTATGGTGGGTCTGACACACCGGTGTCAATGTGTTCTTTTTTCCATTTCCAGGAGTGTATTTTCCATCATTTGCGATAGCTTGTATTAGCTTAAATTACCTGGACTACAGGGGTGATTGTCAAGGAGGTGTCTGTAGTGAACTCTGACGTCAAACAGCGATAGATACAGTTCTCAGCTGTTTGCTTACAGATAATACGCTTCTAAAACTCTCCTCTGTCCAACACCAGCATCTCGTTAGTTGAATGTATTTCCCATGAAAAATAAAGATAGTACCTCCCACTCCAGCCTTTTATCCCACCAGATTGTAGGTGAAGGGTAGACTTTGAGTGCACCTGCCACTAGTTTTGAGTGGTATTGTGAAATTTTTTCCTAGGAGGATAACGCCAGTTGTATGGATTGGTTAATTTTTGAGCTGTATTGCGATTCTAGGCAGCCCTTCTGTGGCACTGTGCATATAATTATGTAATTTGGGCCGATCTTTACTTCAGTTTCCCAACTAAAGTAAACAAAGTACACTAACGTATTCTTTCTCTCCTACATCTGGACATTTTCCATGTGTTGGGGGAAGAGGGGGTGCACTTGGGCTTTCCATGCAGAAGGACCTGGGTTTGAGTCCCAGAAAGAGCACCGCCATATTTAATTCCCCGCCAGTTCCCGGGTGGGGGGTGGGGAAGGATGTTAGAACAGTTGTGGGGCACTGAAACTCCCTCCAAAATTGGAAATTCTCAACATTTTTGGAATTCCCGCCAAAATTTGTAATTCCCACATACATTCGAAATTCCCACCTAAATTCGAAATTCCTCCCAAAATCGAAATTCCTGCCAAAATTCGAAATTCTCGCCAATGGGGTAGGTGGAGGAGAGGCGGGGAAGGGGTGGGGTGGGGGGATCCCCGTGCCGGCTGAGAAAGACACATGACATCATCTAGGGATGGCGGGTGTGGTTGGGGGAGGAATTAATTGATCAGTTTCATTATTTTGAATAGCAATTTGATATCTAAATTAGTGGTCATACCTCCACGTCCCTTCTACTTGTATCTACACTCCTGGAAATTGAAATAAGAACACCGTGAATTCATTGTCCCAGGAAGGGGAAACTTTATTGACACATTCCTGGGGTCAGATACATCACATGATCACACTGACAGAACCACAGGCACATAGACACAGGCAACAGAGCATGCACAATGTCGGCACTATTACAGTGTATATCCACCTTTCGCAGCAATGCAGGCTGCTATTCTCCCATGGAGACGATCGTAGAGATGCTGGATGTAGTCCTGTGGAACGGCTTGCCATGCCATTTCCACCTGGCGCCTCAGTTGGACCAGCGTTCGTGCTGGACGTGCAGACCGCGTGAGACGACGCTTCATCCAGTCCCAAACATGCTCAATGGGGGACAGATCCGGAGATCTTGCTGGCCAGGGTAGTTGACTTACACCTTCTAGAGCACGTTGGGTGGCACGGGATACATGCGGACGTGCATTGTCCTGTTGGAACAGCAAGTTCCCTTGCCGGTCTAGGAATGGTAGAACGATGGGTTCGATGACGGTTTGGATGTACCGTGCACTATTCAGTGTCCCCTCGACGATCACCAGTGGTGTACGGCCAGTGTAGGAGATCGCTCCCCACACCATGATGCCGGGTGTTGGCCCTGTGTGCCTCGGTCGTATGCAGTCCTGATTGTGGCGCTCACCTGCACGTCGCCAAACACGCATACGACCATCATTGGCACCAAGGCAGAAGCGACTCTCATCGCTGAAGACGACACGTCTCCATTCGTCCCTCCATTCACGCCTGTCGCGACACCACTGGAGGCGGGCTGCACGATGTTGGGGCGTGAGCGGAAGACGGCCTAACGGTGTGCGGGACCGTAGCCCAGCTTCATGGAGACGGTTGCGAATGGTCCTCGCCGATACCCCAGGAGCAACAGTGTCCCTAATTTGCTGGGAAGTGGCGGCGCGGTCCCCTACGGCACTGCGTAGGATCCTACGGCCTTGGCGTGCATCCGTGCGTCGCTGCGGTCCGGTCCCAGGTCGACGGGCACGTGCACCTTCCGCCGACCACTGGCGACAACATCGATGTACTGTGGAGACCTCACGCCCCACGTGTTGAGCAATTCGGCGGTACGTCCACCCGGCCTCCCGCATGCCCACTATACGCCCTCGCTCAAAGTCCGTCAACTGCACATACGGTTCACGTCCACGCTGTCGCGGCATGCTACCAGTGTTAAAGACTGCGATGGAGCTCCGTATGCCACGGCAAACTGGCTGACACTGACGGCGGTGCACAAATACTGCGCAGCTAGCGCCATTCGACGGCCAACACCGCGGTTCCTGGTGTGTCCGCTGTGCCGTGCGTGTGATCATTGCTTGTACAGCCCTCTCGCAGTGTCCGGAGCAAGTATGGTGGGCCTGACACACCGGTGTCAATGTGTTCTATTTTCCATTTCCAGGAGTGTAATTATCGCATTCAAGATGTGCTATGTGATTGACGAATTACTGGACTAGGCACGTCAGTCAATGTCGCACAAGTTTCTTGACGTATTTGTGGTGTGAACTGGAGCGTGGCTTCTTGTAATATCCTGCTGGAAAATTCCATTTGGCACGTTGCTCATGAAGGGCATGGCTATAGGACTTATTGTTCTTGCTGAATTCTGGCTAGCATTCAGCCCTCTTTCAGCAATCACCAAATCAGTTCTTTTGTCACCCCTACACTAGTATTCCAGGAGTTGGATAGGAATGCGTCTATAGAATCGCTGATTCCTGTGGCTTTAGACACGTTATTGACAAATCGTCTAAAGTGTGGCTGAGTGGATATTCGTTAATTAATTTCTTTACTTAGTTTTCTTGCTGTATCTTGGAGGTGCTGTTCGGTGTACTTTCATGACCAAGAGAAGGACGTCCAGAATTATGTCCCTGTTGCACTTGCACCAACAAACTTGGAATTGATTTCTACATATGCCAAATGTCTTCGAGCAGTGACGAGATTTCAGCTGTACATGCAAGACGCTGATTTTATGAATTAGAATTCTGACGACCGACTTAGTTTCATCTTCAGGTGAGGCGACCAATCAGACTATGAACTATTGCTCGTGTAACGTCCCTGTTTAATACAGAGTTCGACTCCCAGCACGGGCTACGGCCTTACAGTCTCATTTGTTTCTCAGAGCCCACACTGTCATTCCATGAAACTAACGATCTCTCAGTATTTCCCAGCTCCGATCTATGAAATGGCAGGCGAGATGTTAATAAACTGAGTGCCGGACCAAATGCCACTTTTAAATGGAAACCTCCATCACGGTTTACTAGGTTTTCCGACGCCTTTATTTCGACATATTCCTTAATTACGCCGTCCCAGAAACTTGACTTTTGCACCACGATTTTGGAGTCGTCGTATTTCATTTCACGATCGTATTCGAAACAGTGCTCGGCGACAGTTGATTTGCGTGGTTGGTTTAGTCGAGTGTATCAATGATGTTCCATGTACTTCTGTCTACTATTCTAATTTTCAGCTCTGTTCACATGCAGTGGGGTACACACTTGGATTTCTGAGACCAATGTCGTCCTTAACGTTCAAAGGAAACTTTTATCACTGCTGGCGGGAATGAAATTCACTAGATTTCATATTTTCGTAAGAGTGCACCGATCTTTCCTGAGATTGAGCTAGCATTAGACGGATAAGCTGTTCTTGGATTCTGTTTATATTTCTCAATGTCAAGCTCTTCGTCTGGCGTTGTTATCTTTGACGGTAACATCCTCTCACTTTGTTGAAATGAGTACCCATTCCTTTGGAACGCTATTCGTATGTGTTGTAATTTTCGGCGTGGCTTTCCTTGTCTGATAACATTCGAGCTCTATTGATCGGAGTCTTCAGGACAGAATTTCTTTGTGACGGATGATGATGGCTCGAAGCGAGGAGATGGGTGTTGGGGTAGGGGAAGATAAGACCGCCTTGTGACAACTTTCCTCAGTTTCAAAGTGACTAAGTATTATGAAAACTTAAACAGTTATTTTTGAGAGGAAGAGGCGGGTTCTGGTAGTATTTTGAGGAGATGGGCAGTTATATTGATTAATGTGAAGCCTCTGTATATAGGAATCTACCACTATCTGGATTTTTGGTACAGGTTGCCATAAATATGCTTCAGAGTGATTTTGATGTTCGCATCAAATGAGTTGGTCAGCCTAAAATTATTTAATGAGCGTCCTTCAGGTATTCTGTGACGTCCCGTCTGATAAGTTTTCTCCGTGATATGGAATGCGCAATAACGATTAACAGTTCCAAATTATTAAGTTATGATTTTATTTTCAACTAAGAGAACAGTGTGAAAAACAAACAAACAAGGAAAACCTCATAAACGGAAGAATTAAAGTTGTAAGGACTGATTTTCTGTTGGTTTATTGTGTAGCTCAGTAGCTGAGGGCACTGCGAAGGACAAAGTTTCGGCTTCGAGTCCCAGTCCGTGACTCACTTTTATTGTAGGAAGGTTCAAAATGGCGAACACTCTGGTGCAGAGTGGAAGGCTCCTTTTCGAAACAGCACATAGGCTGTGACTAAGCCATTTCTTCACGGTATTCCTTCTTCCAGAAGTGCTGGTCCAAAGAGGCACCTAGGAGTTTTGGGGAAAGTAAGAGAGAGGTGCTGACAATAAAGCTTTGGAGACGGGTCGTGAGTCTGCGTGGCTAGTTCAGTCGGTAAGACTGGCCGCTATAGGCAAGATTCTGGGTTCGAGTCGCGCTCCAGTACACAGTTATAGTCTGTTTACCCTGTTGTTAGAACTGTTTTTCACTATGCTGTGAATAGTGACAAAGACACATGTACATGTTTATTACATTTAATTCACTGTGCAGTTTAGTAATTTGTAAGTAGCTAGTATACAGCCGTATACAAAAATAAATCAAGTGTGCGTAACCTGTAAACTGACTCGTACAATATGTAACCAACTAATTACAAGATGTGTCAGCAATTCAACGACGTAGCTGTCGTACTATCATAGCTAAGTCCCACTGACACACCCGGGATTTGTTCGCAAAGGAGGCCAACAGTGTCCTTGTAAAACGAACGACACTACTATTCACAGTCGATTTGGGGAAACCGAGGCAAACTGACTCTGCTGTCGTTTCAACGTTGCTCCTCCAGAATAAGAGACTAGCTCGTACTTAGTGCACCATCCCGCTCGGTACGACTGCAATATACACTATGTGATCAAAAGTATTCGGACACCTGACTGAAAATAACTTACAAGTTCTTGGCGCTCTAAATCGATAATGCTGGAATTCAGTATGGTGTTGGCCGACCCTTAGCCTTGATGACAGCTTCCACTCTCGCAGGCATACGTTCAATCAAGTGCTGGAAGGTTTCTTGGGGAATGGCAGCCCATTTTTCACGGAGTGCTACACTGAGGAGAGGTGTAGATTACGATCGTTGGGGCCTGGCACGAAGTCGGCGTTCCAAAACATCCCAAAGGTGTTCTATAGCATTCAGGTCACGACTCGATGCAGGCCAGTCCATTACAGGGATGTTATTATCGTGTAAGCACTCCGCCACAGGCCGTGCATTATGAAAAGGTGCTGGATCGTGTAGAGAAATGCAATCGCCATCCCCGAATTGCTCTTCAACAGTGGGAAGCAAGAACGTGCTTAAAACATCAATGTAGACCTGTGCTGTGATAGTGCCACGCAAAACAACAAGGGGTGCAAGCCCCCTCCATGAAAAACAAGGCCACACCATAACACCACCGCCTCCGAATTTTACTGTTGGCACTACACACGCTGGCAGATGACGTTCGCCACATTGTGTACCGTGAGTCGTCACTCCACACAACGTTTTTCCGCTGTTCAAACGTTCAATGTTTTCGCTCCTTACACCAACCGAGGCATCGTTTGGTATTTACCGGCGTGATATGTTGCTTATTACCAGTCGCTCGACCGTGAAATCCAAGTTTTTCTCCTCCCGCCTAACTGTTATAGTAGTTGCAGTGGATCCTGATGCAGTTTGGAATTCCTGTGTGATGATCTGGATAGTTGTCTGCGTATTATACATTACGACCCTCTTCAGCTGCCGGCGGTCTCTGTCAGTCAACATACGAGGTCGGCCTGTACACTCTTGTGCTATACGTGTCGCTTCACGTTTCCATTCTCTATCACATCGGAAACAATGGACCTAGGGATGTTTAAGAGTGTGGAAATGTCGCTTACAGACGCATGACACACGTGACACCCAATCACCTGACCACTTTCGAAGTCTGTGAGTTCCTCGGAGCGCCCCATTCTGCTCTTTCACGATGTCTAATGACTATTGAGGTCGCTGGTATGGAGTACCTGGCAGTAGGTGGCAGCACAATGCACCTAATATGTGATCTCGATATAACACATGAGAAATGGAATGGCACGTTAATTATTGTGGCAAGTGTAAGGAGCCGCATTACCCTCGAAAAGTTTGCAAATGTAAGAACTTAATTGCTCTGTCGTTTTGTGAATAACGAAACTGTAGTTGGATTGCGTCGTTTTTCGACTTTTTTCTTTGTTACTACTGGGTGTAACTGGTTCATGATATTTCAATACTGTCGGAACCTGAATCTTTTGTGAAGTCTCTGTTGCCTGACATCATCTATATCACTGCAGTAATAAAAAAATGCTGTTATAATTCCGCTAAGATGGAAAAATATCCCAGTAAAAACAAAAATATTGCGAGGTATGTTTGTGGAATCGTTTGTGGTCTACATTTTAATTTCTTTCGACATATGGCTCGTCTCCATAGCAGTCGATTACGTTTTTGCCGCTAAGTCTGGACCGGTTCCTGTGGAATGTCAGCTACCGGCAGACATTTCTATGCCAGGTCTTTGCGATCGAATTCAGCGGCCTTTCTCGGTCAAAGGTTTCCTGTACTCAGAGGTGTGCCATGAAAGCAAGCCGTTAAACCTCGGCGTCGATCCAACGAACTTATTCTGTTAGTTGCTTTCCAACTGTTATCGAGCAGTTGCCGTCATAATGTCAACGACTTTACGAAAGTTTTCACCGTTGTCGAATAAGCGCTGTCGTGAGAAGCTGGAGTCTGAAACTGTCTGTGAAACTGGAAAACTTGCGAATGCAAATGGAATCCCATTTCTAACTGAATTTTGTTATGGTTGGAAACTTTAGGACAGTATTAGTTCTCTTAAAGTCATGTGTTGTCGCATTCAGATATGTTACAATTTCAAATTTTTGTGCAGGACAAAAGGCACAACAGAAGTTCTGAAACGTGATTAGAAACTGAGAAAGGAAGAAAGAATATAAGGTCCAGACTGACTCTATGTGGCTGTTCCGCCACTTTCTGCATCCACATAAGTAGTAGCTGACTAAACATGGAATTAATAACTGAATGTGTAGTTGACGTAGAGTTATGGTTGTTGTGGTGTTGAAGATAACACATGTTCTTCAGTATGAAACTTCTATAAAAATCTACCTCTGCCATCTATCTCAGGAATCTAAAAATCTACATTTACACACGACCCCTGCCTCCGCAAGTCACTTAACCAAGCATGCCGAGGCCTACACAAAGTATACAACATTCCTCCCTACATTTCTCTTCCTTTTCGGCTAGGTTTGGGTACGCTGCAGGAAGGACTGTAGGTCCCTCTTTGAATGAGCCTGAATTCTGTAATTTTATTCTCATGGTGACAATATACTGCACCCCACTGGATTACATGAGGCATTCCTGCGATCGTTCTCGAGCTAAATAAAAATCCGTAGGATCATCCGCTCAATTCTTCTTCGAATCTTCTCTCCCTCTCTTTCTCTCTCCCACAAATCCAATTTGAACGTTGACCGACGACCAATACTCAAGAATCAGTTCAACGAGAGGGAATTTTCTTAATATCCTCATTCCTTAGTGAAGTACCCTACCACACTATATTTTCCAATCAACTGCAGACTGCTAGCACTATTTTATCTGCTAAATCACTTGCAACACATTCTATAACTTTCAGAGCCACACTTTTCATTTGCAAAACTAAAATGTTTTGTATTATGTGGCATGTTTACTGATAACATGTAATAGCAAGAAAAGAAGTAATCGAAGTGCGGGACACTGCCTTTGGCATTCCCTCTTTTTAACGAGTTTTCTACAATACCACTAGCACCAGAAAGTGACGCTACCTTGATAAATTCGTTTATGGAAGCAATTTATAATTTTGGGTACTCATGCACTCACTGTAATAAGTGTGACAACATGAATTAAACACCCTTTAAAATGGTTAACAAGCTCAATAATACTGACGTAATCATTTCTCGACTTCGCCTTGAATTAATATATAACATAGATCCTAATCACTGTTAATTAGCAATATCTGTATTTAGACATGAAACTATGTTCAAACGACGATAGAATTTGTTTCTAAACTGCAAATACTGTAAAGGCAAAAACAAATTCATAACGCATATGCCATCACTAGCCAAAATGAGAGAATTTATTGGAACCCTAACATTGGGCTATGTAATTATTGTTGATATTTTAATATGGGAAACACATATTAAACGACTATTATAACATAGCAGTGGTATAACACTATGAAAAAATGTTTCACATTTGCTGTCAGTCTACTGCGAACTTGTAATCTATCATCGTGTCAGTCGGGGTGGAGGGGGGAAAGGGGGGGGGGGTTTCAACGCTACTGACATTTGGTTTATTCGGAATGCTGTCTGTCCTCTTGCCGATGAAACTGACATTGATTGGTTTATTGCGTAACGAGCAGTCCATGTTGCCAGCCGAATCAACATTGCTCCACATAAAGCCGATTCTACGAATCATTAAGTTATTGTGCGTGTCGGTGAAATGCGATAACAGCTGACAGCTTAAATACCGACCAGTAAATTCAGATAAGCGTATCTCTGTTTCAATTACGTGCTATAAAAATTACCTTAAACGAAATGCATTGCAGGAATCGTGACTCATAGAGGCGAAGGTGTGTCATAGAACCAATTCGTTGGGCCCAAATTCATACAGAAATTAAAGAGCACAAGCAATACTTCGGCTGGAGGGCACATTCAACATTTATGAAAGGTCAATGAAAACGGAATATGTCGTCTCAATCGACATTCCGTACATAGTTATCCAGATACTATGCGAATCCGAATAGCCAGTAAGAAACAGCCGAGAATGTTATTTGTTTTCTTCGACATACTGTCACTGAAATTTTTGTTAAATAAAAAATATCTGCTGTCCACGCCAGTGAAATGTGTGGATGAATGTTAACATGATTTGGATGGGATGGGAAAAATTCAGAGATTGGAATAAATGAGTCGCAGGTAGATTATAATAGTTTTAGCAAAAGTATGGGGCCAGTTTGTTTATCATCTAAATGTTTGTCGTGCGTTCGTTGGTAGCACCTGAATAACTGTGAAAGGTCAGCGGAAACTTTGATCCTAAAAAAAAGGTAATAAATTCTCCAAGATTCATGAAAAAGATATACTCTTGTAAAACCGGATGGTTCTTTTGAAATTAAAAACTTTTAGTCCCATGGGCAAACCTAAATTCTGAGAGCAAATCTGGAGTAACTCCATACTCTACTATTGCTATTCAGCGTGGCAGTTCACACGCAAAGTTGTGGGAAGTGGAGGCTGAAAGACTCTATGATGCAGGTACATTGGCCTTCGCTGCAAATGTCTTCAAGATGGGCGAAGTTTTTATGTACTTCAAATGGCTCTGAGCACTATGGGACTTAACAGCTATGGTCATCAGTCCCGTAGAACTTAGAACTACTTAAACGTAACTGACCTAAGGACATCACACAACACCGTCATCACGAGGCAGAAGAAATTCCTGACCCCGCCGGTTTTATGTACTGCTTCAGGTAATGCTGGTAACTCATCTTTACATTGTTCACCGTCTTATTGTGTATGCAGCCAGACGATATTACAAAACGTGCACAACATCTCTCCTGTCAATCTTCCTTGCTTCGATTATATGCTCGAGTGACCATTTTAGGGGGAGGGGGGGGGGGGGAGCCGGCTTTACATTGAAACATCGAGCACATTTAGCTGACATTGAACCCTGATCGTCGTCTATTGTTACAGAGTACTGTAATTCGTTTAGAAATGTCATCCTGATCGTCAACGGTGGCGCGTCATCTGTAGATCAAAGACTCCACGACTGTCACGCAAGATGTGTCATCGGTTTACAAAACCGACTACTGTGCGTCAAGAGTAATATTCACTGCAAGCCTGTGACTCAGTAGTTTAAAAAATAATCGAAGTTAGGTTGACAGAAGATTGTAACAACCGTGCACTATTTCCGTCTAAAGAGGGCGTGGAATAATTGAAAATAAATATCAAGTGCAATCGCGATATTACTTGCTTATAGGGTGCGCAAATCCCCGAGACATTTTGCAGTACGTATATACCGACAAACATCCCACGTGTAATCTAATATTTCACTCCCAAGTTTTTTAGCTCCTGATGATGAGATAAACGTAGTGCGCGCATCATTGAGCGTATTTAGTACAAAAATGTAGCTGCAAACACTGTAAGAATGTAGAGAGCTATAAATGCGGGAAATCCTAAAATTTTCCGTCGTGTCTACTTTGCTAGCTGCCTAAATACCTGGCCATCAAGTGTCAGTTTGTCAAATACACGCTGGGTGTTGTGCGGTGGAATCTAGCTAAGTTACCTTTCGGTTCACAGCATGTAGTTCGTTTGTAATCAAGTTACTTCTCTAGCACATAGTTTCACTGCTACCTCCAGGCATTCTGTTGGGTAAAAAAACCACGCCGGGCTAAAATAAAGCTCTCATCGTAAACGAATAATGACAGGTTACCGGCTGCAAGCATCATCCACATCTGACTTTGGTATGCAGCCCGTAAGACAGCAGGGAGACACGAGAATGGCAAGTAGAAGAAAAGCAACGACTATGTAACATCTCGGTTGGTTTTGTTCTGCAAACAACTAGCGGTGAGCGCTTTTCTTATTTTAATCCATGTATACTGTAGCTGATGGTTTGAAATTTCTCAGAGAACAAATCAGTGTATCATAGATCGGGAACGCTGATAGAATATCTTCTTGTGAGCTAACAGAAGGAAGAGACAGTGATGGTCTCTACGTAGTCTTTCGTAGAATCAGTTGACCAACAAAAATAGCTTGCTGTCCAGTCACTCACGCGTGAGAATACCCGACTAGTCTACGTCAATATTACCAAGTTGAAAGACGGTTTAAGAATTAATCAAGACATGTCTGTGATTTCTCATACCACTTGTGTTCCTGTCTTCTGCCTATGAAAAAAAGCCTTTCCGTCAGGCTGCGCCTGTAAACACACACTGTTGTCACAGTAGCAGTTCAACAGTGTCATCTCTCCCAAGTAATGCCCTGAAGAAACGACTACTGCTGAATAGACTTCTGCTTACACGGTTTATGCACAACAGTGCGCTGCCCCACCGCACAACTCGCACGTGTTCAACAACGGAAGCAGTGTTGATAGATCGCTACGGCACTGTAGCATCTCAGAGGTCGGCAACGCGGTACTCAAGCAAATATGAGTCATTCCATGCAGAAAAGTAAAATTTTCAACCTGACCATCTCACATTTCTTTTAAATTTAGTGCATCCAATGATCTAGATAAGAGATGGGGACCAACCAATTTGAAGACGTAAATGGTAACTGTGAAAAATGTTACAACCCAGCTAAGTATGGAAACTGTGAAATTTACACTCATCTGTCTCAACATAGGAGAGCATGCATAAATCTGCGCGGAGTGGCTGCGCGGTTTGAGGTGCCATGTCACAGATTGCGAGGCCCCTTCCTCCAGAGGTTCGAGTCCTCCCTCGAGCATGGGTGTGTATGTTGTTCTTAGCGGAAGTTAGTTTAAGTAGTGTGTAAGTCTTGGGACCGATGACCTCAGCAGTTTGCGCCCTTAGGAATTCACACACATCTGAATATTTTTTGAGCATGCATAAAAGTAATGCCTCGGAATATCTTATGTGAAAACCCTTAAAGCTTTTTAAATACATAAACTTTATTAACATTGTACTTCTTTATTTTTCATGTCTACATATTTATTTCTCAGCATAATCACCCAGGCGATGAACACATTTCTTCCAACAAGAGTCAGAGTAGAATGTTTGACTTTACTGACGTAGCCACACAATCACCAGTGCTTGCACCGCTTCATCACTATCAAAGTAACGTCTCAGATGTTCTTTAAGTTTTGATAACATATGAAAATCAGACGGGGCAAAATCAGAAGTATACAGAGGATCATCGAAGACTGTTTGCCCAAGGCACCGGATTGTTGCAAATGTCGCAGTGCTTGTGTGTGATCTGGATTGTTATGCTGAGGGAGAGGGTGCCCCAGTTGTGGACGAACTCTTCGCATTCGTGCTTTCAGTTTTATGAGGCTCTCTCACACACCGATGTAGTCACGTTACGTACCGCCATATTACACCCTACAATTTGGAGCCCTCTAGCGGCAGACGGTTGCAACTTGCGTCAGCGAAGCGGGAAAGTTGAACGAGTAAGATGCATGGCAATCATGTGATGCTTCAGCCGATATTGAGAACAGAAAAAATATATGGGGGCGTTCATTTTCTGCACGCCCTCGTATATGACTAGAATTCTGTTTCTAATGCAGATACGCAAAGGAAACAAGATTGAAAAGCTAATGCAACATGGAGTATTCCTAGGAATTTTCAAATGCATGTCCACTGAGCTTCACCTTGGACTCCACATTCAATTTTCCTCAAAAGAATTATTTTGTTGCTCCAGCCTGTGATTATGAACTTGGTAAATATAAAGATGGCACTCTAAAGGCGTAAAGGCCAAGAGTGTATTTCGTTTACATCACTACACTAACGAAATGCCGTAAGCAGTGTCTAAACGTGAAACACAAATTACTGAAGAGTATTGTTCATAGGTAATGTTGAACAACACTACCATTTATCGCTGTAGTGGTATGACAATCCATTTACAGTGTAACTTCAATGAAATGGCAATAATAAGTGGTTACAATTCGTCCCTCTACTCTACAATTAAACTGTTAAAGTTGACCGTATCCAAAACAGGGAGAGTGTATATCCTTTCAAATGGAGTTATTGGATCCACTCTTGTGAGACTGTCACGTCTTCTGGTAATACAACTGTCTAGTTTGCCAGGAAACACAAATTATGGAAATGGTTCACATGGATGTTTCTTAATAAGTTTATAAGACGTACAACACATCAAAGTCTGTCATACATACAGGCAAGAAATCCATGTATCTGTGTTAAAATTTTATTCACTGTAGCAATCACTGAATCTTCTCTGTTCACTAATGAAGTGGACTATATCTTTGTCTTTACTATATCTGTGTTAGTAGGTGGTCCAGTACGAAGCTTACGGATACCTGGAATCGTCCTTTTACTCTTGAAATGCTGCTTCAGCTTAGCAGCGTTTTCATCATAAAGAGAAGCCGATATATAATGGAAAACAGGTCAAAAAATATTTTATTTGCACCACTGAAATAACTGTTGTGGTGTCAAAACATGACTTGGGGCTGGCAAATGTGGCTAATCTCTTTACAGTCCCTGCAGCTCTATCACAAAGTTGCTGTAGTAAAAAAATATGATTCCCCTATGACATCAAAATATTCCTGATAGGAGGACCGATTCATGAAATGTTTTATTGCGTTGGCAGCACATTCATCCGAAAAGTAACGAATGTACTTTGGCGTTGTAAAACGGTATTTTAAGAAACTAATGAATTTGTGCTGGAGATAATACAACACACAAGCGCACACACACACACACACACACACACACACACATTGCGCTGAAGTGGAAAGAATACCACACACACACACACACACACACACACACACACACACGCACACACAGTGCTGAGAGACGTCAGATATTTCCACATGTGGCACATGGGGTGTTTCATTAGCATTTGCGTCACTCTAGCAAGCCACAAATGGGTTAACTATAACCTGTGAATTATTGCAGAGGGATAGCCGGACTTAATCTGGATTGTTAAAGGAGTAACTGTATGCAAAATCACAAGCAACAGTCATTTACTTTTTCTTTAGTCATAGTAAAGGACTGATATTACTGCTGCATGATACATGAATGTTAAAGCTGTTGTAACCTCAAGGCAAACAGCTCAATGAAATCGTCTGTTGATTATTTGATAAGCTCTAGAGCTGCCTTGGCTATAGTTAACCAACAGCCTTTCACACCAAACAGATCGTCAGTCAGTCTTGTCACACTTGGCCAATAGGAACAGGCACATAAAAAACGTGTTGGGCGAGAAGACTTGAATATAATAAATAGTAAATAATGCTTATATGACAGTAATGTGTGTTCTTCACACTTTGTTGGTTCTTTTAATTTACGCACTGCAATGTATAACTTAGAATTCTGGTGTGAGACACATGCACAAACAACATGTCTCGCATTGGTATTGACCAGAAGACAGTGCTTTGTGCGCAGCACACAAATTTTGAGAATCCAGTTTTTACATTTTGGCATGTCTGTTTCTAATTTGCAAGGAATTCCTCATGCCTATGTAAAACTAGGTGCTTCTGCTTATGTGCTTCAACTCCATTTTCTTTCACAGAGACATAGGCTTTTCTTCTTGGCCTCACATGGCTCATATTACTATCACAGTAAAAATTACACACACACACTCAACTGTTTTCTCAGACAGTGTCTTACCTGGCTTTGGATTTGGTGACATTAATATATCATTTTCTGCTACAAACTGTTTTCCTAGCCGTACCGTGTAAACTGAAGTGGATAATTCTTTCATGTTTTTCCTTATACTCCCAGCCCGCATCTCGTGGTCGTGCGGTAGCGTTCTCGCTTCCCACGCCCGGGTTCCCGGGTTCGATTCCCGGCGGGGTCAGGGATTTTCTCTACCTCGTGATGGCTGGGTGTTGTGTGCTGTCCTTAGGTTAGTTAGGTTTAAGTAGTTCTAAGTTCTAGGGGACTTATGACCACAGCAGTTGAGTCCCATAGTGCTCAGAGCCATTTGAACCAATTTGAACCTTATACTCCCGCTTTCTGGAAGTACAGTCTATATTTTGTCACTCATGTTATTTGAGTTGTGAAAAGTATGTTTCAGTTGGGCTATGACTTCACTTTCCGCATTTCTTTTTCACGCTCTTCTTTTCCCAGCTATCCCACATAAGTATGTTCCAGTACTGAGGTAACCTTTTTCAGATTTTGTATTGGATACTTTTTCTTGCTCTGAAGCTTCATTTTTTTCACAGCAGATTCACGTAAATACTAAAGGCTAGTCTGGTATCCCGACCTGGCGCGTTTGGTGATCCACCGGACGGTACGGACATCCATAACAGCCGCTAGGCAGCACTGCTGCAGTTGCGGGCGCTGCGGTCGACACGGAATGCGCAGCCGTAGTGCTACGTTTCCCTGGATGCGGAAGCACATCGCAGCATGCTGCGGAATACGCTTCCGTCTTAAAAGGCCACTCCCCATTACAACGCGGCAGAGCGGCACGCAGAAACGCCGTCGCCAAACGTTTTCCGCGGTGTCTCGGCGGCTTATTGGCGTTTCCGTCTGAAAGTGGCAGACGCTAGTGGTAGCCAATGAGGGACCGCGACTGACGTACGGGGCTTGACCCACCGAAGAGCGCGGTGCATTTAACTGCACTATGAACACACACGAAAGAAAGACGAAGTTGGGTGAAGATATTCCAATTTTTTAAATTTTCTTTGCGATCTATTCTTTCACATATTTCATCATTCATGTTTTCTTATTTCGGATTTGATGAATTAAAAAATGGTTCAAATGGCTCTGAGCACTATGGGACTCAACTGCTGAGGTCATTAGTCCCCTAGAACTTAGAACTAGTTAAACCTAACTAACCTAAGGACATCACACACATCCATGCCCGAGGCAGGATTCGAACCTGCGACCGTAGCGGTCTCGCGGTTCCAGACTGCAGCGCCAGAACCGCGCGGCCACTTCGGCCGGCTTTGATGAATTACCGTTCATAATTGTTCGTTATCTCATTATACAGGGTGAGTCGCGTAAGACGTAACACCCCCATTATTCCGGGGCCGATTGCAGATATCGACAAGCGTTGTTCGGCGAACCATTGCCGACTATGGGGCACATACTTTGGTACATGCGCAATAATCACAACGTTTATATTGACCGAGTGGTGTTCGGCGAATCATAACGGACTATGGGGCATATACGTTGGTACATGCACAATAATCACAACGTTTATATTGACCGAGATAATGAGGCAAGTACATGTTTTTTAAATGGAACGCTGTACTTTTTTTTACCATCATTCGAACGCTCTGGAAAAGACGCGTATAGTGATGTAACGCATATTGCTATTGTGATTCAAATTTCGCTCAAAAGACGCTGGAAAATATTGTACGATTGAAGGTCGAGGCGGTCGGAAGCGGTTGCAGACTGTAAACACGCCTCGCGCGACCCGCAGGCCGAGTTGCCGGTCTCTATGCAGCATGCACGGCCTACGCTACGAAGGTAAATCCTCATCCGCCCTCTTTTAAGCAAAGTTTGAATCACAATAGCAACATGCTTTACATCACTACACGCGTCTTTTCCAGAGCGTTCGAATGATAGTAAAAAAAAGTATAGCGTCCCATTTAAAAAACATGTACTTGCCTCATTATCTCGGTCAATATAAACGTTGTGATTATTGTGCATGTACCAACGTATATGCCCCATAGTCCGTTATGATTCGCCGAACACCACCTGTCGATACCTGCAATCGTCCCCAGAATAAAGGAGGTGTTACGTCTTACGCGACTCACCCTGTATAGCCGACAGCATTTAGAAAAGCACTCGCCCCAGAACAAAAACTTTCTATGACTCTTACAATAGCATTTAATACTGCAATTTGCGGTACCTAAAGACAGTTAACTATCATGGTAATACCTTATCTTTTATGTGGTAGGTATTTATTTATAAATGAAATAGTCTGACAGTTGATCCTCAGTATTTGCTATTTTAAGATCACATATCGTGACCACACTGTGACTGGTTGGTATTGAAACAAGCTATGAAGTAGTATCAAATGGCTCTAAGCGCTATGGGACTTAAATCTCAGGTCATCAGTCCACTAGACTGACAACTACTTAAACATAACTAACCTGCCCGAGGAAGGATTCGAGCCTGCGACCGTAGCAGCAGTGCTGTTCCGGACTGAAGCGCATAGAACCTCTCGGTCACAGCGGCCGGCAAGAAGTAGCATCACAATACACATCACCATCTCTAAACTGCTATTAACGTTATCATAGCAAAGACGGACGTATATCTAACACCCGTCGATCACAGTAGCACAAGTTAACTAGCCTGGTAACACCACAGATAATGAACAGACTGAGCGGATGTACTATAAAATAAAGTAAATTAGACAGCTAAGAGTGACACAAATTCAAAATATGATGAGAGACTGGATTTAGGTAGCAGGGATAGCTAGAGGAAGTAGAACATGGGGTCAGGGGAAGGAATGAAGGGGGAAGGTACCTGGTAGAATTTTTCACGGAGCATAATTTAACCATCGCCAACTCTTTGCTTAAGAATCATGAAAGAAAGGTGCTAATGTGGAATAGAGTTTTCGAAACCAGATTTTAAATTGTAAGACATTTTCAGGTGCAGATGCAGACTTCAAAATGGTTCAAATGACTCTGAGCACTATGGGACCTAACATCTCAGGTCATCAGTCCCCTAGAACTTAGAACTACTTAAACCTAACCAACCTAAGGACATCACACACGTCCATGCCCGAGGCAGGATTCGAACCTGCGACCGTAGCAGTCGAGCGGTTCCAGACTGAAGCGCCTAGAACCACTCGGCCACACTGGCCGGGGCAGATGCAGACTGGCGATAATTTAGTGGTTAACGCAATTTACAACTAAAGAGATAGCAAAAGGTAGAACATTGAGAAGATAGAACCTGAATAAGATCAACAGTTTGTCGACGATCTCAAAGGGATCATTAGACAACGACTGACTGAAACAGAGAAAGGGGTATCTTTAAGAGAAGAAGTAATGACGTCAGCAGAGGCTGTTTCAACAGCCTTGAATTTTACCCTTAGCCTTCCTTGCTCTGGGATTTTGCACTTGGAAAAGATAAATGCCAAAATTAAATTAAATAAAAAAACTTTGGAGCAAATAGAACCAACTGTACGAATATTGAGAGCTCAGACTGTAAGGCAGAACTAAGTAAAGAAGAGAAGGCTGTAAGGTGTAAGGAATATGTAGACGGGAGTGGGGTGGGGTGGGGGGACTATACGAACTAACCTGAGCACAATGTTAGACTCCTGTGAAATGACTGAACACGTGTGGCAATACTGATCCTACCAATCTTCATAAATAGACTGAAGAAAGGCAAACATGTGTTTGTATCATTTGTAGATTTAGAGAAAGTTTTTGACAAACTTGATTGCAATACACTCTTTGAAACTTTGTGAGTATCAGATGCAAGATTATCTATAACTTGTACAGAAACTTGACTACAGTTGTAAGACTTCAAGAATTTGAAGGGGAAGCAGTAGCTGAGAACGCAAAAGTAGAAAGGATTTAAAATGCAGCAAGAAAAGCGTTTCTAAAAAAGAAAAAAATTGTTGATATAGAACAGAAAATTTAAATGTTGGGTGGTATCTTTTGAAGGCATTTGTGTGGAGTGTAGGTTTGTATGTAAGTGGAACGTAGACGATAAAAATTTGTGTCGAGAAGACATTCGAAATCTGGTGCCAAAGAAGAATGCTGAAGATGAAATACGTACAGTCGTGGACAAAACGAGCGAGTACCCTCGCCTTTTCATTATGCAGATCCGCACAGCTTTAAAGTCTGCTACACAGTATAACAGGCAAGGCGACGAAGTGCTACCAACATACTATGCAGAAGCGTGAAATTGACAAACTATCCAAACTTTGTTAGACTGTTTTCAATCATATGTAAGACTATACGAGCGTTGGAACTTAAATACTGGCAACTATTTATTCACAACCGATAAAAAAGAGTTACATGTTTGCACCTGTTACTGTCCTTCAAAGTAATCACCAGCGTTGTGTAGAACCCGTTGCCGTTACTCGCTAATAACAGTATTTTGTTATTTCGATAAACATCCCAAATGATTGTCACACAAACGGTGGCATAAAGGTAGAAAATTTATATTTTAGAGTCCAGAAAGCTCTATGCAACAGAAACTGCGGATCAGTTTGCCATTTTCATTGCGAAATTGCCGGATTATTCATTTATGAGGTAATAATAGAGGGCTGTTTGCCTGGGTTGTCTGCTAGCGTAGTGAAAGGTGTTTGCTACTTCAAGGGAGGTCTGGTTTGTTTTCGGTTGTAATCTCGACGGAGGCAGATAGACTATCAGTAAAGCAATTTTAAGAAATTCTCGCGCCCCCTATACATTTTATTGCTACATTTATTCTGTACTGGCACCTTGTGGATGTCAATATGAAACTCTTGTAGAATTTCATACTTGTTACTGCCTTCCTTTTTCCGCATCTGTCAATAATTGAATTAACTTACGTGTGGCACTGAATGAAAGTTGACACAAACCGTTTCGTGGCCGAAAGCGCAAAATATTTTGCTAATTCGTAACGATCTGGGGTACTTTGTCTTACTATAACAGTTGTGTTATCTCGATAAGCTGAAATTCATTTTTATTAGTACAGTTCCTGCTAATTAGCATTTCTTCTTTCATTTATATCTTATATTTACGTGTTGTGTTTAACACACTAATCAGCATTAATATAGTCTTACACATGATTGAAAACAGTCTGACAAAGTTCGGATAGTTTGTCAATTTCACGCCTGTGCATAGTATGTTGGTAGCACTTCGTCGCCTTGCCTACTATGCTGTGTAGCGGACTTTAAAGCTGTGCGGATGAGCATAACGAAAAGGCGAGGGGTCTCGCTCGATTTGTCCACGACTGTACATCGTATAAATAATGAAGTTATATTGAAACAAACTGAGGAGAAAAAGGAAACTATGGCACAACTTGTCTAAAGGGAGGGATTGGTTGTCAGGACATATTATGATTCATCAAGGAATCGTCATTGTGGTAATGGAGGCAAAATTGTAGAGTGAGAGACCAATGCTTAATAACGGTAAGCAGATTCGAATAGATGTAGGATCCAGTAATTATGTAGAGATGAAGTGGGTTACACAGGTTAGATAGTGTGTTGCGTTGTATCAACAGTCCTCAAGCTGAGCCGGCCGCGGTGGCCGTGCGGTTCTAGGCACTTAAGTCCGGAACCGCGTGACTGCTACGGTTGCAGGTTTGAATCCTGCCTCGGGCATGGATGCGTGTGATGCCCTTAGGTTAGTTAGGTTTAAGTAGTTCTAAGTTCTAGGGGACTTATGACCTCAGATGTTGAGTTCCATAGTGCTCAGAGCCATTTGAACCATTCTTCAAGCTGAAGACCACTACAAACAGATAGTGAGACGAATTGTATTTCTTGTTCACGCAATCCAGCAGCAACCAATAATACCTTTTATTAGCTACGTTAGTTGCGTATTTATTTTCAGAATATTTGTTTAATGTAGCCTCTTGTAACTTGTGATGTATTTGTGTATACATCGCTATTACTCAGTGCAAACAGCCTTGTATGAGAAAACAGTTACAGCTTCAGTGCTGGCGACTGTGACTTGTAGCAGGGATACCGCGTATGCTGCCGATCATCACAACATCGCATGCGGAGTCCTGCTACTATTTCACAATACTGATGTGGTCTGTTCTGCAGGATACATGTAAAATATCCACTTAGCATCATGTGTATAGATGGACACGAACAAACAGAAGCTGTCACCAATCGAGACCAGTAGCGCATATTTTCACAACACCTGTATGTGTGTGTGTGTGTGTGTGTGTGTGTGTGTGTGTGTGTGTGTGTGGGTGGGTGGGTGGGTGGGTGTGTGGGTGTGTGGGTGGGTGGGTGGGCGGGTGGGTGGGATAGTGGGTGAGTGGTATTCAGCCAGTGGCCATCTCAGTTGGTAAATAATGGACTCTGTTGATCATTTTCACAGACAAAATCCTTTCTGACATACAGCTTCCTAACATACCCATTGTCAAAACTTTCAACAGAAGCCTCAAATAATATGGCTATTTGCAGAGCATTCTTCCATAAGTGCCAAAAGCTATCTTAGCACCTGCAGCAGAGAATGACAGGTAAGACCTGTCAGAACCAAACAGTTCTTTATAAAGATAATTTGTGCTTAGAAGATCTAATGAAAAGTTAAATGTTCTGGCTTCAAAGACGTTCCTGATCACTGAGGGAAATGCTTCCTGCAAACCTGCACATGCTGGTCTGAACAATAACAAAATACCTGTCTGCTGATCACCCATTCCTAAACATATTTCCCACCTCATACTCATTGTGACTGAGCAAACACAAGTATCGTCAAAATCCTTCACAGCAGAATGTCATAGGCTACATTTCCTAGTAAAAAATCTGGTCTAATCTGTTACGTTCTGCAACGAAAACCACCTGATATTGCTCCAACTCGTGAATCATATCCATGGCTGCTGCCATCCTCCATGGTGATGTGTAGCCACCTTGCACTAAGCTGGTACCACCAGCCAACATCCCTGACATATTCCCCAAACTTGAAGTTTGCCGTGTAGCAGGAGCACTTGCATCTATTTTTAAACAGATACATTGCGGGGTCCACCACCATCCCATCCATGATGCGCCAGCAAAGAGAGAAGTTAGGATAGGAACAATTTTTTTAGACAACATAGTTGTATGGAGATAAACAGCGATTAATTTACTGATAATCAATTATTCAAAATGACAGTCCCAATCGCATTATTTATTTTGCCGCGAAACGATTTCAACCCGCGATGGGGTCATCTTCAGAGCAATTTACACTATTTGGAGTCGTCACCCTGCCTGTGCATAGTTGGTAACTAGTTACCAATTGCCCTGACGATGACCCCATCGCGGGTTGAAACCGGCTGGCGGCAAAATAAATAATGCTATCGTGACTGTCATTTTGAATAATTGACGATAGGAAAATTGTGTCTCAAACTTCACTCAGGGAAGGGCATCTTCCGGTAAATTCAGAACTTATGGTCCGTCCAAAAACACTCACAGGACTTCCATAGCTGTGTGCTGCAATATGGCAACATGAAGGCTCAGACACTGCTGCCATAATCAGCCCACATGTATCGTATCATGTTCCTTGTTGCCGAGAGATGGAGTTCGCTACTGTATTATGCTTGTAAAAAAGAAAGAAAGAGAGAAAGAAAAACACTACAAATCTATGAATGGAATGACATAACTAACATCACAGAACTGTACGTATCTCCATGCCACCACATCCTATGTTAAAGTTCAAACTTTACTCTCAATCACTGGGAGGGTAAGAATGTTCCAGAGATGCCCTGACTTATTCCCCTGCCTGCGTTAACTGGCAAGCACCGCCCATAGTGTCAACTGCCAGTCCCAGCTCCATGGCCTCACACCACACTGGCTGGGTACCATGAGTCAGTCCTACAGACGAGAAAAGCGTGAAAGAAAATGAAGTTGTGTGTCTAATAACCACGCTGCGCTGTCCTACTCCAGAAAAAAAAGAAACACCTCGTAGTAATAACACTCACGAAACATACTTCACTATCCAGGAGAAGTGTCCTGCCGTTGTGCCTGGTCTTATGAAATGGAACGGGACTGCTGTACACTGTGTGAGCAGTCATTCCCGAGAACCATTTATGAATGTAAACCCAAGTTTGCTTCGCAATAGACTCATTGAGACAATCATGGACATGCAATAATTCGGCGTTCCTTACATCTGCTATACGTCGCGATAATTACTGCTACTCATGTTTCCAGCCACGAGTCAACAAGCCAAGCACAGTCGTCTTAGGAAACCAGCCACATACTTATCATTGTAATTACAATGAAATATTATGATGGCAGCGCCAATCTGGTGACATTCAACAATGAGTGAAGTATCGGAAATACCTCCTCCTGATGACTACGGCTCTGGAAATCAATTTCCCATGTAAATCTATATCCTCCTTATGACAAATATCATTTTACACGTAAAATCTTTTGTACCCCTTAAGGCTATCGATGCACTGAAATCGCAATTTTCCACATCAAATCTATAGCTTTCTTACGACCGGACACATTCTGTTCATTTCTTATCCACATCACTTTCTTTGAACATGTCGGAACACAGACCACAGTAGCTTTACACTCCAAAACATACACATTTAACAAGCAGTGCAATCATCAGTTATATGTGTATAGCGTCCAAAAACGTTGTCATATGTCCACACTCACAGCAGCTAGGTGTCTCAATTCTCCTCAGGTGTAGGAAATTATTTGACAGTTAAGTCTTCCAGCCAGTCAGTTTCGAGAACAGACTCCATGTACTTTCAATCAGCACTTCCACAAAATGCTACATCCCGCCAAGACACTTTCAAACAAGTGTTGTAAAGCACAGGCGCCTGTCACTGTGTGTTAATCGACAGCACTCCCACGGACTGAAGGTTTGGAAAGACATCACTAATTGGTGTACTGCAATAAACATTGCAGTCGATCATTCGACAAAGAACATGTGAGGATTTGCTTAGCCGAGCCGATGAGGGGATGTTCTGCATATCCATGATATTCAGATGTATTGCCTGCTGTGTCTGCAGATCCAATTGAACCCTTGCATTGGGCTACTACGCGAGAGTTTACGGAATGAATATATCACCCTTGTGGTCAGATGTATAAATCAATGCATTGTAATCCCAATATCCCATGTCAAATCTATCCTCCCCTTATAGCTAGACATACGTAATTTTTTATAGGATTAGTAGTCTGCTCACTTCCCACACATGTGTGTGTGATATATCGGAATACTAACCACAATAACTTTACATTCTAACAGCATAAAATTCTCGACAAGTAGCGTGATTATCATTTATATGCATATAGATTCCAGAAAATTGTGGTATGTCCACACTCACACCAGTTGGATATCGTTCCACACTGCATATCACAGCTTTCGAGTAGCAAAACCCTTCCGCCACAGCAGAAAAACCCTTCTGACCCATCATCGTTATCACATGTTTGTCAAGGAATAAAGGACATGAGTACAAATAAAAACTCCTCACGTCTTATATATGCATTATGTACATTCTTGCATGATAGTCAGCATATGCTAGAGCAGGAAGAACCAACACACTTGATGCAGAAATGATAACTTACAAGGGCATAGTTCTCCTCCCTCCCTCCCTCCCTCCCTCCCTCCCACCCATCCCCTAACCCTCATGTTGGTTTCTCCACTGACATTATCAAGTCTGCAGGATCTGAATACACAAATATACACTTAGCCCCATGTGTATAGATCAAGAAAAGTGAACGTAAGCTGGCACTACTCGAGAACAATGAAATTCTCCTACCTGTGTGCATGGTATGCAGACAGTGGAACTAAACAGTTCTTCGCAAACAAAATTCCTACCTAAAGTGTCCCATGAATTGTTAAGGATTCTGGCTTCAGAGATGTTCCTGACCGCTGAGGCGAAATGCTTCCTGCTAACCAAAACATGCCTGCCTTGTGAACAATAGCAAAATACCTATGTGCTGACCACCCCTTCCCAAATGTATATCCACATCTGATATTCATATTACTGAGCAAATATCTAACAGTATCACAGAGTTTTCAATACAGTATCCATTGAATCATTTTCATTGGTGCAACAACCTCACTCCTCCATGCATAATTTGCAGCTCCTGCAAGAGTAGGGGGAGATTTGGGATTTAATCGCAGCGCTGCTCATTTTTTACCCCCACACCCTGTTCGATTATGAATCGACCATGATACTGTATTATGTCTAGAGCAGGGTACATCCACGTGGGTAGTATGCATATGCATAGTGGTAATTATTTGTTTAGAAGCAAACCCAGTACTTACACACTTATCAAACTATTATGCATTGAGATCCACTTAACAAACAAATATAAGCCAGAACAAATCAATGTCAATGTTTCCTCCAGAAACAGCGGTCATCTTACTACCTCTCACACTTCGACCCAAATTGGAGCACTACAGTCTTTAGGTGACATACCAGCGGGATTTGCAGTCACTCGCCTCCTAGAAAGTCGCTTCTTAGTGGATGGATAACACCCTCAGTCCCTTAAACAATCATGCAAATGAATTTGAGCCTGACATATTCTTCTGCTTTAGCTCATCGACTTCTCCATTCCAAATTTTTGGGCTGCTTTCTTTAAGATTCCAGCTAATGAATCCGAACCTGACAAATGCAGTCTACTTCAGCTCGATCCAGATGTTTACTGCTAGGGATTTTGTGGTATTGAAGCTTCTGATGACAGTGTACTGGATTTATAGTCCTGTTAATGTTCAACTGATTCAGGAACGTTCAGGTCAGCAACCAACTCCAGCACTGGCTTTCCCAGCTAATTTCAGACAACTCGATAACTTACGAACATCCCACATCTAAAACAAATATACTACTAGTGACTGTACAGTGCATGGTGGAGGGTACATCACGCCTGTATTGTCGATTACTTTGTGTCTCAATGTCACACGCTGATCGAGTAAACAATTGCCTACATATATCCACACACATCGTAACTCATCCCCATGTTTCTAGGAGAAATACATCATCTTTCTGAGAGATTTTATTTTTACATCACATATTGAAATGTAGTATGCCAACCTATATGATCCTAGCTGCATCCATACCATGCTTTTGCTTCACAGGACAGTCACTTAACAAGCTTTGAGCTATTGTATAGATGTTACTGTTCAGGGTACACATCATTTACCAACAAGTGGATCTGTGAATGTAGTTGCTGGGATAGCAGCTGACAATGACCTCAGAGTTATAGAGCAAATTGGGAATGTATAATGAGGTAAGAAAGTGGGTCTTGTTCAAACAGAGTGGTGGAAACTGTGTGGCAAACTGATGTATATATCAAGGGCAGTTGACATTTAAGTATGACACATTCTGTCTCAGCATCCCCATGTAAGAGACATGGTTTCTCAGCTCTGACAGAGATAAACTTGAGAAATTTACAACGTAGATAGCTGCTAAAGCCGCCACACCCCATTTGAAAGTATTCATAATTTGGACTCCACATTCTACCAATAAGTTGAAGGCTGCTCGACAGCCGGCCGGAGTGGCCGAGCGGTTCTAGGAGCTTCAGTCTGGGACTGCGCGACCGCTATGGTCGCAGGTTCGAATCCTGCCTCGGGCATGGATGTGTGTGATGTCTGTAGATTAGTTAGGTTTAAGTAGTTGTAAGTTCTAGGGGACTGATGACCTCAGATGTTAAGTCCCATAGTGCTCAGAGCCATTTGAACCATCTGAAGCTGCTAGACACTTTAGAGCAGAACAAGCAGACATGAAGAATCACAGACATGTATACATGCTGAACAAGTGAACAAACCTAGTGAACAAAACACATACACAGTTCTCTTGGATAGTGAAGTACGTTTCGCGGTTACTATTACAGTGGGGTGTTTTTTCTTTCTCTTAAGCAGGATGGTAAATTGTGGTTATTAGACACACAATTTTGTTTTCTTTTGTAGTTTTCTCATCTGCAGGATTCTGTCGCTAATTCCATTGTGTTTTGAAACATTTGGCCTAAGGGAGCAATGTGCACCAGCAGTGGGACACGCGGCGCCTTTTTTTTTTTTTTTTTTTTTTTTTTTTTTTTACAAGCATAATACAGTAGCGAAGTCCGTCTCTCGATGACAAGGACCACCCTACAACACTGGCGAGCTGATTATGGTAGCAGTTTGCATCGCCCTACTTGCTGTCTATGGCGGTACACAGCTTTGGAAGTCCTGTGAATGTCTGCTGACAGTCCACACATAATGGAAGAGGCCCTCCCCAGAGTGGTGTTTAAGATACAACCGTTCCTATCCTAACTTTGCCCTTTGTGGGAGTACCATGGAGGGGATAGTGGTGGGTTTCTCGGCCTATCTGGTGATCATGAGCTTCACAGCTGTGGAATAGGGGCTTCTTCCCTGCAAGATATTTGTTTAAATATAGATGCAAGTTGTTCCTACTACACAGCAGACACTTTGGACATTAACTTTGGGGGATAAGTCATGGCTGCTGCCTGATGATGCTGGCTTAGTGGGAAGTGGCTACATGTCACAAATGAGGACGGCAGCAGCCATGGCTGTGATTCATGAGTTGGAGCAGTAATCAGCCTTTTTTCGTTCTGGGGTGTGATAGATGAGAACAGATTTTTTTATTAGGTGAGCCAATACCTAGTGAAATATAGCCTATGAAATTCTGCTTTAAAGGATTCTGACGATATTTTAGCGATGTGAAAATGTGTGTTTGTTCAGTCACTATGAATATGAAGTGGGATATATGCGTAGAAAAGGGTGATCAGCAGAAAGGCATTTTGATATTTTTCACAAGGCCACCATGCGTTGGTTTGCAGAAAGCATTTCCCTCAGCATTGAGGAATGTCTTTGAAGCCAGGGCACTTAACGGGTCATGAGATATTCTAAGCAGAAATTATGTTTATAAAGAACTGTTTGGTTTCGACAGGTATTACCTGCCTCTCTCTCTCTGCTGGAGTTCCTGAGGAAGCTTTTATCATTCGTGGCAGAATGCTCTGGAAATAGGCATATTACCTGAGGCTGCTGTTATAAATTTTGAAAATGGGGAGATTAGAGAGCTGTACCTAGGAAGACAGACAGAGTCCATTATTTACAGAGATGACCGCTATCCACATACCACAGACACACACAGGTGCTGCGAAACTGTGCTATTGTTTTGGATAAGCGAGAGGTGCTATTTGCTCTTATCCATCTATACGAGGTGCATTCAAGTTCTAAGGCCTCCGATTTTTTTTCTCCGGACTGGAAAGAGATAGAAACATGCGCATTGTTTTAAAATGAGACCGCGTTCATTGTCAATACGTCCCAGAGATGGCAGCACCATATGGCAGAGGGAATTTTACCGCCAGTGGCGAGAATGAGAACTGTTTTAAATACTTAAAATGGCGACGTTTTCCTTAATTGAACAGCGTGTAATCATTCGTTTTCTGAATTTGCGTGGTGTGAAACCAATTGAAATTCATCGACAGTTGAAGGAGACAGGTGGTGATGGAGTTATGGATGTGTCGAAAGTGCGTTCGTGGGTGCGACAGTTTAATGAAGGCAGAACATCGTGTGACAACAAACCGAAACAACCTCGGGCTCACACAAGCCGGTCTGACGACGTGATCGAGAAAGTGGAGAGAATTGTTTTGGGGGATTGCCGAATGACTGTTGAACAGATAGCCTCCAGAGTTGGCATTTCTGTGGGTTCTGTGCACACAATTATGCATGACGACCTGAAAATGCGAAAGTGTCATCCAGGTGGGTGCCACGAATGCTGACAGACGACCACATGGCTGCCCGTGTGGCATGATGCCAAGCAATGTTGACGTGCAACGACAGCATGAATGGGACTTTCTTTTCATCGGTTGTGACAATGGATGAGATGTGGATGCCATTTTTCAATCCAGAAATAAAGCGCCAGTCAGCTCAATGGAAGCACACAGATTCACCGCCACCAAAAAAATTTCGGGTAACCGCCAGTGCTGAAAAAATGATGGTGTCCATGTTCTGGGACAGCGAGGGCGTAATCCTTACCCATTGCTTTCCAAAGGGCACTACGGTAAAAGGTGCATCCTACGAAAATGTTTTGAAGAACAAATTCCTTCCTGCACTGCAACAAAAACGTCTGGGAAGGGCTGCGCGTGTGCTGTTTCACCAAGACAACGCACCCGCACATTTAGCTAATGTTACGCAACAGTTTCTTCGTGATAACAACTTTGAAGTGATTCCTCATGCTCCCTACTCACCTGACCTGGCTCCTAGTGACTTTTGGCTTTTTCCAACAATGAAAGACACTCTCCGTGACCGCACATTCACCAGCCGTGCTGCTATTGCCTCAGCGATTTTCCAGTGGTCAAAACAGACTCCTAAAGAAGCCTTCGTCGCTGCCATGGAATCATGGCGTCAGCGTTGTGAAAAATGTGTATGTCTGCAGGGCGATTACGTCGAGAAGTAACGCCAGTTTCATCGATTTCGGGTGAGTAGTTAATTATTGAAAAAATCGGAGGCCTTAGAACTTGAATGCACCTCGTATATGTGAGGCTGAGTACATATTTGTGTTTGGATCATGGAGAATGGGCCACATCACTCTTCTGAAATAATAACAGGATTCCACAACGCAGCTGTTTGGAACGCTGCATAGAGTGTCTTGCTTAGTTCCACTGGCGTCCATTAGGTATTGCGATGGTCAGCAGCATGTGTGACAGCCCTACTTCATGACTCTGTTGCTGGCAGTGTGTTGCGTGAGCAACACCACAACTCCAAAACGATGCGTTACCTCCCAGCAACCTGGGACCTTGCGCCGTGCTACACTGTGCATTGAATAAGCTATTACAAGGGTCACGTGTAGTAGTTTTTAACCTCTGCTGAGCTATCACCCAGTAATGTACATAACTTTATCATGTTGCTTTTATATCCCACAGCATACAGCTGTAATTTACAGATGAAGTGGTGTTACTCTTAGCACAGTCATTTTAACCACAGTGTTATTATCAGTAGCAGATATGTGTCGGCGATTTTTTAACATCATTGCAGTTCTCGTTTATTTTAACGTTCTGTGGTATTTATGCATATATTAGTTTAGGTATTTGTTGCAGTTATCGATTCAGACTGAGTTTTTCTCGCATCAACTCACAAGTGGAGCAGAGAGATTTATTTGGACTTGTAGGTTTCGAGAGTGTCCTGTGTAGAGTTACTATTTATTCTGAATCTGTCTGCTCCTACTTTTATGTGGTATTGTGGATTTCTTTCTAGGAGGATAACACCAGTTGTGTGTCATCATCAGTTTTCAGCTGTACTGCGATTTTAGGCACTCATTGTGTAGCACAGTGCACATTGATGTGTAATTAGGAGCTATCTCTACTTCATTTTCCCCCCAAAAATAAATAAAGTACATTAACCTACCTACCCACTCCGGAAGCTGGACAGAGACTGACTATTTCCCCCCATTTCCAGGGATGGGATGGTGGGTGAGTGTGGGTGACATCATAGGAGTGGGGGAGGAGTAGTGGGAGTTAGGTTAGTGGAGGTAGCCCAATCGACCTTTTCCCGCCAAAATTTCCCGGCATTCTCAGGGTCTGGAGAGAGGTGGGTGGCGTCATAGGGGATGAAGAATACCCAGCCACCACTCTGAATAAATTATTCGTCCATGAAATGGCTTTATCACACTACTCTCATGAAGTGCAAAGCAGTCACACAAATGTTCTTACATCTGGAGAAGAACGTGTGTATAACACTGCATTAACAAAGCAGTTGCTCGATGATTCAGAAGGATGCGAGTTTTCGATGCCTTATAACGCAGACATATTAGGAATTAATTAACTGGCCCAGGACAACATGATTCCCTTGGTAGGTGTCGGCTGTTAGACCAAAGCTGAGGAATTCACTGTGTGGGCCAGATTTACTGATCGAGAAATCGAGATAAACTTATATAGTTTATTACGGTACACCTACCACTATATATTTTATATCTTGCTTAAGAAGTTCTTATCAAGACTGAACAGAAAAACACCACCTCCAAAGGAACAGTTTAATGGTCAGACTTCGGAGTTACATGCAACATCTAGCGGGAAACACGTAGGCTTTTATTGTTAGCGAATGTATGAACTTTACCGACAGATCGTGTATGTGGACACACGACATAGGACAGTGTCAGTGTTCTAAAGAAATTTGTTCTCGTTTTCCTCTGAGACGTCCATGAAAATTTTTGCAAACCGTTTCGCGGCAGAATATACTTATACGTATATCGGCCATCAATGAGACCAAGAGTACTTGGAGACACACTCATCAAAGTGTGGACAGACAGCATAAAATTGAAGTGAGGAGAAATTTTGTTACTATCACTGAAAGGATGACTGTTTACCAGGGACAACTTATTTTTAGTGACGAAGAGGAGTAGGTACGCATGCGACAGCATGCACTACCTAATATGTTCCTAAACATCATAATAAAAACTGAATTTTTCAGGAGCTCATACCTGGGGTTCTGTTCGTGACAGAAAGATAGGGTCAAGTGTTTAGGATAGCCCTTGGTCTAGGGACCATTCGTATACGGAGCAGAAGGATCGGCTTATTGCAACTATCCTACAGTAGAGCGTCAAAGATTCAGTATCACACACATCCTCGAGCTTAGGCAAAAAGAGCAAATCGGTTGGTTCTTTTCGAATTTTATACGGTCTATGGTGCACGTTAAGGGGCTTATGGAAGTACCATTTAGTTCATGGGTAGTTCCTCAGAAAATCCAAGAAACATGGTGTTCAGGTACCAAACCGAGCCACGGATTCCAAGAGGGCTATGCACACCAAATGACTGTAATTATAAAGATATATTCGGGAGGTCGCGATTCGAACAACCTTGAAAATTTCCTTGACATCTTTATCCGTTTCCTAGATACTCCGATTCAAAGTTAGCCTACTTGTACAATAAATGAGACAATATCATTAAGCAATGGCAAGAGTGAGACAGCTAGAGTGACAGGAGACAATTGTAGTACGACACAACGAAGGAGGCTGTGGCTATGGGACAGAAGACAGTGACTGTTAAAAAGACATAAGGAGATAATGACAATGTGTTGGGCTGAATGACTGACTGAGAATCGCCAGGTCCGAATAGATGCGCATGAGCGGCTTGCAGCAATGGACTAGTAGGCGTGGGTGTGAGCTAGTTACAGTTAAGCAAGCTTGTGGAAGTGAGAGGTGAGTTGCATGTTAAGAAGAGTGCGATTATGTATGCATGTCAAATTTTTTGAGAAAAATTTTAACGCTGCTGAGGAAGGTAGGCTATGGCTCTGAGCACTATGGGACTTAACATCTGTGGTCATCAGTCCCCTAGAACTTAGAACTAGTTAAACCTAACTAACCTAAGGACATCACACACATCCATGCCCGAGGCAGGATTCGAAGCTGCGACCGTAGCGGTCACGCGGTTCCAGACTGAAGCGCATAGAACCGCACGGCCACACCGGCCGGCTGAGGAAGGTAGGATTCGAAGCTGCGACCGTAGCGGTCACGCGGTTCCAGACTGAAGCGCATAGAACCGCACGGCCACACCGGCCGGCTGAGGAAGGTAGAATGAGGTAGCTGGTGACCCACTTTGCAGTTAGAGTCTTTTAAACAAGATCATATTCGCCTTTCTTGTGCTCCGGTAGGAGCATTTTCCCGTTCGTTTAATTTATATCAAAAAATCAAAAGTATAACATTCGGATACCGGTCGAATAAGTCCTTTGATTAACATTAATATGGAATAACTTAAAAATCTCTTACACGATACAAGAGAAGTAAGAGGAACCGAAGAGCGCAAAGTCCCGTTACTCTGCGTATACTGTCTGGAGGAGAAGGTAAAATGGCTGACAAAATCCTCCTTATCTACGATAAGGCACGAATTTTAATTCATTTCTTCAGCTTCCATCATTATCGTAGATAAAGATGAGATCAAATGTCTCGAGGTAAATTTAATTATATGAGAATCTTTACCGTTTTGGAATCTAGTGCTCTACATTCGAGTTCTCACATTCATAAGACTTTAATTTTCGCTAATTCTTCACATTTTCCAGAAATATTTGTAATTAACTCAATTACCTTACATTAAAATGTAGACAGAAACCAACTCATTCACATGGATAGTTTCAACGGGATGCTCTGGGTTCGAGTCCATGTACTGTCACTTTTTCCAATTTTCGAAAACTGTCTGATACTTCAGAACTCATAAGAGGTGTCCACCACTTAAGGCAATCGGGATTTCATTGTAAATCAAGGTTTCAATTCCCAGTGACAATTAGTTTTCACATATTTTGCTACGTTCGTAGGAAAGTATCACATTTCTTCTTCCTAGTCTTATGTTTGACTCCCCCCACTCCAAAGAGACGATTTTACCTCTGCACGCGTGTCTGCCTCAAGATTTCGACAGTTGCAAGTGCCTCAAAATGTTACTCCATAATTTCTGACGTTGTTATGTATAGCCTCAAGTCTCTCAACGTGAGATTTCTGGGATGTAGTTACAACATAGGAACGCTGACTATTTCGGCACCTACACAAGTGACCAATCATTTCAGCCTATCAGAGTCGCACGCTATGCCACACTTGACGATAGCCTCCTCTGACAGATAAATGGTTTCAATTATAGAGTATTCAGGTAATTATGTAATGTAGGAGTTATAGTTCAATCTAGTTTAACAATACTGTACGTAAACATTAGTATAGCAGTTACTTCCTCCTCTTGTCTACACATCATACTGAATCACACCTCACCACGCGCTTTAGAACTTCCTCACCTCTTTCTATCTTCTCATTTGTTATACAGTCGACATTTATCACCCTGGCACCGACTGACAATCATTAATGAAGTGTGTTACTCCTTCATTTCACGTGAAGAATAACTCTAGCTCATACTTATTGTTCAAAGCGAAGAAGTTGACTGTGTCCGAAATCATTCAGCTCCACTGCCTGCACGGCTGGCTCTGAGCACTATGGGACTCAACTGCTGTGCTCATAAGTCCCCTAGAACTTAGAACTACTTAAACCTAACTAACCTAAGGACAGCACACAACACCCAGCCATCACGAGGCAGAGAAAATCCCTGACCCCGCCGGGAATCGAACCCGGGAACCCGGGCGTGGGAAGCGAGAACGCTACCGCACGACCACGAGATGCGGGCACTGCCTGCACGCTTGGACTAGTTCACCCTGTTGTTGACAATTACTCTTTTGTATCTGCTGTGGACAACTTATTGTTAAGAGTTATCTCATTGTGACTGGATTCTCTTTAAATAAATTAGGAATGTCAGTACTTGATTTTATTGAGGCCTGAAATGGTACTAACATTCGTTATTAAAGATATTTAAAACCCATCTCTGCAACTACTAAAAACGTGTATTTCTAGTTCCATACATGTTTCGTTTTTTTTTTTTTTTTTTTTTTTTTTGGAAACATCATCAAAAATAGCATTTTTGTCTGAGTTTTGCTTGCATCTGGTAGCGTCGTCTGCTTGCACGTTTGCCAAGCATTTCTCCGTTAGTTACTGATATTTTAGACCTAATAGGTTTGCGCACTACACATTTCTTGACGTGAAACACGTCGGAATGTAGTGCTCTTAGCTTTTGTTTACGCTTTCCTGGTTGAAAAAGTGTCTGTGTGAGTCTGCAGTTGGCATAGTTCCGAAATGTTTTATGTCATTGTTTGAGTATCTTTACAATAGATACTTAAATCTGCGAACAGCCACCGAAGCAAACATATTGAATTCTCAAAGCGGGCAGCTGCCACCATCCCATGAGGCTGTTAAATATACGCCCTTATCGTGTATAGTAGGTGGTGCTGATTCAGTGAAGGGTGTTGGTGCTGCTTCTGGTTGCTTAAAGTCTTGTGGGATGACATGATCTACAGAGCTCTGATGTATCCAAGAAAAAGGTTCGCAGCCAATGTTTGGATATATATAGTGACACGGAGGTTTATGTACTTGAGAGAGTTCAGACAACAGGTTTGTCAAGTATGACGGAAGTAATCTGGTTGTGTGTCAGAGTCTCTAAGCCTACAGGAACTTGACGAAATCGTCAAACGGAGACCAGTAGCAAGTGTTCGGAGCTTCCTGCGCCACCATGTCGATGGGCGGAGGAAGGGGGATAGTATCCCCTCTCTAATGCCTTGCAGCTCGTATAGACTTTCAGCCGGTTTTCGAGCATTCCCCAGGACTTAAAGTGAGCCAGATTCTCGAGTGAGCCTTATTGCTGCGTCTCAGTGTTCAAAGTATTACTTTTAATCGAATGTGAATCGATACATAGCTGTGTGATAGTTTCCAAATATTTTCATTTCTTTATCTTATCCAACAGCTTTTGACAATGTTGACTGGAATACTCTCTTTCAAATTCTGAAGGTGGCAGGGGTAAAATACAGGGAGCGAAAGGCTATTTACAATTTGTACAGAAACCAGATGGCAGTTATAAGAGTCGAGGGACATGAAAGGGAAGCAGTGGTTGGGAAGGGAGTAAGACAGGGTTGTAGCCTCTCCCCGATGTTGTTCAATCTGTATATTGAGCAAGCAGTAAAGGAAACAAAAGAAAAATTCGGAGTAGGTATTAAAATTCATGGAGAAGAAATAAAAACTTTGAGGTTCGCCGATGACATTGTAATTCTGTCAGAGACAGCAAAGGACTTGGAAGAGCAGTTGAATGGAATGGACAGAGGGCATGCAGCTTTACTGTATGATTACATGATGATGGCGTCCTCTTGGGTAAAATATTCCGGAGGTAAAATAGTCCCCCATTCGGATCTCCGGGCGGGGACTACTCAAGAGGATGTCGTTATCAGGAGAAAGAAAACTGGCGTTCTACGGATCGGAGCGTGGAATGTCAGATCCCTTAATCGGGCAGGTAGGTTAGAAAATTTAAAAAGGGAAATGGATAGGTTGAAGTTAGATATAGTGGGAATTAGTGAAGTTCGGTGGCAGGAGGAACAAGACTTTTGGTCAGGTGACTACAGGGTTATAAACACAAAATCAAATAGGGGTAATGCAGGAGTAGGTTTAATAATGAATAGGAAAATAGGAATGCGGGTAAGCTACTACAAACAGCATAGTGAACGCATTATTGTGGCCAAGATTGATACGAAGCCCACACCTACTACAGTAGTACAAGTTTATATGCCAACTAGCTCTGCAGATGACGAAGAAATTGAAGAAATGTATGATGAAATAAAAGAAATTATTCAGATTGTGAAGGGAGACGAAAATTTAATAGTCATGGGTGACTGGAATTCGAGTGTAGGAAAAGGGAGAGAAGGAAACATAGTAGGTGAATATGGATTGGGGGACAGAAATGAAAGAGGAAGCCGCCTTGTAGAATTTTGCACAGAGCACAACATAATCATAGCTAACACTTGGTTTAAGAATCATGAAAGAAGGTTGTATACATGGAAGAACCCTGGAGATACTAAAAGGTATCAGATAGATTATATAATGGTAAGACAGAGATTTAGGAACCAGGTTTTAAATTGTAAGACATTTCCAGGGGCAGATGTGCACTCTGACCACAATCTATTGGTTATGACCTGTAGATTAAAACTGAAGAAACTGCAAAAAGGTGGGAATTTAAGGAGATGGGATCTGGATAAACTAAAAGAACCAGAGGTTGTACAGAGATTCAGGGAGAGCATAAGGGAGCAATTGACAGGAATGGGGGAAATAAATACAGTAGAAGAAGAATGGGTAGCTTTGAGGGATGAAGTAGTGACAGCAGCAGAGGATCAAGTAGGTAAAAAGACGAGGGCTAGTAGAAATCCTTGGGTAACAGAAGAAATATTGAATTTAATTGATGAAAGGAGAAAATATAAAAATGCAGTAAGTGAAACAGGCAAAAAGGAATACAACCGTCTCAAAAATGAGATCGACAGGAAGTGCAAAATGGCTAAGCAGGGATGGCTAGAGGACAAATGTAAGGATGTAGAGGCCTATCTCACTAGGGGTAAGATAGATACCGCCTACAGGAAAATTAAAGAGACCTTTGGAGATAAGAGAACGACTTGTATGAATATCAAGAGCTCAGATGGAAACCCAGTTCTAAGCAAAGAAGGGAAAGCAGAAAGGTGGAAGGAGTATATAGAGAGTCTATACAAGGGCGATGTACTTGAGGACAATATTATGGAAATGGAAGAGGATGTAGATGAAGATGAAATGGGAGATATGATACTGCGTGAAGAGTTTGACAGAGCACTGAAAGACCTGAGTCGAAACAAGGCCCCGGGAGTAGACAATATTCCATTGGAACTACTGACGGCCGTGGGAGAGCCAGTCCTGACAAAACTCTATCATCTGGTGAGCAAGATGTATGAAACAGGCGAAATACCCTCAGACTTCAAGAAGAATATAATAATTCCAATCCCAAAGAAAGCAGGTGTTGACAGATGTGAAAATTACCGAACTATCAGCTTAATAAGTCACAGCTGCAAAATACTAACACGAATTCTTTACAGACGAATGGAAAAACTAGTAGAAGCCAACCTCGGGGAAGATCAGTTTGGATTCCGTAGAAACACTGGAACACGTGAGGCAATACTGACCTTACGACTTATCTTAGAAGAAAGATTAAGGAAAGGCAAACCTACGTTTCTAGCATTTGTAGACTTAGATAAAGCTTTTGACAATGTTGACTGGAATACTCTCTTTCAAATTCTGAAGGTGGCAGGGGTAAAATACAGGGAGCGAAAGGCTATTTACAATTTGTACAGAAACCAGATGGCAGTTATAAGAGTCGAGGGACATGAAAGGGAAGCAGTGGTTGGGAAGGGAGTAAGACAGGGTTGTAGCCTCTCCCCGATGTTGTTCAATCTGTATATTGAGCAAGCAGTAAAGGAAACAAAAGAAAAATTCGGAGTAGGTATTAAAATTCATGGAGAAGAAATAAAAACTTTGAGGTTCGCCGATGACATTGTAATTCTGTCAGAGACAGCAAAGGACTTGGAAGAGCAGTTGAATGGAATGGACAGTGTCTTGAAAGGAGGATATAAGATGAACATCAACAAAAGCAAAACAAGGATAATGGAATGTAGTCTAATTAAGTCGGGTGATGCTGAGGGAATTAGATTAGGAAATGAGGCACTTAAAGTAGTAAAGGAGTTTTGCTATTTGGGGAGCAAAATAACTGATGATGGTCGAAGTAGAGAGGATATAAAATGTAGGCTGGCAATGGCAAGGAAAGCGTTTCTGAAGAAGAGAAATTTGTTAACATCCAGTATTGATTTAAGTGTCAGGAAGTCATTTCTGAAAGTATTCGTATGGAGTGTAGCCATGTATGGAAGTGAAACATGGACGATAAATAGTTTGGACAAGAAGAGAATAGAAGCTTTCGAAATGTGGTGCTACAGAAGAATGCTAAAGATTAGATGGGTAGATCACATAACTAATGAGGAAGTATTGAATAGGATTGGGGAGAAGAGAAGTTTGTGGCACAACTTGACCAGAAGAAGGGATCGGTTGGTAGGACATGTTCTGAGGCATCAAGGGATCACCAATTTAGTATTGGAGGGCAGCGTGGAGGGTAAAAATCGTAGAGGGAGACCAAGAGATGAATACACTAAGCAGATTCAGAAGGATGTAGGTTGCAGTAGGTACTGGGAGATGAAAAAGCTTGCACAGGATAGAGTAGCATGGAGAGCTGCATCAAACCAGTCTCAGGACTGAAGACCACAACAACAACAATCCAACAGTAAAAAGTATAACATTCTCATTCTATGTATGTCTTTTAACGTATAAATAACAGAGGGTGACCACTTTTTATACCCGTCTGAGGTGTACAATGAAATCCTTAAATAGGATATGAGTGCATGTTTTGTTGCGTTAGCTGCTCCACTTAAGCTTGATTCAACGACTTCTTTCTGTTTGTTAAAAAGGACATATAAGGATTTTTGTGAATGCCATCATTATCACCGATAGAGCAATATACTACTACGGAAAAAATCCATGAAAGCTGTGTCGTTTATCGGTGTTAAGAAATTACAGTTCACCTATGAAAAATATCGTTTACAAAGCACTTACAACGCCTGTTTTAGAAAATTGTTAGAAAGCCCTATATCCGTATCGTGTAACACCGAATATATAATGCGTACAGAGTAAAGGAAGCGCGGATAGACACAGTTCGAATGAGTCTGACGGAACTCTCACCTGTGCTGACAAAAGGCCACCCCAAGTATGACCGCAACGAATTAAAGCGTCATTACGAGGTATTATTGTTGCAATGTGGCCGATTTTATGACGTACGCAAGTAATATGTTTCTTCAAGTCGTGTGAGACAGCCGCAAATTTATTAGAACGCAATCCTATTTCCTAATGTAGTTGTATTCATTTGTCATATATTTTACACCATCAGCTGATCCCGGCGTTCTGTTATTTTCAAGCACTTGCTCACATACACGTAATTTTACACAGTCACCCAGTGTGGACGTATACAACGTAAGTCTGTCAGTTAAATACGTAACTGTCCTCGTTTTGAGTCTGCTGCACCATCAAGATCCGAACTGCGTGTTTCTGGGTTTGAGGTCCCTCTTTAAAAATGAGCGGTTTGCGGACACACACAACAATGCTAAAGCGTTGTCGATGTTCCTGCAGTGCACCGTGCACCACGTAAGTTGTATAAAACATAGAACTGATAGATACTCAAAGAATGAGACCTAATTTATACAATAACAAGTGCGTCATTTCGTCAGAATTTACTTTCAGCTTTTTTCCCCTTGAACAGCGATCACACGTTGCAGTTGTCTCTGAAGAAGACGGGGTGTTCACCTGTCGAAACTACGGTGACTGTCGAGTACCTTAGCCTGTTGCTCTCCAGTAATTTATTTGAATATTCAGTACGGAGCGAGAAGCTCAACTTTCACACGTTTAAAACTTGACTGCTTATTAATTCAGTACTAAAGAGTACTTTTGTAATAACGCGATCTACGTTATCCTTATATCACTGTTCATGTCTGCTATGAGGAGTATTAAGTAGACATACTTCGATAGAGGAAATTCAACTACGACTAAACATTTCACCTAAATGGGAACTATTTGCGAAGCACCTCCTGAAATATACTAAGTCGGCTTGGCAATGGTAAAGACACTGATGTAATCCGGAGTGAATTCTTCAGTCTGCTGTGGAATGTGTGCGATTCTGAAACTTCTTAACACAGGGTTTGGCTGTGTCAATAGTGGGATTTGAATCACTTAGTACAGAGTGACTGTTGCGCCTAAGCGACGTTAAGTATGCGCGCGCTTCATCGGCGAGAAGCCAGCTACACAGTCGGCTTACTGGGAAGAGACGTCAAAATGACTGGCACTTGATGTGTCAAATGGCTTATTGATTTCGTCGTATTTCACTGTTTCTATATTATACCTTGCAATATGTCATTTCAAGTCAACGACACAGAAAATTTATGGCAAACACGCTATACTTGGTACTACTTATTATAATTAGATGCCAGTTAATGATGCTTCAGACCTAAAAATTTTCAAGAGACTCTAAGCTGAGCAATGCTGAAGTTGCAAGTTACATGTCTTTGGCGTAGCGTAGTGGTTAATGATGTGGATTATGAAGTCGAGGGAAGTTTGTGTCCACATATGCTATTTTCTTCTATTGCATTTTTAACACATTCTGGGGCTTTCTTATGAATGTAATAAAAATATATTAAATATTGCACAAACGAAAGCAGTCCTATGACGCTTTCCTCGAGTGCACCAGTAGATGAGTGACGTCTTTTATTGCAGATCGCCTTACTGTAAGGTAACTGAACGTTTAAAACGAACTTCCATGGCGAGGTTCTATCTTCAGTGATCCACTGAAGTTTACTTGGTTTCGGACCGTTGTAGTCAGCTGAACGAGCATAATCCTCTAAACCTCTGCGCGAGTATCAGTTGGGTAACGGAGTTATAAAGCCACCGTACTGCTCGAGCAGAGCTTGAAGGGCTTATCGCACAGAGTCGGTAATGCGAGTTTCATTACTACAGGCGCGGTTCGCCTTACGCGTTGTGTGCGCTGTGAGATAGCGGCCCGCGACCCGTGGAAGTTGTGCAGGGCGGAGCGTGCGGCAGGGGCGGCGCCTGCATCCAGCCCTGCACTGTGGCCGTCTTATCTGACTGACGGCTGCAGACTCGAAGTGATAACGCTGACCTAAGTCTACCGGCTGCAGCGTGAGACGTGGGACACACGCTCAAGGATACTTCAACTCGATAAAGACAAGGTAACAATTACCAGTCAAACACAGACTCTGGCTTGTAATTGCCAACAGGTTTTATTTAATTACATGACAACAGCAAACTGGTGCTACCCCATAATAATACACATAATTTCCCAAGAATCTGAAACATTACTAAACAGACTGACTGACTACGGACGTCAAAGGCCACACCCAAACAATAAATAATTTTAAAACTTTCTATACAAAAATCTTAAGAACCATACAAACAATAAATGGTTTACTGAGAAAAAGCTCACACAGAAGCAGGCCACCTTTTAAGATATAACAACAGAAACCACTCACAATCTCTCTTTCTGAGTAATATCTTAAAAATCCAGTACAATGAAAGTCATCTTTCAGGTACTACAAAATTTCAGTGACAAGTAATGGCACATCAGAGGAGAGTGGAAACTAAAACTCAGATCGAGCCTGAATAAAAGCTGAAAGGGACGGTGTAGATGGAAAGACGGACGGCTCGGCGTCACCAGAAACAAGTAATAAAATACTCAAATTCGCCGAAGAACTGGAGTCTGGTGATAAAAACAGCGACCGAGCTATCGGTTACAATTCAAACTGGCCGCCGCCAAGGCATCCACCCCCAGTTAAACGACCAACTACAACAGACGACGCGCAACGCTGATTATACCACTGAAACAACAACATAAAACCACACAGCAACTGGGAGGTATCCAGAGTAACACAATCCTTAAAACATTACAAAAATTTCAAAACAGGAATACAATTACTCTTTGCAGCCAAATTAAGTCTCTTGAAATCACCGTCTACAACAACAGTTCACACTCCCTTTGCACAGGAACCACGATACATAAAAATTCACCACAAGAACACTGCGGAATGTGTAGAAACCAGATCACACATACTCTGTGTTATAATCCTAACTGATAATTACATACCAGAAGAAAAACAGTGTCATAAAATCTTAATTTTACAAAAGAATGCCACTATAGCTGATTACACTTAATAGCAAAAGGCAGAAAGAAGTGCCAGAAAATCGAGGCTGTTGTTATTTAGGAGTGCACAGAGCCACACTTAGATAAACACTCCTTTCCAGTACCTCAAGTGCATCCAAAACAGTGCATCCAAACTTTTTCACATAGGTAACCACTATTCAATAAGTTGCGCATCAGTGGTCAACATGACACAGATAACATGGGCGTCCAAACAATGGGAGAGCCGTTAACTGCAAACAGCACGAAATTCAACATACATATATACAGCAGGACTTTAAGAACCTAAATAATTCCCACCGTTTGATTCTGTAGCGTGTCCGGTTGCAGGCTGATTCATTGCAAGGCCACTTTCACCTTGTAAGTAGGCTGTTTAGGTTCTCATATTGGTAACGCCACGTAGCGCTCTGTATGAAAATCACTGGCTGTGCTGTGTGCAGTCTGTGGCTAGTTTGCATTGTTGTCTGCCATTGTAGTGTTGGGCAGCTGGATGTTAACAGCGCGTAGCGTTGCGCAGTTGGAGGTGAGCCGCCAGCAGTGGTGGATGTGGGGAAGTGAGATGGCCGATTTTTTGGAATGGATAATCTGGAGGTGTGTCCATCAGAAACAGTACATTTGTAAGAATGGATGTCATGAACTGCTATATATATTATGACTATTAAGGTAAATACACTGTTTGCTCTCTATTAAAATCTTTTATTTGCTAACTATGCTTAGCAGTAGTTAGTGCCTTCCGTAGTTTGAATCTTTTATTTAGCTGGCAGTAGTAGCGCTCGCTGTATTGCAGTAGTTCGAGTAACGAAGATTTTGGTGAGGTAAGTGATTTGTGAAACGTATAGGTTAATTTAGTCAGGGCCATTCTCTTGTAGGGATTACTGAAAGTCGGATTGCGTTGCGCTAAAAATTATTGTGTGTCAGTTTAAGCACAGTCATGTATAATTTTTCTAAGGGGACGTTTCAACATGTTCACATCGTTTAACAGCACAAACGAGACCATCGCCCTCTCACTAGACCCAGTAGACACACTCGCCGACCGCACGCGCGGCTCCGTCCGCATCTCCACTGCGCATGTGACGGAAAGGGGCGGGGCATGCCCAAAGGGCGACCGCCGACAACCAGATTGCCCACAGGAAAGCCAACCTACCGACAAAAACCAGCCCTCTCCCCACAGCGTCGTGCGCTTAAAGAGCCGAAAAGCGACCAAAGAGGAAAACCGCGTCCGCGCAATACAGAGTCGATCGCAGAGATCTTAAATGAGTTGGCGCCACGCATCACAGCGAACATCTATAAAACGTTACTTTTGTTAATTATGTGACTAGGTAACAACCGAGGCGTTAACTCTTAACAAAACTACTAGTAAAAAATTCACTATATGCACTGAACAGTCACACTTGCACATTCAAATTTATTGTAATAGCCTTTCGGATTTTAAATATCCATTTTCAGGTGTGCCCACAACTTCATCGGTATTTGAAGTAGAAAAATGTGTGTTTGACATTGGACAACTATTGACAACGTATTATAACTAACTTAGTATCTGGCATCGTCTGGGTGCGTATTTATTCCAACTTTCCCCTCTCTCTGTTCATCTCCTCTTCCCTCCTCTCGGTCCACCTCTTCCACCCCCTGTTCATCTGATCCTGATCCTTTCTTTGCCCGTCCACTTCAGAGCCTACTGCTGTCTATCTGTTCCTCTCCCACCCTATAAGTCCATCTCTTCCTCCCACCGCTGCCTGTCCATCGCCTCCTCCCCCCTCTCCCTGCCCATATCCCCCTCTCCCATCGCCATCCATTCCCTGCAGCTGTTCATCTCCTCCTACCTCCTCCTATCTGCTCCTCTTTCCTTTCTCTTTCCATCTCATCCTCTCCCCTCTTTCTGTCCATCTCGTTTTCTTCCCTTCCTCCTCCCATTTGCCCCTCCTCCTTTCTTTGTCCATCTCCTCCACCCCCTATCTGTGTCCATCTCTTCCTTCGCCCTCTCTGTCTGTCTCCACCTTTATATCCTCTCTGTCTCTCCATCTCCTAATCTGCATTCTCTCTCCACGTTATGATCCCCGCCCCTATACAAAGTTGCATGTTGTTACCCCCAGAGTTCAAATGGTTCAAATAAGCACTATGGGACTTAACTGCTGAGGTCGTTAATCCCCTAGAGCTTAGAACTACTTAAACCTAACTAACCTAAGGACATCACACACATCCATGCCCGAGGCAGGATTCGAACCTGCGACCGTAGCGGTAGCGCGGTTCCCGACTGTAGCGCCTAGAACCCCCAGAGTATTTCTTTCCATATAGTAAATAATATGTCTACAAAACGTGGTTGATATATCAGTAATTTGGGAGGAGCTTTTCACCTGTGGCTTCGTCCACATACGTACATGTCACACATATTTCACATATATTTGACATATTTAATACACATTTGTACACATATTTCGCCTCTGTCTGTATCGAAATTCGTCCTACAGTTTCGCTTTTACGTAGATCGATGTTTATGACACATCTCCTGAATTATGAGTCTCACAAAGATGCAGTTTTGTAGACACATCCATCAGCACACTGTCTGCGAAGGGTGTTGCGAATAGGGTAAGTACTAAAGAAGCAAGACGTTTAAACGTCATACATGATGGGCAATTTTCCACGCATCTCAGTATTTGATGTCATATCTCCTGAACTATGTGTCGTACAATGAAATATTTTTGTAGGCATATTTAGCAGCATGTGTAGATACTGTCTGCAAGATGTGTCGCGAATATAGTTAGTAGTACGGAAGAAATAAATTACAACGACATGCCTGATGCGACAGTTTTACTGTATGAACAGCGAAAATGTAGTAAGCGATAAACATTTTTCCTTTCATCAATGGGGGTTGTCAGCGAGGAAAAGTTTTCTAAGGCTTTGAAATTGTGTGTTAAGTTATTACAAGTCACCAAGTGCGCTCATTTACAGATACAAGATGAATATAGTGAGGCTATTTGCGGGTCGTGTGCTACTCTTCTTTTTCCCCGCCACCACCACCCCTTTGACAGGTAGGTTGCCCTTACCGTCACAGCGATTCTTTCCAGACTGTAAGTGATACGAGCACCAAGATTGGTTGAAATCGGTCCAATGGCGTAGAAGGAGACGCAGAACACATAAAGGGTGACCCAAAAGGACAGCCACAAATTTTAGGGACAGGTTCCTTATACAAAAATAAATAGAAACTGTCGAGTAAACATGGACTCTTAAATGCACACCTTAAGAGATATGAGCACTTGTTCATCTCCTGTGTTAGGAAACAGATCTCTTCTACTGCAAGGTCTTTGCTTTCTATATTTTGTGAGGTAGAAGTACTGACGAAAACAAGAGATAAAACATTGGGGCTAAAATGCATACTCTAAGAACTATTAGCACTCGTAGACAGATGTACACAATAATGGCACTTTTTTAATTGAGTGTCCTTTATGACTGAAGGGACACTTGAGTACTTGCGGAAGCCCAAAGGGAGGAAGAAACGGAAGAAGAGAACCGCCCTTTCGACGTTCAAATCGGCCGATAATAGTCGGGGGAGAGGACGAGTGCAGGTGTATTATTTCGGGAACCGTGAGAGCAGGCGCGACGCTTCTTTGTCTGCGCGTCGCCGTCCGCGCAAGAAGAGGCCGGCAGCTCGGCGCGCTCCCACGCTGTTTTTACGGGAGGCAGCGGAGCGTCGTAAATCTGGCGCGATACCATCCGCTAATGTGACGGCACGGGGCGCGGGGAGCGGCCACTTTATGATCGGAGCACGCGCCGTCACCCGCCACCGCCGACCGCCCTGGCTCCTCTCTCTGATGGACGGCGCGCAGAAAAGCCAGAGCGTCTCGGAAGCTCGCGACAAATGTCCGTTCGCCGACTGGGACCCAAGGCCCCCTTCCAGAAATGCTAGCAGCTGCAGCGCTCCGTTTGAGATGTACATTGAGGTGACAAAATCACGGGTTACCTCCTAATATCGTGTCGGACCCTCTTTTGTCCGGCGTAGTGGACCAGCTCGACGTGGCATGGACTCAATAAGTCGTTGAATGTCCCATGCAGATATGGTGCGCCATGCTGCCACTATAGCCCTCCATAATTACGTTGATGTTGTGCACGAACTATTTTCTCAAGTATGTCCCATAAATGTTCGATGGTATTCCTCGAATTGTCGAGAACGTTCTTCAAGCCATGCATAAACAATTATGGTCTGGTGACATGTTTGGTTCAAAATGGTTCAAATGGCTCTGAGCACTATGGGACTTAACATCTGAGGTCATCAGTCCCCTAGAACTTAGAACTACTTAAACCTGACGAACCTAAGGACATCACACACATCCACGCCCGAGGCAGGATTCGAATCTGCGACCGTAGCAGTAGCGCGGTTCGAGACTGAAGCGCCTAGAACAGCTCGGCCACAACGGCCGGCTGACATGTTTGGAAGCATGAAGACCATGAGCGGCTGCAAATGGTCTCCAGGTAGCCGAACATAATAACCATTTCCAGTCAGCGACCGGCTCAGTTGGACCAGAATCTCCAGTCCATCTCATGTAAACACAGCCCACACCATTATGGAGCCACCACCAGCTTGCACAGTGCCTTTTTGACAACTTGGCTCCATGGCTTCGTGGGGTCTGAGGCATATTCGAATTCTACCATCAGCTCTTACCAGCTGAAATTGGGCTTCCTCTGGCCAGGCTACAGTTCTCCAGTAGGATCCAACCGATATTATCACGAGGCCAGGAGAGCCGCTGCAGGCGATGTCGTGCTGTAAGCGGTCGTCTGCTGCCATAGCCCATTAACGCCAAATTTCGCAGCACTGTCCTGACGAATACGTTCATGCTACGTCGTACATTGACTTCTGTGGTTCCTTAACGTAGTGTTACTTGTCTTTTAGCACTGCCAGCTCTACTCAAACAATGCTGCTCTCGGTCGATAAGCGGACGTCGGGCACTGCGATGTCCGTGGTGTGAGGTAACTACTAAAATTTGCTATTTTCAGCACACTCTTCGCACTGTGGATCCCGGAATGTTGAATACCGTAACGATTTCCGAAGTGGAATGTCCCATGTATCTAGCTTCAACTACCATTCCGCGTTCAAAGAATATTAATTTCCATCATGCGGCCGTAATCACGAAAACCTTTCCAAGTGAATCACCTGTGTACAAATGATAGTTCCGTCAGTGCACTGCCACTTTATGCCTTGCCGCCTTTCAAAGCGGAGGAAATGCGAATTCTCTTCTATTGGTCTGAGCCCCCACTTACAAAATTGTTGCAAATTTGTGTAAAGTGAAACATTAAGAGTATGACTGGAAATAGAACAAACTTTTCGGAAGAAAAACGGCACTGTCTGCTACATGGCCTCTCGTCGACAATTTTTCTAACTTCCTTCTGATTGGACAACAAGCAATTTTTGGTAGTTTTTCCACAGGAAATTGAGAGGAGCGCCGCTTTTCAGATTACTCTGCGTCTGGACAGTTATCAGTGCGCAAGCGAGTTGTACTTTTCACTTGGAAGGAGTCTGACGAGGGTCAGAATTTCATTCGTATTCTGACCGCGGACCAGCAAGCGAGAGATTCGACTTCTGCATGGGCCCTTAGGCAGTACTTGCAGTGGAGACCTCTTCTGCAGTCGCTGAGGTAGCAGACTACCTTCTCGCAACTAAATGCTGGTAAGTTCAGGCAACACCACCAGGCAGTGCTGTTTCCCTTGTGGAATATTTTATAGCGTTTCTTTCAGTTGAGTATATACAGATGAGCTCTATTCCCATTATCACGATTAATTTCAGCAGGGATCACACCCAAGACTCACTTGTCAGTGCCAATACCTTTCAATAAATTTCAGTTGCGTGCAGTTTATCAAATACGTCGGAGGAGGAGGAGCGGGATGGGGAGGCAGGGAGGGGGGGGGGAGGAAGGGGCATCTGCATATCGAGAGAAAATTCATGTATCGAGAGAATTTATTCGATTCAGATCAAAGGTATTGTTTATCTTAAGCCAAAACCCAGTGGCCCCTTGTAGTATCAGCTGTCCATCTCAAGTTGGTCGCCTGGTGGCCAGCTGAAATATTGTGTCAAGATGACTGAATGATCAGGCTGTAGATCCATCAAAAACAATATCTATTAACAACAACTTGTCCTTCGTGTGATCGTCTTTCTTTCTCTGCAACTCTTGAAGTTCGTTGAGGCTCCACTCAACATTATTCGCGTTAGTTTCAGTGCCTCCTTAGTCACTGACGTTCTATAAGCTATGTTCCCTGTACAGAGTACGCTCTCTCCTGTTTTAATTTTACACCGAACTTCTTGTGGCAAAACATGATGCCCAGGTAACAGCGCCTACTCTGTGTTTCAAACATACGCACTGCTTCCAATACGATTTTAGCCAGATAACATACACCCAGGTGACAAAAGTCGTGTGATAGCAATGTGCACATGCGCAGATGGTGGTGGTATCACGTACACAAGGCATAAAAGGGCAGTGTAATAACGGAGCTGTCATTTGTACTCAGGTGGTTCATGTCAAAACGTTTCCAGCATGATTACAGCTGCACGACAGAAATTAACAGCCTTTGAACGCGAAGTGATAGTTGTAGCTAGACGCATGGGACATTCAGTTACGGAAATCGTTAGGAAATTCAGTATTCCGAGATCCACAGTGTCAATAGTGTTCCAAGAATATCACATTTCATACATTATCCGTCACCAAGGACTACGCACTTCAGGAGCGAGCGCAACAGCGTTTGCGTAGACTTGTCAGTGCTAAGAGACAAGCAACACTGACCGAAATAACCGCAAGAATCAATGTGGAATGTACGACGAACGCGTCCATTAGGACAGTGCGGCGAAATCTGGCGTTAATGGGCTATGACACCAAATGACCGATGAGATTGCCTTTGCTAACAGCACAACATCCCCTGCAAGGCCTGTCCTGGGTTCATGACCATATCAGTTAGACCCTAGACGGAAAACCATGGCCTGGTCAGACGAGTCGAGATTTCAGTTGGTAAGAGCTGATGGTAAGGTTCAAATGTGGCTCCGACTCCACGAAGCTATATACCAAAGCAGTCAACAAGGCACTGTGCAAGCTTTTAGTTCCTCCGTAATGATATGGGCTGTGTTTACGAGGAATAAATTGGGTCCCCTGGTCCAACTGAATCGATCGTTGACTTGAAATTGTTATGTTCAGCTTCTTGAAGACCATTTACAGCCATTCATGGACTTCATGTACCCAAACAAGGACGCACCATGTCACAGGCCCATAGTTGTTCGCGACTGATTTGAAGAACATTCTGGACAATTCGAGTGAATGATTTTCCCACCCAGATCACGTGACGTGAATCCCATCGAATATTTATGTAACATAATCCAGAGGATAGTTCGCTACAAAATTAACGCACCAAAGGACGGTTATAGAGACAGCATAACTCAATATCTCTGCAGATGACTCCCAACGACTTGTTGAGTCCATGCTGCGTCGAGCTGCTGTCCTACACCGGGCAAAAGGAAGTCCTACACGACAGTGGGAGGTATCCCAGTCGGCCGGGTGGCCGAGCGTTTCTAAGCGCTACAGTCTGGAACTGCGAGACCGCTACGGTCGCAGGTTCGAATTCTGCCCATACTGCTCAGAGCCATTTGAACCATTTGAGGTATCCCATTTGTCACCTTAGTGTACGGATACCCCAGGAGTTCTAATATTACGAAAAGTTCTTCGACATTTCAGTATATGGTAAACCAGCAGATCCATAGGCGTCCGCAAGAAGGGGCAAGACTGAAACATGCACCTCCGCCTCCCCTCTCCCACGTCCGCTTTGGAATCTGAGATATATAATTTTTATTCGTTACAGAATTCTCATACACTTATATACTGGAGCGCGAAAGAAACTGATATAGGCATGCACGTTTGAATACAGAGATATTCGGCTGCTGCTGCTACAATGGCAGGTTATCAAGTTTTAAGTGAGTTTGAACGTGGTGTTACAGTCGGCGCACGAGCGATGGAATACAGCAACTTCGAGATAGGATTCATGGTGTCAGTTTCCTCCAGCACTTCCTCAAGCATTAGTCTTGTGCATGAGACGTAGTAATTCGGCACTTCTGGTTGCTTAGGATGTGTGAATTTTCGTTACGAAGCCTTGGAATAATCTTCTATTTAACCTCTCTGAATCCAGTCATACTGTTATTTCCTGGAGAGCCCGCGCGTCTTCGCTGTGTCTAAGCATCGGTTGGTTGGTTGTTTCGGGGAAGGAGACCAGACAGCGAGGTCATCGGTCTCTTCGGATTAGGGAAGGACGGGGAAGGAAGTCGGCCGTGCCCTTTGAAAGGAACCATCCCGGCATTTGCCTGGAGCGATTTAGGGAAATCACGGAAAACCTAAATCAGGATGGCCGGACGCGGGATTGAACCGTCGTCCTCCCGAATGCGAGCCCAGTGTCTAACCACTGCGCCACCTCGCGCGGCTCTAAGCATCGGATAGGCCCTTTACAGAACTGTGCCATGTACCAGGAGAGATTTCCTACCTTTCCTCACAGTCAAGTCCTCAACATACAGAAAATCTACGAGAGTAGGAGATCGTTTAATACACTCCTGGAAATTGAAATAAGAACACCGTGAATTCATTGTCCCAGGAAAGGGAAACTTTATTGACACATTCCTGGGGTCAGATACATCACATGATCACACTGACAGAACCACAGGCACATAGACACAGGCAACAGAGCATGCACAATGTCGGCACTAGTACAGTGTATATCCACCTTTCGCAGCAATGCAGGCTGCTATTCTCCCATGGAGACGATCGTAGAGATGCTGGATGTAGTCCTGTGGAACGTCTTGCCATGCCATTTCCACCTGGCGCCTCAGTTGGACCAGCGTTCGTGCTGGACGTGCAGACCGCGTGAGACGACGCTTCATCCAGTCCCAAACATGCTCAATGGGGGACAGATCCGGAGATCTTGCTGGCCAGGGTAGTTGACTTACACCTTCTAGAGCACGTTGGGTGGCACGGGATACATGCGGACGTGCATTGTCCTGTTGGAACAGGAAGTTCCCTTGCCGGTCTAGGAATGGTAGAACGATGGGTTCTATGACGGTTTGGATGTACCGTGCACTATTCAGTGTCCCCTCGACGATCACCAGTGGTGTACGGCCAGTGTAGGAGATCGCTCCCCACACCATGATGCCGGGTGTTGGCCCTGTGTGCCTCGGTCGTATGCAGTCCTGATTGTGGCGCTCACCTGCACGGCGCCAAACACGCATACGACCATCATTGGCACCAAGGCAGAAGCGACTCTCATCGCTGAAGACGACACGTCTCCATTCGTCCCTCCATTCACGCCTGTCGCGACACCATTGGCGGCGGACTGCACGATGTTGGGGCGTGAGCGGAAGACGGCCTAACGGTGTGCGGGACCGTAGCCCAGCTTCATGGAGACGGTTGCGAATGGTCCTCGCCGATACCCCAGGAGCAACAGTGTCCCTAATTTGCTGGGAAGTGGCGGTGCGGTCCCCTACGGCACTGCGTAGGATCCTACGGTCTTGGCGTGCATCCGTGCGTCGCTGCGGTCCGGTCCCTGGTCGACGGGCACGTGCACCTTCCGCCGACCACTGGCGACAACATCGATGTACTGTGGAGACCTCACGCCCCACGTGTTGAGCAATTCGGCGGTACGTCCACCCGGCCTCCCGCATGCCCACTATACGCCCTCGTTAAAAGTCCGTCAACTGCACATACGGTTCACGTCCACGCTGTCGCGGCATGCTACCAGTGTTAAAGACTGCGATGGAGCTCCGTATGCCACGGCAAACTGGCTGACACTGACGGCGGCGGTGCACAAATGCTGCGCAGCTAGCGCCATTCGACGGCCATCACCGCGGTTCCTGGTGTGTCCGCTGTGCCGTGCGTGTGATCATTGCTTGTACAGCCCTCTCGCAGTGTCCGGAGCAAGTATGGTGGGTCTGACACACCGGTGTCAATGTGTTCTTTTTTCCATTTCCAGGAGTGTATATTCACTTAATTTTTACTGGTCGGCGCTGCAAAATTTGCCACCATTGGCCAGCGAGTTCTTGCTCTGACGAAAAATAGAAAAGTTCCAGAGCGACCAGAACACTTCGTTACAGATCTTTGAAGAGTAGTAACTTTCCAGGGAGAGAATGAAATATGAAATAGAAAAAAGGTGATGCCCTTAAGGGACCATCAGGTCAAATATGACGGATTCAAATGGCTCTGAGCACTATGGGACTTAACATTTGAGGTCATCAGTCCCCTAGAACTCAGAACTACTTAAACTTAACTAACCTAAGGACATCACACACATTCATAACCGAGGCAGGATTCGAACCTGCGACCGTAGCGGTCGCGTGGTTCCAGACTAAAGCGCCTGGTACCGCTCGGCTACAGCGGCCGGCCAAATATGAGGGAAGCACACGTGAATACACTGTGGACTCACACACCCTGTGTGGTATTAATCCCTGTGGTTTCATGTCTGTCTTACGTAGCACTCAAGCTGCAGTGCATTCGAAAGTATTGTGCAGGTGCAGGTGCAGGTGCATATTTTTCTTTCACCCTCAACCATTTGATCGTAAAGTGTCTAATCAGTCGTCCTCCCCACGAATCAGTAATGTAAAGAATGCTTTTTTGTTTCACTTATGGAAATTGGAAGATTTTAAAAACTCTTCGTACAGCACTTTACTGAACATTTCTGATTACGTGCAGGTCATTATTACATTTTTCTTTATGAGTCAACTCATCAACTCTTGTTTAAGCAACCCGAGCAAATTTCTTAGATAGTTCTTGCATACATAATAAAACACAAGGGAATATGTTTGCTGACGCAGTTATTCTAGTGTGCTGTGAAAGAATGACTACTCTTGTTCACGTCAGTTTTTGTTCCTTGTTCTGAAAGGTATTTACTGTATGTCAGTAGTTGCTGACAGCCGGTTTGTACGGTATTAATTACATAGTCGTTGTCAAAATTAACGATAAGTACTTTCGTCTTTACGTCCAGTTGCTCTGCAGCAGGTAATGCTTCGTTTATCGATGGAGCTGTACAAACATTTGCAATTTTGACTAGGAACCACAAATGGAACACATGCTTGAAGAAAGTGGTCTTTGAAGATTGATTTAGTAATGAAATTACTACGTCGAAAATGATAATTATTGAATAACTTTGCATGACATACACTATTTAATGTTATTGTTCTGTATAACAAAACAGAAAAAAAATCCCACGGGGTGGGTTTGAACCCATGCCGCCAGCGTCGTACCTTAGCCCCTACGTAACACTCGTTCCATCGAAAGGTAATTAACGATATATATATATATATATATATATATATATATATATATATATATATATAGGAGGTATGCATAAAACTTCATCATCAATTTTCTTGGAAACTACGGACCGTCGCATGAAAGCCTCTAGCCAAGTCCCTATAGAACATACCTAAGACTCACAGCATAGAACATTGTTAGTCACAGCATTGAAAGTTGTTTCCAGATTGAACCTTTGACTCTGCAGCAGAATCTGCGACGTTTTGAAACCTCCTGGGATGCCAGCCCAGCAGGATGTACCGGAGAGCTTATGTGACGTTTGTAAAACAGGAGACGTGTTGAAAAGCGTGAAGCTGTGAGGGCAGGTTGCGAGTGTGCCTGGGTTCATGAGTCGGCAAGAGCATTGCAAGCAAAATGCCTGGTTTTAGGCTTCCAGTCTCGGTATGCCATATACACTGACGCGTCAAAGACACTGGTATAGGCATGCGTTTTCAAATACAGAGATATATAAACATGTAGAATACGGCTTGCGGTCGGTAACGCCTATATAAGACAACAAAGAGTCTGGCGCAGTTGTTAGATCGGTTACCGCTGCTACAGTGACAGGTTGTCAAGATTTAAGTGAGTTTGAACGTGTGTTATAGTCGGCGAACGAGTGATGGGACACAGCATCTCCGAGGTAGCGATGAACTGGGGATTTTCCCATACCACAATTTCACGACTGTACCGTGAATGTCAGGAATTCGGTAAAACATCAAATCTCCGACAAAGCTGCAGCCGGAAAAAGACCCTGCAAGAACGGGATCAACGACGACTGAAGAGGATCGTTCAACGTCACTGAAGTGCAACCCTTCCGTAAATTGCAGCGGATTTCAAGGCTGGGCCATCAACAAGCGTCCGCGTGCGAACCATTCAACGAAATATCATCGATATGGGCTTTCGGAGCCGAAGCCCACTCATGCATCCTTGATGACTGTACGACGCAAAGCTTTACACCTCACCCGGGGCCCGTCAACACCAACATTGGATTGTTGATGACTGGAAACATATTTCCTGGTCGGACGAGTCTCGTTGCAAATTGTATCGAGTGGATGGACGTGTACGGGTATGAAGATAACCTCATGAATCCATGAATCCTGCATGTCTGCAGGAGATTGTTCAAGCTGATGGGAGCTCTGTAATGGTGAGGGGCGTGTTCAATTGGAGTGATATGGGACCCCTGAAACGTCTAGATACGACTGTGACAGGTGACATGTATGTAAGCATCCTGTCTGATAACCTGTATCCATTCATGTCCATTGTGCATTCTGACGGACTTGGGCAATTCCAGTAGGACAACGTGAGACCCACACGTCCAGAGTGGCTATAGGAACACTCTTCTGAATTTAAACACTTACCCTGGCCAACAAACTCCCGAGATATGAACATTATTAAGCGTATTTGGGATGCCTTGCAACGTGCTGTTCAGAATAGGTCTCCATTCCTTCGTATTCTTACGAATTTATGGACAGCCCTGCAGGATTCATGGTGTCAATTCCCTCCAGCACTGTTTCAGACATCAGTCGAGTCCATGCGACGTCGTGTTTCGGCACTTCTCCGTGCTCGTGGAGGCAGGTGTACCAGTTTCTTTGGATCTTTGGCTCTTCAGTAAGTTTTATTCTCTAACATCCGTACGAGATGATGCAATCGTTACGATACTCGGCTCCTCCTGAGAACTGCGTTCCAAGTCTCAGTCGAGCCAGACTTATTCCTTTATAACGCCGCGGACCGTTTGTCTCTACTGTCTTTTTCCAACGAGTCCTGCTCTCTCTCTGTGATGAGCAAACTATTGACGAGACATTGAACTCGTATGTTAATAATTTTCGCTTTTGGACAGTTTAGTTATGACTGAATGAAACATTATTTTGGTGCCACACGCGTTTCGCCTTTATTCAAATGGCTCTGAGCACTATGCGACTTAACTTCTTAGGTCAGCAGTCCCCTAGAACTTAGAACTACTTGAACTTAACTAACCTAAGGACATCACACACATCCATGCCCGAGGCAGGATTCCAACCTGCGACCGTAGCGGTCGCTGGGTTCCAGACTGTAGCGCTTAGAACCGCACGGCCACTCCGGCCGGCTCGCCTTTATTCTTTGCAAGGCATCATCAGTGACAGGTTTCGTGGTTGTAGTTCTATATGCTGCGTTTTTTCCGTTTTTATCATTGTTCTTCTTCTTATAATTGCCATTTGAAACTTTGTTTTTCAAACTTTACAGGACTAGGAACTGAACAATTGTTTTAATGTCGCGTTTTGATGAGCATTGTGAAAACAGTTGACAACATTTACCAAAACGCAACATAAAAACTAGTCTTCAGTTCCTAGTGCTGTGAAGTTTGAAAAACAAAGTTCCAAATGGCAATAATAAGAAGAAGAACAACGCTAGAAACGTAAAAAAAACCACATGATGTAGGACTACATCCACGAAACCTGTCACTGAAGATGCCTTGCAAACAATAAGGGTGAAACGTGTATGGCACCAAAACGGTTTCATTCAGTTGTAATTAGACGGTCCAAAATAAAAATCGACATCATGCCGTAATTTTATACGCATCTAAGAATGAAGTTGAAGATGATCTGCCCTGAACTGCTAGCTAGTAGCAGTAGCTCGTTGTTCTCCTCGGCCAGATTAGTTTGCAGAGCGCAGCGCAGTGTGAGCACAACGTCCGCGTCCCCCTGAGGCCTGCCCGCCGTTACCTGCGGTGCGACGGCTCGCTCTTCTCCACAGGGGTGTGTAACGGCTGCGCGGGTAGCGGTGGCCGAATCAGCAGGGGCGCGCCGTGCAGCCGTGCCGCACCGCTCTTTGCTCAGTGTGTGCGGGAAGCCGCCAGCAGCTTGCCGCTGCGCTGCAGGAGAGAGCAAGTAATCCCGGCCTTTATGCACACCGGGCGCTGGGGTTGCGCATAGCGCCGCAGAACCGTGCCACGCTATTTGCCAGAACCACCGACTCGCCTGAAACATTTCGCTAGTTTTCATTCTGTATCCACCAACGTAACATACATTCTGCAAACCTCTGTACAGTATGTGGCGGATAGCAAATTCGCTGTCCCTTACCATCTGCGTATTAAACACACTCCAGTCAATCCCATCTTATCCCCACCATCCCTATGCGAGATTAGCCATGGTATCAGCAGAGTGGTTGCACAGTCTACCTTGAACACAGCTTTTCTAAATTTACACAAAAAGATGTAACAGAAATTCAGACCTCAGGCATTGGACATTGAAATAAATACAATGCCGACAAGTGAAAATTTATGCCAGATCAGCACCCGAATCCTGATTTTCCACATTACTTGAGCAGTCATCTTAACTGCTTCGGCTATCCGAGCACGCTTTCCATTGAGCTCAAATTCTCAACTTGTCACACGCTATGTATGTAGCCTTCACTGTTCATATCCTCATTGTTCACCTGATTTCCGCGTAAGTTCGCACATAGTGTGCATCTACACTGAAGGTATCATAATTTGCCATCAAGGCGCATATAAATTGGAAGGTGGCAACGGTCTTGCACCCTGCATGAGTCCATTTAACGTGACTGTAATCACTCTGCGAGCGCTTTAGGTCAATAAAAATGACTGACAACGGCGCAATCGCTTTGTAGATAAGTAGTTGTTGTTTGTTGGAGTAATACTCTAAAGTACGATGTAGAAAATCTATGTGGAAACGCATGGGCACGCTGACTAGGAAATATAGCGAGAATTATGCGATTTTGTAATTATAAGATTTTGCGGGGCTGTAGTATGCGAGACAGAGCTCGGCTACCTCCCCAGCTAGCCGCCGAAGGCCACAGCCTAACGGCATGAATGGTGAACTGGAGAAGTTCTGTAATCCGTTTAGAGAGGCCACAGCAGCCGCCAGCCTCTGAGGGACGTGCAGCTGCAGGTGTTCAAGTGTTTACCAAAACAGAGCAGTGGATAGCAGGACGGGCTTTCCTGTGCTTGCTCTCGCCTATGTCCCACTAATTTTACGCCTTCGAGTACCTCAAGTGGGGCAGGCCAGGAGTTCTGAATAACAAAAACTCTCAATGCAGGAGTCTGTGTTCGCTACGACGGGGAATCTTAAGGGGAAAATCTTAGGAGAAAAATTCCAGTAAACGTGTTATTGCCCACAGCTGTGGTTCTTCCCAGCCGGTGTGAGTGGAGTTTACCTGTGAAATTTTGTAGAAAGGGAAGAAATGTGGAAAAAGAGTTCTGCCGTACATTGGTCGGCACTGGCAAACTGGGTATTTCGAGAGCTTCTAGTAATGTGATTCGCTCGGTGAAAGTTGAAGTGGGAAAACAGAGGTGAAGAGCGATCTTGCTCGACTCTCTGTAGGGGTCTTTCGTTCTGGGTTCTCGTACTGAGAGGACGTTAGCCAAGTCGTCTCCCGCCTTGGTTTTTCGCTCTGAGAGGACGTTAGCCACGTCACCTCTTGGCTGCCGGGAAGATTGTTGCAAATACAGTTTATGAACAGCGGTCTGTTGTCCGAGTATTGCAGGCATGTACTTTCCGAGACGCCACACGCCAACCGCACAGCCGTGCCGTCGCCGTCGGAGACCGCCGCTGCAACAGGAATATTATGGTGAGATCGCTCCCGCTTAGGCCTGTCTTAGGAGTAGGAGTAACGTTAAATAGTCAGATAACGTGCAATTGCTGTTTCCACAGAGATTTCACAGTACTTTGGGGTGTAGTGGTTCTTCGTATTTTACGTTTTGTGTCGATGTCAGTCGGTCAGCCAAGTTATAAGAGATCGCGTTTTGGACCGATTTTAACACAGTTCACTGCCAATGCAATTTAGGTGGATAATTTGTAAATTGTTCATTGTGTTTTATTTAGCATTGATCTGGAGGTTACAATAAAATTATTGTAATTCAGTAGAGCCTTTACTTTCAGTAGTTCATCCTGAATTCACCATTTTGCTTTATTTTTGTGTATGTGTTTGATGTCACTGAATACCCTAAGTGTTCGTGATCGTTCATGTTTGAAAATAAAAGTAGGTGTGATTTATCGTCAACACTACCACCGCAGATTAATTAGGGGTGACAGGGCCACATTTAAATCTAGCGTTATCCATTTTTGCGTACAGTTCCAATCCCAATTTCTTTGTAAGTTATTTGTCAGGGGCTCAGAAATGCCGAAGGTGGCCGGCCGATCACGTGATAGCGTCGTGATCATCTACGGAAAGCGACTGAAGGACGCTGAAACCACAAATAGACCATAAGTCGTTCGACGTCCACATCTCACCACAGAGGCTTGCCCGCTCTGTGCAGTAGGACAGGTGGCGATGTGCGTTGCCTGGTCTGTTGAATACGTAACATCGAAGGTCATATCAGGATGGGCCGTCATGTTGGTGAACGGCTGGTCGGAACACGTACCACACCACGGGCCCATGTCGATGGGGGCAGTATTACGTTTTGAGGGTCATTTACTTGGACTGTCTTTGGAGCTGTGACAGTGATCGAAGACGCCACGACAGCAGTTTACTAGATAAACATTATTGTGGATTACCTGCAACCGTTTATGCTTTATACCGTCCTCAATGGCAAGGCATCGTCCATCATAGTACCAGTCCGTGCCATTAGCCCAGAATAGTTCTACGATGGTTTGAAGAGCGTGGCAGTGAACTCACGTTGATGTCTTGGACACCAAATGTGTCTGATCCGAAGTCAATGGAACACATCTGGGACAGTCTCCGCGCCCACAAGCCACCATCCAGTAATTTACGAGAAATGTGTGACCTGTGGGTAGCCATCAGGCGGCACATACCTACATAGACCAATCAAGGCTTCGTCGAATCTCTGTCATGGAGAATCACTGGTGTATTGCATTCCTATTGTAGGCCAACAAGCTGTTGAGAAGGTGCTTTGAAATTACATTATGATAATAATTACAACAGATTCAGTTATATGAGGGGGCTACTTGTGGTTCCACCGTCCTTCAGTCGCGTTCCACAGATGCACACGACACTACTACGCGATCAACCGGCCACCTTCGGTATTTCCGAGGCGCTCTTTCTCAGACACGGGGCCATAACTATCTGCCCTTTATCAAAGCCGCTTTTGTCAATGGATTTCCCTATTTGCGGTCCGTATCGTCTCTAGAATAACTCCCCATTCGTTTCTGTTCCACTAATTTACGAGGGCGTGCTGAAAAGTAATGCTTTCGATTTTTTATATGAAAACTCATAAAGCTTTTTAAATAAAACAGACGTTATTTCATTCTACACCTTTATTCTTATTGCTTGCACATTTATTTCTCAGCAGTTTACTACACAAAAATTATTGTGGGTTACCTGCAACCTTTTATGCTTTATGCCTTCTCCAATGGCAAAGCATGGGTGGACATCTGATGCCACATATCTAGATAGACCAACCAGGGCCGCGTCACCCGATATGTCAATTTTTATGAAACTCGAGAAAAAGCGATTTTAATGTTGGAACTGTGATTACATCAATAAACATCAAAGTTAAACATCTTGAGTGCATCGACTGTGGAACTAGCGTTACTGCCATCAGGAATGATCACAGAATGAAGTAACTTCTCAAAATGCAGTCAAACGTCACTCTACAACAGGAAAGGAATAAGTAAGTCAAGTGAAACGCACGCAATAATTTCATAATAATCACGACTAAACGAATTTCTGGTAGTGATAATACAACGATAGTATTCTTGGTACATAGATTTAGCTGTGCAGCAGCTGACTGAAGAACTTCACACCACCAGGACGAAAAAACTTAATCATTCTTTGCAGTTCTTTGTATTTTAGCCTGGATATTCGAAGGAGACCTAAAATAAAGAACGGAATTATTCGAGTTAGAATACAGCGAACAGAAGATAACTGCAAAGCTATTGTGACCTAGAAAACAAACAATACTAAAGTTAAATATACTATTATAAGTAGATATGGGCATTTCAAACGGCCCATCCACTGGGTTTCTTGAAGTTTTCCCGGAAGATCGAATATTTCATCATTTTTCTGGAGTGTCATCCGGGATATTATTAACTTTTGTTCCGAAATTTCGGCTGACAACCTTTCAGTCATTGTCAAGGTAAGTCACCTGCAAGGTTTTTAAAGCACTTTACACTGTACAAGAGTTAAGAATAATAATAATATCCCGAATGCACTCCCGAAAAATGATGGAATAGCCAATCGATTGGTTGATTTTATCATGATGTCCTTACGATGCCAGTTTCATTCCTACGTGATAAGTCATCTGATATTTCAGCACATGGCAGTGGCTGGATTCAGATGATATCATCGTAGCGTTTTGAACGGCCATTTTTCAGAGTAATTTGAGTCCAATAGCGCCCTCATTTATTGAGTAACACTGGGCAAAGTCAAAAGGTGATGTCATAAGTCTGGACGCTTTGACCATTTACTTGAAATCTGCAGGAGTTTCCATCAGTGTCATTGCGTTCCATAATCCAAAAAATTTATCTCACTCTAAATACGAATGGCCACGCACATGGAATGGAATTTCTATCTTCTTCAGGCCACTAATTTTTATTGGGAGTTACATAATGAATCAAATGGAAGACCTTGAAGTTTTTATTTTGACCACCAGCAGAATCACAAAATATACAGGGTGTCCCAGGAGGACTGGTCAGTATTCACAGATATGACAGGAACGATCATTCGAAGGAAAAAAGTCTGACAAACGTTCGCTCTAAAGTGCATACCTTAAGACATACGAGAACTTCTTCATCTTCGCTAAGTGAAACATGACTCCTCTACTGAAAAAGTTCTCATAGCTCTTAAGGTATGCACTTTAGAGCCTTTGTTTACTACACCTTTCTGCTTCAAATGATCGCTGCTGTCATATTCCTTAATATTCAATACTCCACCTCGGACGTCCTCTATAGAGCTCTTCAGCGTCCTCATCCACGACATGAGTGCTGAAGAAAAAGTAATGACGTCCCTTCATTTGCGCCCTTTTTTGCAATGCATTCAAGATAAAAATAAAAAACAGGATTCGCCTTTTATAAGTACATGGCTACTGCACGAATACATCGAAATTTGCCGCTTAAAGTAAACTTTTTTGGTGCTACATTTGGCAGAGATTCATTTTTGCAGCTACATTTGGGAGAGATTCATTTTTTGCAAAGTACATACAGATAGCAAACTTCTTTTATTCTTCCTTGCTACCACATTACTGAGGGGAGAAGTTGCATTAGAATTCTCTTTGCTCTGCCCTCTCGTGGTCGAATGAGTCAACACTGACTTTCCCGCTTCTTTGCCCTGAAAAACTGACTCAACTTGTCGTTTCTCCTTGCAGCAACGCTTTGAATGCTAATATCTCTGGACCCGCTTGGATTTTTCCCAGTTTTATCCCATCAACAAATAAGTATTACGTATGAATCGGGCTGTAGCAAAACTCCGTTTCAAAAAAAAGTGAGTTACCTAGTTTTTTTCCCCTTATCCTTCATTTGATATTTTAGATACGACAGTGTCATTGACACTGAGATAAGGAATTCCCTCATTACGTTTTTGTCAAATTTGAGTAACGACACTAAACAGAAAATTTTGACAGCAGTACAGAGAGGATCAAAATTGGAGGCGAAGTTGACTGACAGAGGCAAGAGCGGGAAGTAATGTGGTAAAACTGCCATGTGAGATGGAAGAAAGGAGACAGAAATACATAGGACGGATGTAAATAGGGTTGACAACTGATTCGTGATTGGAAGGAAATTATATAACGGGAGGGAAGCTTCACCGATGATAAAAAGTAATGCTTTAATAGTCTATTGAATTGCTGTCTTAAGCAACTTAAGAAAGACACGCCAAACCTGAATGCGGGTGTGCGGACGGAAATTTGTACCACTGTTCTTCAGTGTCTAACAAACGCGTCCCCCACTCGTCACTTGCACCCGGAATACAGAGCTTCGTAGGATTGTTGGACGAGAACTTCCACCGCCTGTTTTTAGTAATCATTTCATCCCTACCATATGCAGAGTGGGCTGAAAATGATAATATTGTTATTCTTCAGAATTATATAATTTAAAACACCGAATTGTTTAACAAATTAAACAAGTATAACAGTAATTATTAGTAAACAATAAACGATTATTTCTCTTGATCAGATTTCATACTAAAGAAATAGACGACAATGATGTGGGTTCTGGAGTTACATGGATTTTTTTGATTGCTGTTTATGTATTTTCCTTCACAGTAAGAGTTCGATATTATTTTAGCACCTCCGTAACATTTTCACATTGCCTCACAGCTTGCTACATTGCAGTTTATCTCAGGCCTTGTTGTATTTCAAATGGTACCTCTAGAATATGATAAAAACATATTAAATATTGAAGAACAAGGTCTACACTTGCTTTTACTACCATGAAAAGAAAGAAGTACGTTATGTTGCTCTTTATGTCTACGTCAGAGCAGCGACTCAAAAATGTTCAAATGTGTGTGAAATCTTATGGGACTTAACTGCTAAGGTCATCAGTACCTAAGCTTACACACTACTTAACCTAAATTATCCTAAGGACAAACACACACACCCATGCCCGAGGGAGGACTCTAACCTCCGCCGGGACCAGCCGCACAGTCCGTGACTGCAGCGCCTTAGATCGCTTTTTTTTTTAGTCTCATTTTGTTCGTTTTCGTTTGTTGCATCTGCTCGATGCGGACGTCGCAAGACACCCGTTTCAGTTCATCGTTGATCCAGTAACTCAGTTTTTTTATTACAGAGGGCAGCTAACCCTCTGACCGAACACGCTGAGTTACCGTGGCGGCTAGACCGCTCGGCTAATCCCGCGCGGCGCAGCGACTCAACTTTCCTAGCTATATATTATCAACTGGTGGAGAAACAAGTTGTTATGAGACTTTTGTACCATGAGGCGCAATACACATTCATTTATTATCACATAATGATTAAAAAACATCCTAAAATAATATGACAAGTAGTTAATTAGAAGCAAGCTGCCTACGCAGCTAATCCTGGAGACCCATCCATATATGCTACTGCATTTCCATTGATCTTTTATTCAGCCAGTTTCGTGGAGCACTTAGGGCATGTCCTTTCTCTATCAGATCGCAGCCAAGAGCGAGATCCTGGTCAGCGGCTTTAGCGGGCTGGCATTTCCCTCGCATTAACTGCTTCACTTTGAATGGAAATAATCGGCGTTTGACAGATGCCCAACCCCAAGAAAAACCACCTCCCCTTGTTGTACGATACTGCCTTATTGTGTCAAATTCATAAAATATTCGTCTCGTTTTAATAGGCGTCTTTTCATTTTTGAAACTTCTTAGTATATCAGGTCACTCCTCGCGCTAATAATTCATGATTCGTTATTTTGAGCCATAGTATCTTACCACTGTTTCTCTTTTCATTCCTCCTCCTCCCGACGGTGGGGAAAAAGCGGCGCCCTTTCTGTAATGGCTTCTTCTAGGAGATGTTGAGAGGCACCCACATGCCTTGCTCATACTGTGGCATCAAGAAGTCAGGCCTGCAAGATGAGTGGTCTGCCAAGCGAGTGGATTCATTCCTATTTATCGAATAACATGAACTCTCGTACTCACAATTAAGTTACAAATAATTCTCCTATATGAATAATACGCAACGGAAACGCACATCTGACTATCAGTAATTTACAGAACTCTGACTGTTCACTACGCACTGGCAATACCACATTTTCATTTTTTATTTAACGGCTTTTACCAACATCTGGCCATCGCACTGAATATGAGTGGCGCACACATTATAAATTCTGGATATCATGACAACATACAATTCGAAGGAAAAGGCCACCAATCTTTTTCTTTTCACTATCTTATTTATCCCGATAAATTCTATAACCTAAACACACAAATTCTATAACCTACAACAATAACACATGAGAAATTCCGCCCAGTGGGCATGGCTTTACATTGGTGATTCTCTACCTTATGGTCTCGTAATTATTTAACGCTACAGTGCACTTTCTGCATAGGATGGTGGATCTTTTGCTATATCTCACACTTCGACTCTCACAACCATCATCACGAAACTTTCCTCCAGACCGAGCGGTACAAAAGGAACACGCACAACCCACTACCTCTGAAACTACCTTGCTACTCTCCCATGTAAACCACACATACTCAAATTACATGACATACACCACACTACAACATGAAATACAACACAGGGAATAGTCACAACATTATCACTTTCAGCTTTCCCACTTCAATTAATATTTATCCCAGTTTCACACGACACTGCCCCATTTCGTAATTCTACTTTCCTACTATGAACTCTGGAGATATATGCACGTCTTCCTGTGCAGTGCAAGCCAAGTGGCGTTGCTGGATAGACGGCTGACTCACCTTGCTTCTCTCTCAGAGTATTATAGTTTGAATCCAGCGTCACACGGAAACATATCACGCAAAGTAATATTAAGAACATATTCATTACACACACGAGTCCTCAACTGATACCATGGACGAGTACTTCTCTTTATCCTTTGTCTCATACACAGATTGAGACTCACACAGTACTCACCACGTGGAAGTACTCGCCTCTAATTCCAAGTCCTGCACACGCTATTTCTTAAATATTTCAACTTATAGTACACACTCTAGTAATTCAGCTTAACTTAAGCACACGGAAGTATTTCAACTTATTGCTACACGTGGTTTCATTGTGACCGTTGGTCACTTCCGAAGATTACTACGATCCCATTAATATTACCTGCCTGACATTTAATTCTCCCCACAAAAGTTCCTGAAATAGAGAAATTATTATTTCAAACTACTCTTAAGTATTCCACATGCATACCATGTCTCCACTCTTTTGTCTTTACGGAGCACACCTAAGACAGGTCTTAACAGCACAGGGTCCAGCGGCAGAGTGCTGAAAAATATGGCCGTTCTTCAGGTCCTCTCGCACCTCTGCCGAAGTGGGGGAGCACCTTGCTACCGTATTGGTCAGTCACATTTCAGGCACTCAAAGCTCCGGAAAATTTCATGTCTTTGGATCCACCAAAGGTGACCAAAAGAACGTCTCAAAGATGATCATATATTCACATTCACTATCTGCGGTTAGCAGACGACCATACATTCATTCATTTCACAGATCTCACCAAACTGGATGTAGGGATTTATTTTGTGGGAGTGCACATGTGATCAATTAAATAAATAAATTGTCATTCTTTCCCACACTGGTATCTGGCTTCGCTGTATTAATTGAAATTGACTTATTATTAGAAAAAATATGTTGTTCTGACAAGAATAATGAAGTATGTTGTACCTATTTTCAAGGTCGGGCGGTACTGTACCCCTACAATGTTTAAGAAAGATTGGGGAAAGAAGGCAGTTTGATTAGCTGTACAGGATACATGTGCAAGAAGGAAAACTGATGCAGCAAAGGAGATAAGCATGTGGTGTTCTCTAACCTGTAAGCAATGGTAAAAGTTTGAAGATGCAGAGAGATAAGCTATTGTGGTGCAAGATATAGTAATCCCAGTGAGCGGCCAGTTTATCTTGAATGATTACTAAATGGAATTCATGGATTAATTTGCAAGAGACAACGTGTCCAAGCAGTTTTAACATTTTGATAAAATGGTTGGGATAGTTACTGATAACCTGGAGAAACTGTCTTGTTAAAAGATACAGGAAAGGCATTTAAGTAAAGGGAGGATCGGTTGAGTATCCATGGTGCAAACAGCATAAGAATAAGAAGTCATAGACAAAATCAGAAAACCGCCAAGACCTGTAATATTAATTATTATCATTTTCGAAATGTTTTTATCTTCAGTCATCTTCAGTTCGTCAAATATTACCAACATAACGTGCGAGGACATTTCGTTGACATCAGCAGTAGCCTACTGGCGGTAAACAGGAGTCCTTTGTATCGGCATCACGGTTTTACGAAATTGCTTCGTTTGTTGGCATCAGATGAAGAAATAATACAAGCTCATTTCCATTGTAAAGCTAAGACCTTGTTCATTTCATGCCATGAGAGTGAACTACACTGTCCAGTCACATTAATGCGACCACCTGTCTAAAGCCTGAATACCCACCTTTTGCAGTGGGACCGCTGCGAGACATGCAGAAAGAGAGTCACTGAGGTCTTGGAAGGTACAGACAGGGATGTGGAGCCGTGCAGACTCCAGCGTGGTGGCCAGCTGCGCTTCGTTCCTCTGCTGAGTGTCTATGGTGCAAACAGCCCGACCGAGGTGGTACCAGTTTGGTGGCCAGAGGAGTACGGTAAACTCGGCGTGCTGTTCCTCGAAGCACGAGCGTACACTGCGAGCTGTGTGACACGTTGTATTGTCATTCTGGTAGATGCCATCGAGCCGAGGGAAAGTAAACTGCATGTAGGAGTGGACATGGTCCTAAAATATAGATGCATACTTGTATTGATCAATGCTACGGAAACATTCCCCAGACCGTAACGCTCCCTATACGTTGTACTGTGTTTGATACAGTTCGCCACAGTCGTTTACTGAACAAAGCAAGAGCATGTAGACTATCATACCAATTGTATGATTGAAGAGTTCCTACATAACAGAAGGCAGCATGTCATTCTCAACGGAGAGAAGTCTTCCGAAGTAAGAGTGATTTCAGGTGTGCCGCAGGGGAGTGTCGTAGGACCGTTGCTATTCACAATATATATAAATGATCTTGTGGATAACATCGGAAGTTCACTGAGGCTTTTTGCGGATGATGCTGTAGTATATCGAGAGGTTGTAACAATGGAAAATTGTACGGAAATGCACGAGGATCTGCAACCAATTGACGCATGGTGTAGGGAATGGCAATTGAATCTCAATGTAGACAAGTGTAATGTGCTCCGAGTACATAGAAATAAAGATCCTTTATCATTTAGCTACAATATAGCAGATCAGCCACTGGAAGCAGTTAATTGTATAAATTATCTGGGAGTACGCATTAGGAATAATTTAAAATGGAATGATCGTATAAAGTTGATCGTCGGTAAAGCAGATGCCAGACTGAGATTCATTGGAAGAATGCTAAGGAAAAGCAATCCGAAAACAAAGGAAGTAGATTACAGTACACATGTTCGCCCACTGCTTCAATACTGCTCACCGGTGTGGGATCTGTACCAGACAGGGTTGATAGAAGAGATAGAGAAGATCCAACGGAGAGCAGCGCGCTTCGTTAGGGGATCATTTAGTAATCGCGAAAGCGTTACGGAGAAGACAGATAAACTCCAGTGGAAGACTCTGCAGGAGAGACGCTCAGTAGCTCGGTAAGGGCTTTTGTTGAAGTTTCGAGAACATACCTTCACCGAGAAGTCAAGCAATATATTGCTCCCTCTTGCGTATATCTCGCGAAGAGACGATGAGGATAAAATCAGAGAGATGAGAGGCATACCGACAATGTTTCTTTCCAGGAAGAATAGGAGACTGGAATAGAAGGTAAAACCGATAGAGGTACTCAAGATACCCTCCGCCACACACCGTCAGGTGACTTGCGGAGTATGGATGTAGATGTAAATTTCACGGCTGTACACGCCAGGGGCCATCATGCCAATCTGGTCAATGGAGCATAAAACGTGATTCGTCTGAAAACGCCTCCTGTCGCTACTCAGGGGACGTCCAGTCGTGGTGTTGGCGTAGAAATTCCAACCTTCATCGCCGATGAAGGGCAGTCAGCATGGGTGCATGAACCAGACGCCTACTACGAAGGGCCACATGCAGCAGCATACGCTGAACGGTTGGCGAGGAGATACTGTTGGTATCCCCTCGATTCATCTGGGTCGTCAGTTTCTCAACAGTTCATTCAACCATACACATCTCTGCACATCTCTGCAGCCGTGTTCAACCGTGTAATCTACGGTAACGGCATTTTGCCTTGCAACGTATACTGTAACCATGGTGGCACGCAAACATTTCGAAAATGCTTCCACCCTTGGCCCAAAAGCGAATGATCTTGCCCTTTTGGGCGTCAGATAAACCGCTCCGTTCCCGCATCATGACGACGACTTCGCTGTTTTCTGCGTCCCCCCCCCCCCCCCCCCCCGCCGATACACTTCATACACCTTTCACCGTTAGTGCTGCCACATGCTGTCTGTGAGTTTTTATTGCATATTGACACTGAACTTACGATGGTGGTCACGTTAATGTGACTGGACAGTGTATATTGTAAAAGCACATTTCTTGATGTAGTGGACTCTTTATAGTCCGCCTTCCGCCTGTACTTTTGATATCAATGAACAATTCTGGCATATTATAATGATAATATTTGCCGGAATGTAGATGATGTAAGACGTTAACTAGTCGAAAATAATGAAAATTGAAACTTCCTGGCAGATCAAAACCGTGTGTCGGACCGAGACTCGAAGTCGGGACATTTGCCTTTTGCGGGCAAGTGCTCTACCAACTTTTTTGTTCGTTTAGAAGGGAAACCAGAGTGTAACTGAGCTACCCAAGCACGACTCACGCCCCGTCCTCACAGCTTTACTTCTGCCGGTACCTCATCTCCTACCTTCCAAACAGTTTTAATCTGCCAGGAAGTTTCATATCAGCGCACACTCCACTGCAGAGTGAAAATCTCATGCTGGATAGTGAAAATTATTAATACGACAGTTTTTGGCCGTTGTAATATGTGTTTGCTGAGTCATTTTAAGATCAGGATTGATGCATGCAGAAAGGTGTCGGCGGATGCAGCGTGTCCCCCTGGGAGCGAGAGCTGCAGAGGACGGCCGAGGTAAGCGGCGACAGCTGCGAGGCCCGGTTAGGGCGCGTCACGCGTGCATCTCCTCTCCTCTCCTCTCCTCTCCTCTGGCCTCGGCTCGGCTCCCCCGCACTGCGCGGCGTCACGCACGTGTGCGGCAGATCACTCGAGATGAGATCGATATGCGGAGACGAGACGGCCGGAGGCAGCGGGGCGGACGGCTGCGGGGTCCCGAGGGAGCGCGGCAATTCCCGGTAATCCCGCCCGCGCTCTCGCCGCCGAAAAGAGCTCCGTGGAGTCCCTGGGGAAGGCGCCGGCAGCAGTGGCAGTGCCGGGCTGAGCCGGGCAGCCTGTCAGCCCGGGGGCGGGGAGGCGCCGGACACACGGCCTCCGCTCCGGCTGGACTCCTACACTCCTAGGCTGCTGGAGCGCTGGACCTCAGTCGCTCCCGCCAGGCGCCACGAGGCTTAGAGATACACGCGGCAATCGTCAGTGTTCAGTGTCGCTGACGTCCCATGTGGTTTCGTGGCTCACTGCGCTGCTAGCAAAGTCCTCCTCTTACTGCGTAAGAAAGTTCTCCACGTCATCATTCGTTATTACTGTATTAAGGAAAATCGCTGCTGACGTCTCTACTGCTCAGCAACGTAACCATTGCGACCACAGGGGGCTCACCGACCTAGACTCGTTTGCGTCGCTGCGACGTTCGTTCTGGCTTGTGTTAGCACCGGTATCGGCACTTAGTACATCACTGTCTCCCTCAGCGGCAGTTACTGCTCTGGTAATCCTGGACTACGGCAGGGTACTGAAAAAATCCATTCAGCTTGGCCCACGGATCTTTCCTATCGGCACCTGAAGTTCTATTCTCCGCCAAGGCCAAAACCAGCACTCTCTTTGCGATATTTGGTGCACGAGACGAAGCACGCGACGAACTGCTACGCAGACCCGGATTCATCCCCCTGACTTGTACATCTACATCTACATTTATACTCCGCAAGCCGCCAAACGGTGTGTGGCGGAGGGCACTTTAGGTGCCACTGTCTTTACCTCCTTTTCCTGTTCCAGTCGCGTATGGTTCGCGGGAAGAACGACTGCCGGAAAGCCTCCGTGCGCGCTCGAATCTCTCTAATTTTACATTCGTGATCTCCTCGGGAGGTATAAGTAGGGGGAAGCAATATATTCGATACCTCATCTAGAAACGCACCCTCTCGAAACCTGGACAGCAAGCTACACCGCGATGCAGAGCGCCTCTCTTGCAGAATCTGCCACTTGAGTTTGCTAAACATCTCCGTAACGCTATCACGCTTACTAAATAACCCTGTGACGAAACGCGTCGCTCTTCTTTGGATCTTCTCTATCTCCTCTGTCAACCTGACCTGGTACGGATCCCACACTGATGAGCAATACTCAAGTATAGGTCGAACGATTGTTTTGTAAGCCACCTCCTTTGTTGATGGACTACATTTTCTAAGGACTCTCCCAATGAATCTCAACCTGGCACCCGCTTTACCAACAATTAATTTTATATGATCATTCCAAAATGGTTCAAATGGCTCTGAGCACTATGCGACTTAACTTCTGGGGTCATCAGTCCCCTAGAACTTAGACCTAATTAAACCTAACTAACCTAAGGACATCACACACGCGGTTCCAGACTGAAGCGCCTAGAACCGCACGGCCACACCGGCCGGCTATGATCATTCCACTTCAAATCGTTCCGTACGCATACTCCCAGATATTTTACAGAAGTAACTGCTACCAGTGTTTGTTCCGCTATCATATAATCATATAATAAAGGATCCTTCTTTCTATGTATTCGCAATACATTAGATTTGTCTATGTTAAGGGTAAGTTGCCACTCCCTGCACCAAGTGCCTATCCGCTGCAGATCTTCCTGCATTTCGCTGTAATTTTCTAATGCTGCAACTTCTCTGTATTCTACAACATCATCCGCGAAAAGCCGCATGGAGCTTCCGACACTATCTACTTGCTCATTTATACACTCCTGGAAATGGAAAAAAGAACACATTGACACCGGTGTGTCAGACCCACCATACTTGCTCCGGACACTGCGAGAGGGCTGTACAAGCAATGATCACACGCACGGCACAGCGGACACACCAGGAACCGCGGTGTTGGCCGTCGAATGGCGCTAGCTGCGCAGCATTTGTGCACCGCCGCCGTCAGTGTCAGCCAGTTTGCCGTGGCATACGGAGCTCCATCGCAGTCTTTAACACTGGTAGCATGCCGCGACAGCGTGGACGTGAACCGTATGTGCAGTTGACGGACTTTTAACGAGGGCGTATAGTGGGCATGCGGGAGGCCGGGTGGACGTACCGCCGAATTGCTCAACACGTGGGGCGTGAGGTCTCCACAGTACATTGATGTTGTCGCCAGTGGTCGGCGGAAGGTGCACGTGCCCGTCGACCTGGGACCGGACCGCAGCGACGCACGGATGCACGCCAAGACCGTAGGATCCTACGCAGTGCCGTAGGGGACCGCACCGCCACCTCCCAGCAAATTAGGGACACTGTTGCTCCTGGGGTATCGGCGAGGACCATTCGCAACCGTCTCCATGAAGCTGGGCTACGGTCCCGCACACCGTTAGGCCGTCTTCCGCTCACGCCCCAACATCGTGCAGCCCGCCTCCAGTGGTGTCGCGACAGGCGTGAATGGAGGGACGAATGGAGACGTGTCGTCTTCAGCGATGAGAGTCGCTTCTGCCTTGGTGCCAATGATGGTCGTATGCGTGTTTGGCGCCGTGCAGGTGAGCGCCACAATCAGGACTGCATACGACCGAGGCACACAGGGCCAACACCCGGCATCATGGTGTGGGGAGCGATCTCCTACACTGGCCGTACACCACTGGTGATCGTCGAGGGGACACTGAATAGTGCACGGTACATCCAAACCGTCATCGAACCCATCGTTCTACCATTCCTAGACCGGCAAGGGAACTTGCTGTTCCAACAGGACAATGCACGTCCGCATGTATCCCGTGCCACCCAACGTGCTCTAGAAGGTGTAAGTCAACTACCCTGGCCAGCAAGATCTCCGGATCTGTCCCCCATTGAGCATGTTTGGGACTGGATGAAGCGTCGTCTCACGCGGTCTGCACGTCCAGCACGAACGCTGGTCCAACTGAGGCGCCAGGTGGAAATGGCATGGCAAGCCATTCCACAGGACTACATCCAGCATCTCTACGATCGTCTCCATGGGAGAATAGCAGCCTGCATTGCTGCGAAAGGTGGATATACACTGTACTAGTGCCGACATTGTGCATGCTCTGTTGCCTGTGTCTATGTGCCTGTGGTTCTATCAGTGTGATCATGTGATGTATCTGACCCCAGGAATGAGTCAATAAAGTTTCCCCTTCCTGGGACAATGAATTCACGGTGTTCTTATTTCAATTTCCAGGAGTGTATATATTGTGAAAAGTAATGGTCCCATAACACTCCCCTGTGGCACGCCAGATGTTACTTTAACGTCTGTAGACGTCTCTCCATTGATAACAACATGCTGTGTTCTGTTTGCTAAAAACTCTTCAATCCAGCCACACAGCTGGTCTGATATTCCGAAGGCTCTTAGTTTGTTTATCAGGCGACAGTGCGGAACTGCATCGAACGCCCTCCGGAAGTCAAGGAAAATGGCATCTACCTCGGAGGCTGTATCTAATATTTTCTGGGTCTCATGAAGAAATAAAGCGAGTTGGGTTTCACACGAACGCTGTTTCCGGAATCCATATCGATTCCTACAGAGTAGATTCTGGATTTCCAGAAATGACATGATACACGAGCAAAAAACATGTTCTAAAAGTCTACAACAAATCGATGTCAGAGATATAGGCCTATAGTTTTTGCGCATCTGCTCGACGACCCTTCTTGAAAACTGGAACTACCTGTGTAGAATCGAATTGGTATCCCATCAGATCGAGTGGACTTTCCTCTGTTGAATGATTCCAGTTGCTTTTCTATTCCTTGGACACTTATTTCGATGTCAGCCATTTTTTAGTTCGTGCGGGGATTTAGAGAAGGAACTGCAGTGCGGTCTTGGTACTGTGTACCAACGAAGATTCCTCCCACCATGACTATTCAGATAGGTCCACACGGGACAAAAATACGAAAACACAGCAAACAAAGTACGTTACCAAGCCAAATTCGGTGTAGGAAACTGCTGGAATTCAGAACAGCTTCCAGTCGTCTCGAAATGGATAAATACAGGACCTCTATGTTTCTCAAGGGAATCTTATGCCTTTCTTCCGAGGCAAAATAATGGCAAGTTCAGATAAGGATGATGTAAGTAGGTCGCGATGAGGCACCCTTCTCTCCAAAGTAGACAGCCAGAGAGTCAATAATATTGAGATCTGGTGGTTTCATGGCAGCGGGAGATGCGACAATCCATCCTTTTGCTCACAAAACCAGTCCTGGATGATTGGAGCTTCGTGGACAGGGGCACTGTAGTCTCGAAACACAGAGTCACCGTTGGCGAAGAAAGATTATACTATGTGATGGACCTGAATAGCCAAAATGGCTACTTTATCTATGGCATTGCATCATTGATGAATGGTTTTGGAATTATAGCTCGCTCAGCTGTTCTGTCTTTGTGGAACCCCCTTAGCGTTGTTTTGATGTTGACAGGGTCCGCGAGTGCGACAATCAGAAGGAGTGACTTTTGAAGCTGTCATCCTTTTATTTTTCTCCAGAATCCTCTTTAATGACTGTTGGTCGCGACCTCTCAACACACAGTTTCATCCACGTTGTGGCTTAGTGAATGATGCTTTTCCGCTTTGCCAGTAGACGGTATTATCTTCTACACGATGCCTTTTGAAACACGAAACACTTTGGCTTCCTTGATTATGGAAGCTCCCACCATACGACCACCACATCCGCATTCACTTAGTCCCGTCGTAATGCACTCAAAACGACACAGAACGTTGTTCTATCCACAATGACACTTAAGACGTATTGAGGACATTACACAGGTGCTGTTCATGATCAAATACAGTAGAGCAATTTGCGCACTTGGGTAGTATCTGCATTTATCGTGACACACGGCTTTGTCGTGGTGTTTCCATATTTTTGTCCAACTCCAGTACTTTATCTGCTGTGTTCTCAGTTAGACATGGTACTCAGCTATATACACTGTGGGCGCCACATGGTGTACATAATGCCGATCATATTACGTTTCCGTCATAAATTTTACCGACAGTCCAGTCCATCCATGATAGTTTTGCTTTTCGTCGTATAGGCCACAGATAACATGCTACAGCCTGCTTCCTCATTACGTCAAACAAATAATCCGCAAACGAAAAGCTATCCTCCTATAGCAGATAAAAGCCGAAGCACAGTTTCGCTCGGCTAGCCGTCAGGAGTTCTCGCAATTGCCACCAGTTGGACTATCTGATTATTTCGTCGTCGTTCTCTAAGTATGATTTAAAGCAGTGTTCGGGACTTTAACGTCAGTGCCACGCCTTTACATCATCGTCGTACTAAAACAGGGTACGTATACAAGTTTCTTTAATAAATGATTGCTAATTTTTAGTCATTGTGTTGCCAACATTATTTTTATTGTAGTTCATTTTTTCCCGGTGACAAGATAGTTGCTGCGTGCAAACATGCCGCCTCAATACAGCAGCCGTGGTAGTGGGGTACGTCTCCTGCTATCTTAATGTTCGGCGCCAAACTTATTTGGTGAATTATTTATAAGAACTATAGTGTAACTAACGTATATGAATTGTTACGAAATGAATTTTACAAAATAAACAGAACTAAAACATGAATCTACAAATTAATGTCTATGATTGTAATCCATTCAAACGCTGCCTCTGTAACTTCAAGGGAATCTTCTAGATTTTCAAGGCATGCTCGTGTGCTGCAGCTCGTTACAATGTGTTTGACGGTTCATTGCCACAGTCACATTGAAGACGTGTAGTCTTTCCCCATCGGTGGAGGCTTTCTGAGCAGATGCCATGGCCTCTAAGAATGCTGTTGCTGTCTTCCAAGGTCGTCGCGTTAGTTCCATGTCGACTGGCCTTGTTGTGCCAGGGCTTATGAGAGCCTGATATTCCTCATGCACAATGGTATTCCACGTTTCTGACCACTTCATGAGCACCTTGAAATCCACTACTTGTAGCGATTCTGCCAATATGATAGGTGGCTGCCTGGACGTCAGTGGGATCGTTCTAAGCGCAGGTAGACGATAGTGGATTGGGGACTGAGATATTTTAGTTAATTTGTCGTATTCCTTGAGAAGAGTTTTCTGGCTTCAAAGAACTGGCGGCGCAATGTGGCTTACACGTGGTAACCAGTGAAGAGGTGTAGACCTGATGCAAACTGTTATTGTCTTCATTGCTGCATTTAGCTGAACACTGATTTCTCTCACATGTGAACTATTAAGCCACACTAGTGTAAAGTATTCGGCAGCAGAATAGATGAGTCCCTTGGTAGAACACAGTGATGTTGTAACTCCTGCTCCCTATGAGGTACTACTCAACTTCTGCATGATATTACTGCAATCGCAATTGTTCTATGTGTCTTTATGTATTTCTTGTAGGACAAGAGTGTATACAACAACATCTATCAAGTGCATAGTCAACCATTTATGTAAACCTGAGCCACAATTCCTCTACGTGCTCCTCTCCAGAGCTAAATGTTTCGAGCTCCTCATTGAGATGCGGTACTGGTGCCTCTTTATATAGTTTCCTGCAAATATAAATTCTTCTAATTCTCTTAGTTGTCTTTGTATTTCGGTAATCGTGGTTGATACAACTGCCTCATGGTCACTGAGTTTCTAAGCGTACATTCTCAAAGACATCAGATCTATTTATTGCTGTTAGAACTAATACAATTTTGTAACGATTGGTCTTCTGAACAATCTGTTCTGTGTAGTTTCAGACATAGCGTCATGGGGTTGGGACGTCGAATCGAGCCTGCCACTTCCAAACCGTTACTTTCCCAATTTGTTGTTGTATAATGGAAGTCTGCTTCAGTGATTACAGTGTTGTCGTGGTATTCAGTCCGAAGACGTGTTGATTGCAGTTCTCTACGACACTGTATCCGGTGTAGGTCTCTCCAACTCTGAATAATTATTGCAACTCACATTCGTTTCAACCTCTTTGCTGAATTCATATCTTGGTGTCATTCCACAATTTCTACCCCTCACACTCCCCTCCAGATCTAAATTGTTGTTTTGTTTCATTGATCTCTCACTAAGTACCCTCTCAGCTGATCGTTTCTTTCAGTCAAACTGTACCATGAATTTCTTTTCTCCCAACCAGTCAGCATCTCTTCTCTAGCGGCGTCATGTACACATCTAATCTTCATAATTCTTCTGCAGCACCACATTTCGGATGTTTGCATCCTCTTCTTGTCTGAACTGATTACTATCCCCGTTTCACTTTGAAACGTCCCCTTTGAACAATTATACAAGACTGTACTTAAACTGACACACAATATTTTTTAGCGCAACGCAATCTGACTTTCAAAAATCTCTACAAAAGAATGGCCCTGACTAACATTAACCTATACCTTTCACAAACCACTTACCTCACCAAAAATCTTCGTTACTCGAACTACTGCAATACAGCGAGCGCCACTAGTGCCAGCTAAATAAAAGAGTCAAACTACTGAAGGCACTAACTACTGATAGGCATAGTTAGCAAATGAAAGATTTTGATAGAGAACAAATGATGTATTTACCTTAATAGTCATAATATATATAGCAGTTCATGACATCCAGTCTTACAAATTTCAAAACTCCGCCATCTCTCTCCCCACATCCACCACTGCTGGCGGCTCACCTCCAACTGCGCAACGCTACGCGCTGTTAACATCCAGCTGCCCAACACTACAATGGCAGACAACAACGCAAACTAGCCACAGACTGCACACAGCACAGCCAGTGATTTTCATACAGAGCGCTACGTGGCGTTACCAATATAAGAACCTAAACAGCCTACTTACAACTTCAGTACAAGACTACACTCCAGACAAATAGTTTCAGAAAATACTTCCTAACACTTAAATTTACATTACATATTAACAAATTCCTCTTTTTCAAAAATGCTTTCCTTGCTATAGCCAGTCTCCCAAGTACATCCTGTCTATTTGGGTCATCATCATTTATTTTACTGTGAAAATTATAATGCATTTCCAAATTATTATTGTTATTTTTCGTTTCCTTTACTGTTTGCTCAGTGTACAGACTGAATAACTACAAACCTGTCTCACTCCGTCCTCAACTACTGCTTCCCTTTCATGACCTTTGGCTCTTATAACTGCAGCCTGGTTTCTGCACAAGTTGTGAATAAATTTTTTCTCCCTGTATTTAACCCCTCCTACTTTCAGTATTACAAAGAGTGTATTTCAGTCAACATTGTCAAAAGCTTTCTCTAGGTCTACAAATGTTATAAACGTAGGTCTGTCTTTCGTAACCCAGCCGTAGGGTCAGTATTGATCGCGTGTTCCTAAATTTCGTCGGAGCCCAAACTGATCCTTCCCGATGACAGCTTCTACCAGTTTTCCCATAATTCGTGTCAGTATTTTGTAACCATGACTTATTAAACTGATGGTTCTGTAATATTTATATCTTTTAGTACTGCTGTCTTTGGAATTATAATTATTACATTCTACTTGATATTTGAGGTAATTCCTCTATTTTTTAGATTTTTCACACCAAATGGAATAGTTTTGTTATGTCTGGCTCTCCCAACGATATTAGTAGTTCTGAGGAATGTCAGCTACTCCAGGGGCCTTGTTTCGCCATAGGTCTTTCAATATTCTGTCAAATTATTCATGGAGAATTATAACTCTCATCTCATCTACTTCCTCTTCCCTTTCTATAATATTGCCATCAAGTTAATTTCGCATGTAGGGTCCCTCTATATATTCCTTCCACTTTTCAGTGTCTGTTCTTTGTTTAGTACTGATTTTAGATCTGAACTGCTTCTCTTTTCTTCAAAGGTCTCATTAATTTTCGAACAGACGGTATCTATCTTTCCGGTATATGCTTCAAAGCATTTGTCCTTTAGCCACTCTTCCTTAGCCACTTTGCAGTTTCTGTCAATATTATTCTTTAGACGTCTGTATTTCATTTTATCATTTGTTGAATTTTTATATTTTCTCCTTTCATCAATAAAATGCAATACCTCACTTATTGCTACTAGATCACGTGTTTTTATCTATTTTGTTCTCTACTGCGTTCACTATTTCTTCTCTCAAAGCTATCCATTCGTCTTCTAATTTATTTTTTATCCCAGTTTCACCCACTCGTTGTCATTGTTTGAAACTCTCAACAGCCTCTTCATCTCACAGTACCACTTGCAACCAACGTCCTCAGTTATTTGCTGGATGTATTCCAACCTCTCTCTTCCTCTACAGTTTTTGCCCTCTACTGCTCCCTTTGGTTCCACGGAAGTCATTCTCTGATGTCTTAACAGATGTCCTAATAATCTGTCTCTTCTCCTTGTCAGTGTTTTCCACATATTCCTTTCCTCTCCGATTCTTCACAGAACCTCCTCATTCCTTACCTTATCAGTGGCCTAATTTTCAACATTCGTCTGTAGCATCACACCTCAAATGCTCGGATTCTCTTTAGTCCTGGTTTCCCCACAGTCCCCTTTTCACTACCATGCAATGCTGTGCTCCAAACGTACATTCCCAAAAATTTCTACCTCAAATTAAGACCTATGTTTGATACTTGTAGACCTCTCTTGCCCAGGAATGTCCTTTTTACCAGTGCCAGTCTGCTTTTGATATCCTCCTTGCTCCGTCCGTAGCCGCGCAGGGTAGCCGTGCGGTCTATGGGCGCCTTGTCACGGTTCGTGCGGCTCCCCCAGTCGGAATTTCGTGTCCTCCCTCGAGCATGGGTGTGTGTGTTGTCCTTAGCGTCAGTTATTTTAAGTTAAATTAGTGTGTAAGCCTAAGGACCGATGACCTCAGCAGCTTGGTCCCATAGTCCTTACCACAAATTTCCAATTTTTACTCCGTCCGTCACTGGTTAGTTTGCTACCTAGGTAGCAGAATTCCTTAACTTCATCTACTTCGTGACCATCAATCCTGGTGTTAAGTTTCTCCCTTGCTATTCTCATTTCTGCTACTTCTCATTACTTTCGTCTTTCTTCCATATATTCGCAGTCCGTTTTCTGTACTCACTAAACTGTTCATTCCATTCAGCAGATCATGTAATTCTTCTTCATTTTCACTCAGGATAGCAACGTCATCAGCGAATCTTATCATTGACATCCTTTCACATTGAATTTCAATCCCACTCCGGAACCTTTCTTTTATTTCCATCATTGATTCTTCTATGAGCAGACTGAACAGTAAGGACGAAAGACTACGTCCCTGTCTTACACCGTTTTTAATCCGAGCACTTCGGTCTTGGTCAGCCACTCTTGTTATTCGTTCTTGGCTCTTCTGTATATTGTATATTACCAGTCTCTCTTTATAGCTTAGACCTATTTTTCTCAGAATTTCGAACATCTTGCACCATTTTATATTGTCAAACGTTTTTTCCAGGTCGACAAATCCTATAAACGTGTATTGATTTTTCTTTAGTCTTGCTTCCATTATCAGCCACAACACCACAATTGATTCTCTCGTGCCTTTACCTTCCGTAAAGCCAAACTGACCGTCATCTAACACATCCACAATTTTCTTTACCGTTCTTCTGTAAACTATTCTTGCAAGCAACTAGCATGCATGAGCTGTTAACTTGATTGGACGTTAATTCTCGCACCTGTCAGCTCTTGCAGTCTTCGGAATTGTGTAGATGATATTTTACCGAAAGTCAGAAGGTATGCGCCAGATTCATACCCTTTACACACCAACGTGAATATTCGTTCTGTTGCCCCTTCCCCCATTGATTTTAGAAATTATGAAGGAATGTTATCTATCCGTTCTGCCTTTTTGCTCTTAAGTCCTCAAAGCTCTCTTAAATTCTGGTTCAATACGGAATCCCCTGTCTCTTCTAAATCGACTGCTGTTTCCTCTTCTAGCACATCAGACAAATCTTCCCCCTCAAACAGTCCTTCAATATACTCTAACCACCTACCAGCTCTCTCCTCTGCATTTAACAGTGGAATTCCAATTACGCTATTAATGTTACCACTATTGCGTTCAATTTCCCAAGGGTTCAAAAATGGCTCTGAGTACTATGGGACTTAACTGCTGTGGTCATCAGTCCCCTAGAACTTAGAACTACTTAAATCTAACTAACCTAAGGACATCACACACATCCATGCCCGAGGCAGGATTCAAACCTGCGACTGTAGCGGTCGCGCGGTTCCAGACTGTTGCGCCTAGAACCGCTCGGCCACTCCGGCCGGCGTCACCAATGGTTGTATTTACTTTCCTATATGCTGGGTCAGTCCTTCTGACAATCATTTCTTTTTCGATTTCTTCACATTCTTCATGCAACCATTTCATCTTAGCTTTTCTGCACTTTCTATTTATTTCATTCCTCGGCGACGTGTATTTCTGTTTTCCTGAATTTCCCTGAACATTATTGCCTGTGTTTTTTATTTCTTGCTTCTGTGATTGCCCTTTTTATAGATGTCCATTCCCGTTTAATTGTACTGACTACTGAGCTATTCCTTATTGCTGTATCTATAGAGTTAGAGAACTTCAAGAGTATCACCCAAGAGTATCTCGTCATTCCTTAGTAATTCCGTATCCCCCTTCTTTGTGTATTGATTCTATCTGACTAATCTCTTGAACTTCAGCCTACTCTTCATCTCAAATACATAGAGATCTGAGTCTATATTTGTTCCAGGGTACGCCTTACAATCAAGTACCTGATTTCGGAATCCCCGTCTGACCACGATGTAATCTGACTGGAGTCTTCCCGTATCACCCGGACTTTTCCAAGTGTACCTCGTCCTCTTGTGATTCTTCAACGGAGTATTCTTTATCACTAACTGAAATTTATTACAGAACTCAATTAGACTTCCTCCTTTCTCATTCCTTGTCCCAAGCCCATATTCTCACGTAACCTTTTCTTCTACTCCTTCCCCAACAACTGCATTCCAGTCCACCATGACTATTAGATTTTCATCTCCCTTTACGTAAAGCATTATTTCTTCAATATCCTCATATACTTTCTCTATCTCTTCATCTTCAGTTTGCGACGTCGGCATGTATACCTGAACTTCCGTTGTCAGCGTCGGTTAGCTGTCGATTCTGATAAGAACAACCCCATCGCTGAACTATTCACAGTAACACACACTCTGACCTACCTACCCATTCATAACGAATCCTATTCCTGTTATACCTTTTTCTGCTGCTGTTGATATTACCCTATACTCATCCGAGCAGAAATCCTTGTCTTCTTTCCATTTCACTTCACTGACCCCTACTATATCTACAGTGAAGAGCCAAAGAAACTGGTACGCCTGCACGCAGAAGTGCCGCAACACGACGTCACATGGCTTCGACTAATGTCTGAAGTAGTGCTGGAGGGAACTGGAACCATGAATCCTGCATGGCTGTCCATAAATTCGTAAGAGTGGAGGGGCTGGAGATGTTTTCTGAACAGCACGCAGCAAAGCATCCCAGATTTGCTCAATAATGTTCACGTCTGGGGAGTTTGGTGGCCAGCAGAAGTTTTCAACTTAGAGGAGTGTTCCTGGAGCCACTTTGTAGAAATTCTGGACGTGTGGGGTGTCGCGTCGTCCTGCTGGGATTGCCCAAGTCCGTCGGAATGCACAATGGACATCAATCGGTGCAGGTGTTAAGACAGGACGCTTACGTATGTGTCACCTGTCAGAGTCGTATCTAGACGTATCAGGGGCCCCGCATCACTCCAGCTGTACACGCTTCACACCATTACAGAGCCTCCACCAGCTTGAACAATCCCCTGCTGACAAGCAGGGTCCATAGATTCATGAAGTCATCTCCATACCCGTACACGTCCACCGCTCGATAGAATTTGTAACGAGACTCGTCCGACCAGGCAACATGTTTCCAGTCATCAACAGTCCAAAGGCGGTGTTCACGGACACGGAGTCTGGCGAGGCATAAAGCATTGTGTCATGTAGTCATCAAGGGTACACGAATGGGCCTTCGGCTCCGAAATTCCATATCGATGATGTTTCGTTGAATGGTTCGCACGTTGGCACTTGTTGATGGCCCAGCATTATAATCTATAGTAATTTTCAGAAGGGGTGCAATTCTGTGACGTTGAACGAGTCTCTTCAGACGTCGTTGGTCCTGTTGTTGCAGGGTCTTTTCCCGGCCACCGTGATGTCGCAGATTTGATGTTTCTGCGGATTCTTGATATTCGCGGTACAGTAGTGAAATGGTCGTACGGGAGAACCTCCACTTCATCACTACCTCGGATATGCTGTGTCCCACTGCTCTTGCGCCGATTATAACACCACGTTCAAACTCACTTAAATCTTGATAACCTACCATTGTAGCTGCAGTAACAGATTAAACAACTGCGCCAGGCACTTGTTGTCTTGTATAGGAGTTGCCGATCGCAGCGCCAAGTTCTGCCTGTTTAAATATCTTTCTATTTGAATATGCATGCCTATACCAGTTTCTTTGGCGCTTCAGTGTATATTGAGCCTCAGCATTTCCCTTTTGAGGTTTTCTAGCTTCCCTACAACTTTGAAGCTTCTGATATTCCACGCTCTGACTCGTAGGACGTTATCCTTTCGTTGGTTATTCCATCTTTTTCTCATGGCCTCTTCCCCCTCGACAGTCCAATCCCGGAGATCCGAATGGGGGCTGTTCTGGAATTTTTTCCTAACGGAGACATCATCATGACACTCTTTTTTCGGTCTATGGGTACCGTCTTGTTTAGTACTAAAAACGTCCTCGGTACCGGGTTCGAAACCCGCCACCGGGTAAATTTTGATTAATAATCAGCATTGGCGGCCGAAGACTCCCCGCATAAGAAGTCAGCCTCATTCTGCCGACGACCTTGTCAAGGAGGGCGGAGGAGCGGACACAGGTTCAGGGCACTATCTTGTCCTTGGGGTGGAAAACTGCCCCTAAGGGCGGAAGAATCAGCTATGATCCACGATATGAGTATGCAGAAGGCAATGGAAACCACTGCATTAAAGACACGTAACATATGTCCACAATACATATGGCATGTAGGTGAAAAAAGAAGTATCCAATCCCCTATCACAGTTAAATTTTTCAATATTCATCTCCAACACCTATCTGAATAATTTCTTTTACCTCATCACACATTCTTTCAATCTCTTTCTCAACTGCATAGCTAGTTAACATATAAACTGCAGGAATCGTCCGGGCTTCCTGATTTAGGATTTCCGTGATTTTCCTAACTCGCTTCGGGCAAATTCCAGGATGGTTCCTTTGAAGGATACAACCGACTTCCATCCCGAGCCTTCCCTAGCCCGATGGGACCGATGACCTCGCTGTTAGTTTCCCCCACCAACCAACCAAGAAGCGTCGGTACAACATATAGCCGGCCGGAGTGGCCGAGCGGTTCCAGGCGCTTCAGTCTGGAACAGCGCGACGCTACGGTCGCAGGTTCGAATCCTGCCTCGGGCATGGATGTGTGTGATGTCCTTAGGGGACTGATGACCTCAGATGTTAAGTTCCATAGTGCTCAGAGCCATTTGAACCATTTTACAAAATATAAACAATTTGACCGGCAATAAAGTATATAGGTGACATGCTATTTATCTGGCTGGTGGTGATGCTTGGGAAGTGAATGCCATTTTTATGTATAAACTGCAAAGAGCGTATGACGTCGGGGAGAATAATTACAAGCAGCAGCAACTCTAGGAAGCATCTCAAACATACTGTTTGGCAGGTCTCAGAGGTGGCCATTAGAATGTATAGGCAGATTATCTGTTTCGTATGGTCACACCGAACTGGTAAGCGCCTGCATACAGACAGCCAAGTGAACAGATTTAAAAAGCATGCTGACTTCGTGCCTTCCCGAGCGAGTCATGTGAGCGATTTCAGTGAAATTCATGGACGTATTGACGTTTGCCGCGTAACAGTGCCTTGTGGAGGTGCTATGTCCACCGACATGTGTGTCTTTTCTGTATATATTGCAATTATTTCGCATTCATCTTCTGAAAACCCCGAGGTACTTGTGAATATCCCTGTATGTATGGAGTCAGCAAATTTGACGTAACATTTTCATAGAATAAACGCTACCTAAATCGAATTCGTCCTTTCATGTTTGAGGGATAATCCCGTCTTTCGTTATTTGTAAAAAGAAAACGAGTTTACTGCACTTCGTTCTTTGAAGCAGGACTCATAGGCGAAAACAAGAGTCCTCGCTTGTTCTACTGACTGGCATACATGTTCATATGTGGATTGCAAATTTTCCTGCTGTAACGAACGGGCAGCGGTATGCAAATGTCTGTTCGCCTGGCATACATACCAAATTCATTTGGCGCAAACTACTCTATATCATCCGCTGTCAGTGTCCGCGTCATGAGCACGCCATATTTGGCATCGAATAGTGGCCCTATTGCTTTGTGTGCAGAGCAACAAATACCGCTCTGGGCGTACGCTGTCTGGTTTCGCCAATCTTGGTGAACTCTCCGATGCAGGAGCTGTGGCCAATGCCAGTCTATGAACGACAGAAGGGAAATTATTTAGCCGTCTCTCCGTCATTTGATAATTCTGACTTCCATCAATTTCTCTACGTTCTAGAGAGCTGTTTTCTTACTCTTTTTACAGCGTCAACTTCAAAAACTCAGTTGTCTAACCTACCGATTTAACAAAAAGAAAATTGCACCGTAGGTTGGCGTTGGGTAGCTCTGAATATTGCTGTTGTATTGTTAGTAGCAACTTTTGTTTTATTCATCCATAGATAACCTTTACACTTTTACAGATATCAGTCGTGTCATTGTATTGGAGATTAAGAACATATATAAGGGGTGATAAAAAAGTTTCCGTTTTAGGGGGTTGTTGCAGTGTATAATCAACGTAGCGCGATTCCGACGTGGGTGTATAAGCACCGACGTATAGACAAGGAATTATTGTGACATTCATGTTCTGACATTCCGCTCCTTTTCACGTTCATCAGACAGCAAAAACACCCTGTAAGTGCGTTAGCGTCACTAGAATAACTTTTTGGGGTTAGGAGTTTACTCTATGACAGAGCACAACGGTGTTTAGCAGTACTACTGTTTTATTCCTATTTTGTTATTGTGAAGCACATGGGTTTACTTAGGTAGGGACATAACAATTTCAGGACAGTTGTCAAGATAACGCATTATGTCCTGTTTAGCAGAAATAACACTGAACACAACAATATCAAATTTAAATAGAAGGCTCTCTACAAGATTTTTCTTACATCTAGACAGTGAAGCTGGCGAACAAAACATCCGATACCGATTCTAACTTCGGTACCATTTAGAATGACAATCAAGTTACGGAGGATGGATGGTTTCTGAGACAAGATGAGCAAAAGATTACGCAAGGTTGCTCGACTCCACAGTGGACGTAAGCTGGTGATCCAACAATTTTTTCACCTCTGCCAGCGGCATTTACTTTTATTTGCGACATGCTGTCAGCTGGATGGCTGCTCTCGCCGTCTGAAAATCCTATAAAAAGCTAATCAAAATCTTTACTGATTTTATCAGCTGAAACTGATCTATGTTTCTCATTAGCGAGGACACATGCACTCATCCATAGCCTGTAAAATATGGCGGTATACACGTGCACAGATGGAACAGTGTGTATACTTCAATGTCCTCTCAGTTCTCGCAAGAACAATTAACTACGTAGCTGTTTCATTTCTCTGCTGTCGGAGCTCAACGACTCTTCAGCTAATTGCTAGCTGAATGTCAGCCAAAGTGAACGCAGTGTTCCTCTGTTGGCGTCATGCAGAGCGTGATGCGCCCTCTTCTACACTTAACGCTGGTTGAGAGGAGAGTCTCCGAAGTTTTCGGTATTGTGTCTTTCGTAGCAAACTGTCCCCCACCTGTGTCTTTTCGCGCTTCATGTCACGGCTTTTTCAGACCAATAGGAGCGTTCCTTTCATCTTGTGGAAACTACCCCTGCCAATGGCAAAGGTCCTAGCTTTAAACTGCATCGCAACATCGCCCCTTTTTCTCTTTCTGAGTTTATTTCGGCCTATCGGACATTTTGTGCCCACTCCTGACGCCTAAAAGTTACACGCATACATCACAAGTGTACCACAGGCCTTTCACACGATCAACTGCATTGCTGGTCTTTTTGCATCCATCTGGAAATTCCCAAATGCAGTTTTATAAAGAATTTCTCCGTTGCAAGCAGCGCTGGGCCGCTACCTGCTACCCGCCGCGTTCATTGTCTCTCTCGCTACGACTCTTAAAATCGCTCTTAAAATCCATCCATTACATGCGGGCCGTGACGGCGCAACTTGCGTCTGCCCTCAAACTAAAACATTTCTTCAAATGGTTCAAATGGCTCTAAGCACAATGGGACTTAACATCTGAGGTCATCAGTCCCCTAGACTTAGAACTACTTAAAAGTAACTAACCTAAGGACATCACACACATCCATGCCCGATGCAGGATTCAAACCTGCAACCGTAGCAGCAGCGCGGTTCCGGATTGAAGTGGCCAGAAATTCTCAGTCACAGCGGCTGGCAAAACGTTTCTTCCAGCGGCTTTTTTCACCTTTTGCTCACTGACATACAGGATTTGTGTTCAGTATGTTAATACCATCGAATCGAGTGTCATCCCTTGTGGCATTACCAACTGTTGGATTTGAAAGGCAAATCTGCTCACTACCACCGAAGTATGTTAGGTGACACATTCATCTACTTGTTACAATGTGTAAAAATCTCTCCTAAGGTGCAAAATTAACATTCATTCATGCTGCCACCTTACAACATCTTTCCGATGTGCGTGTGCCAAATGCGGAAACATGAACTATGGTGACATTATTACCAAAGTGAACGCAGGGCCAATGTGCTGCAATTTTTTTTTTGTTGGATACCAAAGGACAAACAACGGTAGACATACATCAGAGAATGAGGAAAGTTTATGGGTTAGCATGTCTGTCGAAAACCACCATTGTAGGATGGTTCGCGACAAGGGGTGCTGCTCCTTCATGATAACGCATTTACCCATATGGCAAATGTCGTAACACACGGTCACGCGCTCTACAGTCCTGATCTCCCCCCATGTGATTATCATGCCTTCGGTCCCTTAGAAAAGGCCTTGAGGGGTCGACGATTCCTGCTGGATGAGGATGTGCAGCAGGCACTTAGGACTTCTTCACACAGCAGGACATAATGTTTTACCAAACGGATATGTTCAACATGGTGCGTCGGTGGGATTATGCCCCAATGCTCATGGCGTTTTCACCTGACTGGTATACCAATTCTGGACAGTAAGGTCCTGGAACGGAAACGTATTCATCACCTATTTATATACAGGGTGGCCAGAAGCTATCTGAAAAATTTGTAAGTGTGTTGCAGAGTAAACTGTGTAGAAAAACAATTTTAAGAAAAAAAATTCGGTAAGTTGCGCCGTTTCCGAGTTAATTAGCATTGAAGTTATCGAGTCAGGTCGCTGCGCGCACAGATATAAGCGGTCCACCAGAGACGGCATCGCCAAAGTTGTATTTCGTTTGTTTTCCTATAATCGAACAAGAGAGCCATAAGTTGGACATGGGGCAGAAGTAAGAATCGCAGACGTATTAAAGGCTGAGTAGTCTCACGCGCTGTCATCTACGCTATGAGAGCAAGTAAAGCTAATTGCATGCGAGGGGCCGCTTGAATTTGCGAGCGCAATGGCCTGATCCACTAACTTCAGTGCGCAATGTATCTAATTGTTTTCGTGACAGATTATGTCTCGCCTTAGCCTATGCTGCAATACTTTTGCATACTTTTCAGACTATTTTTGACCACCCGTCTAGGGTGTTTCAAAGGCTTTGCATCAAACATGTAGGACTGATAGATCACGTCATGGGGTACAACATTTGTAAGACGAAATGTTTACCTTCGACTCCCGGCGACGCTAGGCGAATTTCTGTTGAATTCACCGGCCCTGGGACGACGAGATTTCACTGAACTAGAGGGCTCTTCTAATCACGTGTGCTGCCTACTTCAGTAAACTGATAGAGCGGTTTTCAACGGGAAAACCAAAAGAATGACTGACTCTAGGCGGAGGAAAGTATTTTAGAAGCGTATCAGTTTCTCAGCCTGTCCCCGTTCATGGAGAAGAGATGATTGGATTACAGGCAATACACACTGCATATGCACAGCGCAGGTGCCTACATCTTACCACGTTTTAGGGGCATACCTAATAATGGAATGACGCCTAGAGTTGCCGGTAAGTGTCATCGAACGTGTTCTCTCTAACAAAAGTTGTTTCCCACGGCCTGATCTATTTCCCGTCGACGTCGCATGCAAAGACTTTGAAACATTCTAATTTCACAAGGAAGTAACCGGTAGCATACCACTGCCTTATTGTAGGAATCATTGTGGCATTTCTCTGAACTAATTTAGGAAGACCACACAGAACGTAAATCAGGAAGACTGGATGGGGATCACCACGCCCATCCTTCCGAATACAAGCCAATCTGTTGTACATTAATTTCATGTGGTAAAAAGATAGTACTACAGTTATTTCATATCTCAATAACTGCCTGTGCTTACAACACCCGCACTACACTCACACTATCAGTTACATCAGAATTACGAGGACGATTTTGTTTCGATTTTGTGTACCCCAGCTTCCCGTTCGCTTACGTGAAAAACTTAATCAGCACCTTCCATAATAAATGAGATGTTGAGATCAGAAAGAGAATAAGGCGTAAGGGTTTTCAGAAAAACAAAAACATACATCTACATCTACATCTACATCTATACTCCGCGAGCCACCTTACGGTGTGTGGCGGAGGGTACTTATTGTACCACTATCTGATCCCCCCTTCCCTGTTCCATTCACGAATTGTGCGTGGAAAGAACGACTGCTTGTAAGTCTCCGTATTTGCTCTAATTTCTCGGATCTTTTCGTTGTGATCATTACGCGAGATATATGTGGGCGGTAGTAATATGTTGCCCATCTCTTCCCGGAATGTGCTCTCTCGTAATTTCGATAATAAACCTCTCCGTATTGCGTAACTGTATTGTGAAATGTCAGAGCTGTTCTGCTTTTACTTACAAGTGATAAATCTTTTACCTATTGTATGTCATATAATTAATCCTTCACTGTATAGAAAATGCGGCCTGAAAGCAACTTATACACTGCCTTTTTAAATATGTTTGTTGTACATTTCTGTGTCACCACTTTACTAAATTTATTGAATAGTTTCATTTACTCTTATTTGGTAAATGTAAATGTAGTCTGGAACAGAATTTTACAATAAGCCCGATAATTATTTTTTGTTATTATTCTGATGAATCCTTTATGTAATTTGAAAACTGTATGCTTCTTTTGTGCATTTGTTTCTCAATATAAGAACGCATACCTAGGAACTGAGTGCACCTGTGAACAGCATGTAATAAAAGTCATTGGATGTTATATACAGATGATAGTACCCTGAGAGCATGATACGCTGATATTCTGTTTGCCTGTATTTTTGTGTGTTTATACCACCTTAATTTGTAGGATTTTTAGTTTGTTTTTGGTATTCAAGGAATGTAATGTGAGCTCAGTATTTTCAAACAGTCTTCAATACTCCACATATTAGGACACAGAGGTTGTCAGTATAAACACTGTGATCTTTGGTATGACGGAATGTTTTAGTGGGGTTTTTCTTTGTTGGTAAGGTTTAGTTAGTTTTGTTGTTCAGACTGGAATAGGGAGAATTATTTGTTCACATGGCTTGCAGTCAGAAGTTATAGATTTACCGCTCCCTTACCATTTCAATAATTAATTTCATGGCGGAACCATATTTGTAATAAGAAGTAAGTTTCGTGAAGATGGTTGTAATTGTTAAGGAAAGTATCAGCGTTTCGGAATAGTTTTTGAATGCTAGTCTCCTTTACATCATTTAGTAACTGCATATCTTCGACCGCTTTTTAACGAAAATCTCGTTTTGAGAATGTATGTCCCCACGTTGCACTGTGCGGAACACTTAGGATAAAGCTAAAGCATGGCCTACTTCGAATAGTTTCATGTCGTTGCATTGCACTGGTCAAGGCTTTCTTTCCTTTTATCTGGTTTGCTGCTGCGCTGTGATTTTTATGTTCGTCACTTCGAACAGTGCTGAGATTCCGTTCCCACAGGTAAGCCATGAAAATTTGTTACGGCTGGTTTTACACCACAGTCGTGACAATAAAATTATTCACATTAGGTGCCGCATTTCAAAATTAATATCAGATTCAGATTATTTAAAGTTGAGTTTAAATCACGTTTCTTGTCGGACAGTTTCATTCTTACAGAGCAATGTTACATTTCCGTTTGTATCACTTAGTGTTTGTGACTTTATTCAGTGAGTAGCTCATGCAGAATCACACGGTATTTTTTGAGAAACATTTTTGGCTATTCATTCTTTCAAAATTCTCTTTGTAATTTCATGAAGCAGATTGTTAAGTAGTTAGTTTTATAAGTTGAAACTGGAAGTCACGTACTGCGGCGTCACGTATCGTAGCACTGTTCACTGCACTGCACAACAGAGTTTCACAGGATAGGAAATTTAACCTACAGTTATATGTTTTCTGACTAATTTGATAAATGTTAATTCAAATACTGTTATACGGTTAGTTTATACAGAAGAGTTAAATACTAGTCATCAATTTTGGTACCTAGAAATATTGAATTTATTATACATTTTACAGAGCTACAACCTATATTTAATTTAATAATATCATCTTCCCTGTTCAAGGTGAAGCTGTCATTTGTTTTATTCAGTTCCAGTAAAACATTATTGCATATTTTCCAGGTGTAAAATTCTTCGAGGGTTTTATTTCCTTTGCCTGCAAGGAGTTAAAGTTTTTTTCCCTTCTTTTTCCAGCTACTGTAAAGTTGCTAAATTGACAAACGCTGTTGGGAAAGTCTTTTTGTGTATCAGGAACAGTATTGGTCCTAATATGGAACCCTGGGGAACTCCAGCTGTGGAAAGCGTTTCTCTGAGATTTTACTCTTATTTCAGGTTTTTATTAGCTGTCTTTTTATCTGGTCCACAAGACAGTTGTTGGATACCTCTACTATTCAATATGATTACAGATTATTTAATAGAATCCCAGTCATCAAGAATATCGAAAGTCTTGCACAAATCCAAAACTGGGTAACACGTAGTCAGCTTTCTTATTAGTTTCTGTTTCCCCGAATTATTGCCGTTTCAGCGATATTCTCCATAATATACGTAAACGTGGATGGATCGCCATTCCAGGCAGCCTTGTCAACTTGCCCTGTGCCGTACACTGCACCTCGCGGTGGCTGGTGAGGTGGGCTGAGGCGCGGCGCTCGCCGAGGGCGCGGCCCAGCCGCAGAGCTGAGGCAGCAGGCAGGACGCGGGGCGCGCGTCAAGTGGCTCTTCCCTCTCACACCAATTGCGGCCCCAGCCGGCGCCCAAACAGCCGCCGCCAGCCTCCAGTCGCTGCGGCCGTCGGACCAGCGACTCCCCTCAAGAACCCCCCGGACGGCGGCGGAGCTGTGTAGCCAAGCTCAGATTCGTTCAGACTCATCCTAACTTTGGTGTTACTGATCCGATACATCTTTAACAGCAGCTACTTGACTATCAGTCTGACGTAATGAAACGTCCTAGAGGAGCATGTATGACGTTGCGCTTAGTAATAGGAGGAAGACAATCCAAGCTCACTAGACAGAAATGTGGTCAAGTCCAGGAGATATCACGCTGATGCCCTGTAACACTGCCTCTAGGCTTCGTAATGGCTACAGTTAGGAGAGAAAGGAAGTCTACAAGTTGCTTTAGGTATGCTACATACTCTTGCGACTGTTATTGGCTATTACTTTCCGTAGAAGTACCAAATCGAGGGTATGCTGTTTACTATTCTTTACTCTCAGACATTTTCTATGCGTTTAACAACGAGTGATCTAGAGGGTCGGTTTGGGTATGAGTGAGGACCTGAGTCCTCATCAAACCAGGAACCCATGTGTGCAAAGCTGTGATTATGGTCATTGTCGTCTTGGAAGATAGGAGTATTCACTGCATCCTCAGCTTGAAGCCCCAGGAGCAAGGGCTACTCTTGATCACAGTGAATGTTGAGATAAATATCCTGATTCATGTTGAAACTTTTTAAATGGATGTATGCTTATTGGTTGTGAAACTCCGTGACTGCGAAACTTTCTGTGACCTTGCCTTTAACAAGTGATGAATATGACGGACTGAATACGCCTTTGGTTGCCCTACAACACATAAAAAATACTGCTCCACATGGCACTGAAATAAAAAGTTACCCGTGTAATGGAAAGTCTGCTCTGCTGTGCATCCGTACCTGAAGTATATTCATCTGGAACCGAACCAGAAATAAAAGATGCTGCTAGGCAGTATGAGGGCGGTTTTTCAGTAGTAAAAGGAAAGTGTGGGTTCGTGAGGTGATATGAATCAAAAAAATACTCCACAGCAACATTTATGTTGCAACTAGAAAAGCAAATACTTTATTAAAGACCTCCGACTGCATCTTAAGTTTAAGAGGTTTAACTCTTTTGAACAAGCTTGTCAGTTTTGACCACATGGAAGTAAGTATGGAAAACGGAAACTATTCTAATATAATGGCACACATCTTGTTGAACGATTTTAATTCTCAAATGGGTGGGAATGTTAGAACAATTTCCCGAAGACGTGCTTAGATAGAAATTACTGGCCGTTTAGCAATTCAGATTACGTTAAGGCCACACCACGTGGCCGCTGCTTAAAAACATCATTTAACGTCTGTGGGTGCTTAGAATGAAAGTCTCATTTCACGAAATAATCACGATAAGCTACAGGACCAAATGAATAGATCCCAGTTAACGCTAAGGTCCATATGGCTACTGTGAAGTGGCTACCAAGCTAATGATTTTCTAGTCATGAACCTGACATCGAAAGAATAACTCGTGATATTAATATTCTACCCTAACGATGTTACAAAGTGTTAGAGATTACACCATCCATAAAAATGACAATACGAACTACAACATTCATTATACAGAGGCAATCAGCACAGTAGCAGCAGCCGGTCTAATCCAAACAGCATGCAGAAAGAAAATGTACACGTGTCTGCTAAAGTTCTCTCTGCGCATTAACTTGGCCATAAGACCTGTGACATCAGCTATTGCCACCCTTATCCTGACTGCCACAGACGTACACCCTACAGTATGTTCATTGTGTTCATATACAAGGCTCTTTGGCTAGTAAACGTTAGCTAATACCGTAGTGGCTGAGATGTCGACATACAAAACTAAAGCTACCTCTCTCAACGCTCACAGTCACCTGAATGGGTGGGACAAATGTATGGTACAAAATGTCGGAGACTCACTTCTGTCCTACGCATAAACCTCTATTCACTGTGGGTTATGTGTGTCTACACACACACTATATATATATATATATATATATATATATATATATATATATATATATATATATTCACGAACCTACTACGGTGTCGTAGCAGGCGGAGAGGTGATACTCCGACGTGGCGCGTCCCAGGTGGCGGATAGGGGGGTCCTCACCAGTTTACTGGCGGACTTGAGCGAAATAAAATAGCTCTCGCGGACCAAACACTAAACAACCTCTACGGCTAACAACCGTAGTTGTAACTCGGAGCTTGCTCCATACAAGGTTGACTACCTTTGAAAGTCAAACATGGAAGGAAATCTTTCAAGGAATAATCCACCGCTTGGCAATAACCAAGGAAGACTGCACTCGGATACGGTGGGCAGTCACCTGAAAGATAACTTGGATGAGTCGGAGCATCTGAAAATACCCAAAACGGACAGACGACCAAAACTCAAGACAGGACAAATAAACTACATTGCGACACACAATATAAATTCCCTCATACAACCAGGCAAACTCAAAATTCTGACGGATGAAATGGATCGCAAGGGGATTCTCATAACCGGACTTCAAGAAATGAGAAATACTGATCAGGAGCCGATAGAATCACAAGGATATAGGATTTATAAGGGAATACCAGGGAAAAGAGTCATGAAACAGTGTCCACAATTTGGAACAGGATTCGTGGTGAGTCTGAAAATAATAGAGTCCATAATAGAATTTAAAGCACAATCTCCCAGGCTCTCAACATTAACTCTAAAAGCTGCAAATAAAATGTACACAATAATAAATGCCCATGCCCCGACAAATAATAAAAATAATCAAAAAGAACACAGAGAACAGGTAGAAAAATTTTGGGAGCTCTTAGATCAAACGACGAATAACATTAATAAAAATCACATCAAAATTTTAATTGGAGACTTCAATGCCCAGTTAGGAAGGGAAAAGAGATATAGAGACATAATAGGGAAATGGACAGCACAAAGAAGAACAAACAAAAATGGCATAAGACTAGTGGAATTTTGCAGAAACCATGACATGATCTCAAAGTCGACGTATTTTAAGAGAAGACCAAGTAAACTAAAAACTTGGAAACATCCAGACTGGAAAAAAGGAGAATGGCAACTGGACCACGTCTGCATGGATAAGAATTACCACAAGGAAATTTACAATGTGAAAGTACTGAGAGGGACAGATACCGGATCAGATCACTACATGATAAAAATTAAAATTAAATTAACCCCATTAGCAAAGAAAAAATCCCACCAGAAGAAGAAGAGAACCTATGACCCTCATAAACTGATACGAAATGAGGATTATGAAGCACAAACCAGGGATATAAAAATAACAGATGATCTGGAAGAAATAATTCCCAAATTGAAACAAATAGCTGAACAAGTTGCCCCTATAAATCCAAGGAAAAAACACCAGTGGTGGAATGATGAATGTGATGAAGCAGTGTTGGATCGACACCAAGCTTGGTTAAGGCATCAAAATGAAAAAACAGAAAAATCATATTTGGAACTCACAAAACAAAGGAAGACAACACAAAATATAATAAGGAGAGTTAAACGTCAGTACCAAAAAGATATACTTCTAATGATAGAAACAAATAGTGAAAAAACAAATTCAAGAGACTATTACAAAATATTTGGCAGACAATTACAAAGATATGATCCTCCAACATTAATGTTAAAAGATAAAGATAATAACCTAGCCCATAGCAATAGTAAAAATACAGAAATTCTAGCAGAAACATTCAACAAGTTACTAAATTGTGAAGATCCCCCAGAACTTCTTCAGATAAACACAGAAACCCCAATTAAAACACCAGCAGAAAATATAAATCCACCTACAATTAATGAGGTCTACAGAGCTTTGAAAGAACTCAAAAACTACAAAGCAAGTGGAGAAGATCAAACGTTTGCTGAACTTTGGAAATATGCAGCAGAACCAGTAAAGATAGCATTACACCAATGCATAGTAAAAATCTGGAATGAAGAGAAATTACCAGAAAATTGGACTACTGCTATAATACATCCATTACATAAGAAAGGAGAAAAATCAAATCCAGACAACTATAGAGGAATTTCCCTTTTGGACTGCACGTATAAGATCATGTCAAGAATACTATACAACCGCTGTAAAGATCAACTAGAACTGGAACTGGGAGAATATCAAGGAGGGTTTAGATCCTGGAGAAGCTGCCCAGAACAGATAATCACCTTGAAGTTAGTTATGGATGTCTACAAAAGAAGGCAAAAACAACTAGTCATAACCTTTGTAGATTTCAAAAAGGCGTATGATTGCATCCATAGATCTTCAATGATGAAAATATTAAGGAATTTTGGACTTCATCCTAAATTAATAAAAATGATACAGTTAACCTTAACAAACACCAAATCCAAAGTAAAATTTAGAGGAGAAATATCTGAACCATTTACGATTAAAACAGGGTTGAGACAAGGAGATTGTTTATCACCATTGCTATTCAATTGTGCTCTTGAATATGTAATGAGAGAATGGTACAAGGAAAATCCTATGAATATTAAAATTGGAACTAAGAAAGATAAAATAAACCTAAATTGCTTGGGATTTGCTGATGACCTAGCATTACTAGCTAATAATATTCAGGAAGCCACGAAACAAATAACAAGCTTACAAAATATAGCACAAAAATTAGGACTCCAGATATCATTTGAAAAGACTGAAATAATGGTAACGGATCCACTTGTAATAGATCACATCACAGTGAACAATAGGGAAATTAAAATAGTGAAACAATTTAAATACCTGGGTGAAATTATAACACATAAATTGGACGAGAAACCTGCATGGCGAGCAAGAACTAATAAAATGATAAAAGCTCAAAAACTAACATGGTCTACGTACAATAAAAAATGTCTATCAATTAAAACAAAATTAAAACATTACAAGACGGTGGTTCAACCAGAGGTTACATACGGAAGTGAAACTCTTTTTAAAGTCACCCAGAAAAACAGAATTGACAAAATTTTAAAAGTAGAGAGAAGAATTGCTAGAACATGCATAAATAAGAAATATCAAAAAGCTGGGCAATGGCGGATAGTTCCAAATGAAGTGGTATACAGAGAACTGGAGCCCATCACCGATACTATACGAAAGAAAAGGATCTCTTTTTGTGGTCACATTCTGAGGACACCAGAAACCAGATTATCAAGGAAAATTATTGAGAAACTCTGGAATTTGAAACAACAAGGAGGATGGCTTAAGGAAATAAGAGAGGATATGGAAGAACTGGAAATAACTCTGGATGATTTGCAGAACAAAACGCCAAATTTAAAGAAGTTGAGGGACACAGAAATAAGATTTAAACCAAAAATTGACAAACGACATACAATGAAAAGGGTATTTACAGATGAGGAACGACGAAAAGCATCGGAAAGAATGAAGAGATACTGGGCCACTCGGAAGGGAAAAATACCAAAGAAGAGGACCAGAAATGATTGACTGAAGTGGTCCAATGAGGCCGTAAAAGCAGAAGAAGAAGAAGAATATATATATATAGTGAGTGGGTCCATTCCTCTCCTCTATCCATCTCAAACTTCCACAGCCATCCCCACCCGCATGTGTAGCCCCTGCAAAACAGGTAGATAAACCTGGCTCATACTGTGATACTGCTCTAACAAATATGCCTGTCGTGCAGGGCAGCTAACATGTCAGGAGCTGGAAAACCGTTTATATCTGTACAACTGATTGCCTGGAAAGAAATATTGTGGGAGAAAGTAGCACCCAGCTCCCATAGGGATGGCGATGAGGGTGGAAAAGGGCTGGTAATGTTTGACATCTACTGAAGGTTTCACTTGCAAGGGTTTCTGCCGTCTTGAAGTATGCTTTTACCTTATGCCAGATGGAACTTCTAATTGTTCCCGTAAAGCTACTTTCACTATTAAGAAGAGCAGCCAGTGTACTCTGGAAACAAAATGGTTTATTGGCCAAACTACAACTCATACTCAATTTACAACTCAGGTTACAACTTAACCGTTTCACAAGAACATCTCGTTTAACAGGTTTCTGTCCTCAGGTTATTCTCTTTTCTTGTTTTTACATTTGTAAATCTGTGTCGACAAAATCATCGAACTTCGCCATAGAGGAGCTCTATGGTTCAATGCAAAGCGCAGCAGACTGAACGACTACTTGCGATGATTGAAACTCATCGAAAAGGTGTCTTCGCCGCTGCACTACGCTACAGGAGCACCTTAAACATAAAAAGTCCAGTCCCATCAAACCCACAATCGTCTCAGTACCTTAACAAATAACAATAATTTAGCTTAAACTTAGCTGAACGTCAGTTGTGAACAATTACTCAATTATGCTAATTGCTCTAAGGGTACAGATGTTTCACAAAACCTCTGAAATACGAGTATAAACCAGGGTATCTGTACCCCTACATCCTGCACAACTTGTATGTTGTGCATGTAGTATTCGAAATTCGCTCCAGGAGGTATATATGTGGATACGCACAGCTGAGCAGTGAGATGGTGAAGAGAGGATGGATAGTGAGAAGGGAGAGGATGTGATGGACAGAGAAAAGGAGTTGGAGGAAATTGACAGGCAGAGGGGGAGGGTAGAGGAAGGGATTGACAGAGGACGATGTGGACAGAGATAGGGGAAGATGGGGGAAAATTTAGGAGGCAAGTGGAAGGTAGGTAATGGGTAGGTAGAAAAGAAACAAGAGGACGAGGAGATGGGCAGAGAGAGAGGGGGAAGAGGAAATCGACGGAGAGAAGGGGAGGAGAGGTAGAGAGAGGGGGATGAGGGCACAGAGACAAGTGAGACGAGGGAGAGATGGACTGAATTAGGTGGAGGAGGACTTGGTCAGAGACAGGGAGGATGAGGAGGAGATAGAAAGAGATAGGGAGAGTTGGTATGGGCAAAGAGATGGAAATGGAGAGAGGAAGGTAGAGGAAAAGCACAGAGGGAAGAGATATGTGCCATTTGCGTACATGCATGGAGATGTTGACTGATCACTGTGGTGAACATACAGCTGCAATGTGCAAGTGTGAGACAGCGTTATCAACACCTGACAGAGTTTCAAAGGGGCTTCACTGTGGGTCTTCATGTGACCTATTGGTTGAATCATGCAGTATTTAGATTTCTGGGACATTTAGATGTGACAATGATCCTACATTTGACTGTAAAGGAACGCATGGCCATTAATATTCGTAATAAAGGTTCCGGCCGATCACGTCCGACTACCACAATGAAGAATCACTATTCTGGACCAAGCACTACGTAGCCCCTTCGCATCATGGATGTGAAGGGGCATGGATTGCTGAGGAATGGCGTCGCACTGTGCTCGGCGGTGAGTCGTGGTTCTGTACTACCCTTGATTAGCATCGCGCTCTAGTGTAATGGTGACCTTGAGGCAGGTCCCGTTCACGTCACAGCCCAATCATAGAATTTTTCTACAAAGTGCTGAAGAATGTCATAGGACAGATCAAAACAATACATTACACAAAGAGAACAGAAAACTCCCAGAAGAAAATTAAAGCAATATGGTCAATTATGAAACAGGAATCAGGCTAGAATATTGCTGCTCAGAATATAACACCTCTTACGTGTGCGAATGAAATCATTTGTGATCCTTGAGAGCTGTGAAATATATTTAATTATCGCTTCTTGTCAATACTCAGCAAATTAAGCAATGGTTTTGCTAGTACAGCTAAATATCCAGAACTCTTGAGAACTTGTTATTTGTAGACTGCTGTATCACACGCAGCTACAAGAAGGAAGTTACAACATTCGGCATGAAGCTTTAAGCTAGCGCTTACTCGGTGTGAGCGTGTAAACAGGCAATTGGCCTTGACGCGCGGTTTAGGAAACGAAGACTCTGTATACACTCCTGGAAATGGAAAAAAGAACACATTGACACCGGTGTGTCAGACCCACCATACTTGCTCCGGACACTGCGAGAGGGCTGTACAAGCAATGATCACACGCACGGCACAGCGGACACACCAGGAACCGCGGTGTTGGCCGTCGAATGGCGCTAGCTGCGCAGCATTTGTGCACCGCCGCCGTCAGTGTCAGCCAGTTTGCCGTGGCATACGGAGCTCCATCGCAGTCCTTAACACTGGTAGCATGCCGCGACAGCGTGGACGTGAACCGTATGTGCAGTTGACGGTCTTTGAGCGAGGGCGTATAGTGGGCATGCGGGAGGCCGGGTGGACGTACCGCCGAATTGCTCAACACGTGGGGCTTGAGGTCTCCACAGTACATCGATGTTGTCGCCAGTGGTCGGCGGAAGGTGCACGTGCCCGTCGACCTGGGACCGGACCGCAGCGACGCACGGATGCACGCCAAGACCGTAGGATCCTACGCAGTGCCGTAGGGGACCGCACCGCCACCTCCCAGCAAATTAGGGACACTGTTGCTCCTGGGGTATCGGCGAGGACCATTCGCAACCGTCTCCATGAAGCTGGGCTACGGTCCCGCACACCGTTAGGCCGTCTTCCGCTCACGCCCCAACATCGTGCAGCCCGCCTCCAGTGGTGTCGCGACAGGCGTTAATGGAGGGACGAATGGAGACGTGTCGTCTTCAGCGTTGAGAGTCGCTTCTGCCTTGGTGCCAATGATGGTCGTATGCGTGTTTGGCGCCGTGCAGGTGAGCGCCACAATCAGGACTGCATACGACCGAGGCACACAGGGCCAACACCCGGCATCATGGTGTGGGGAGCGATCTCCTACACTGGCCGTACACCACTGGTGATCGTCGAGGGGACACTGAATAGTGCACGGTACATCCAAACCGTCATCGAACCCATCGTTCTACCATTCCTAGACCGGCAAGGGAACTTGCTGTTCCAACAGGACAATGCACGTCCGCATGTATCCCGTGCCACCTAACGTGGTCTAGAAGGTGTAAGTCAACTACCCTGGCCAGCAAGATCTCCGGATCTGTCCCCCATTGAGCATGTTTGGGACTGGATGAAGCGTCGTCTCACGCGGTCTGCACGTCCAGCACGAACGCTGGTCCAACTGAGGCGCCAGGTGGAAATGGCATGGCAAGCCGTTCCACAGGACTACATCCAGCATCTCTACGATCGTCTCCATGGGAGAATAGCAGCCTGCATTGCTGCGAAAGGTGGATATTCACTGTACTAGTGCCGACATTGTGCATGCTCTGTTGCCTGTGTCTATGTGCCTGTGGTTCTGTCAGTGTGATCATGTGATGTATCTGACCCCAGGAATGTGTCAATAATGTTTCCCCTTCCTGGGACAATGAATTCATGGTGTTCTTATTACAATTTCCAGGAGTGTAGTTCCGTCACAGAGTCCCGGCACTAATGAGCTCAGCAAGCATTCAACAGCATACAGAATTAGAATTTCTTTTTAGCTGTCGATTTTTCATGTTTTCTCGGAGATCATGTATGCTTATGCATCTAAGATTCACCAAGTATTGCCAAAGCAAATGAGTAGGACTACGTAAAACGAAAATGAAATTGGTCATCGAATGTAGGATGTTACTGAAGATCATTAATTTAGTTGTGGAACTGTGAATTTGTGTGAATGACTAGGTGATGAAATAATGCTCGCATTCAGTCTGCAAATAAAATCACGCTGACACTGAGACATATTTTGGGCGGAACAAACGAAAAAGATTCATATTGAGAAGCGTGACAACTGAATATAAATTTCAACTTAGATCATAATTAACAAAAGCACTTCAGACCAGCTACACTGTAGGCTCACGTGAGTAAATTAAGAAAATGAACTAATAGGACTTGTTACAGTTGGTGATACATGTGAATAAATTTCTGTATGGATGATCATTCGAGTAAGCAGATCATGCAGACAAATATATTCGTGGATAAACTGTCTGTAACTTAAATAAAGAGTAGTGTAGAATATCACCGTATTATCTTTGTTTAATTCTTACGCACAATTTGTAAGTAGTTTTCGTTGCCTTGGTTCAATGCAGTTTCTATTAGACAAATAACTTATAAACGGTTTGTACAGAAATGCGCCTCGATGGCTCAGTGGATTAAGTTCCGTACTACAAAATTAAAGATTTGGGTTTGATACCCCTTTGGTCCCAGAATTTACTCTGATGCTTACCTCTGAGAACGAGAAAGCCGTCAAGATAAGTGGCACCACGCTTCGGAGTGCACGTTGAACCGTATAGTACCCTCTAACTGGCTCATAAGCATGTTCGGAGGTGGGAGGAAGGCAAAGGCACACCGCCATGCCTAGTAAGGCACTGTTTTGTTCAGACCAACCTTTGGGTTGAGCACTGCTTTACTCGCTTTACAGCGTAACAAATGCTGCGTAAAAGTACTTCATGGGCGGACTGTCTTAGCCGATTCACTACAGAAATGAACCATTTCAACTGACAGTGCACTTGCCAGTGCTTCTCATCTCTGGCAGCTTGTGGGGAGTGCTTCTGCGTGCAGCCAACAATCTGCATCATCTTCTTCCATTTTACCAAGATTTCTAAGACCATTGGAAGTGAGTGTCCCTTTGATGTGACTGAACAACCTGTTCGTGTTTGTAGTGCTACACAATGAGCGAACAAAGTAAGAACTCGGTGGTTCTTAATGACTAACTTCAACACACTTTAATTTTAAAGCCTCTTCAAAAATTTGAGGGACGCTGCTGGACATCCAGAGTCAACCGAAAGTAACTTTACGAAAGCTTCCCATTTGAAGATGGAATAGTTTCTCGATCCGACATACGTTTATGCATTTATATAGAACTTTAAGTGTGGATAATTTCGAAAGAGTCATTGGATTTAATGCATGAAAGGATTCAAAATATTGCAGCACAGTGGCAACTTTGTTACCGAGAAAGTATCAAGAGACGATTGGAAATTTTTTTTCGCCTTTCTACACTAACTACAATTATTGCGACAATGCCTTACCCATGATTTAAAAACAAAAAGTTCATCAATATCGCTGTTCATAACCAGGGAGGCTTACAACAAACTACAGACATATAATAGCCAAATAAATGTCGAATTTTCACATTATTTTGCGATATAAAAAGAAATTTTGTTTTGAACACGATTTTGGAGGTGTAGCTAACGTGGAATCATGACGAATTATTTGCAAAAAAAAAAAAAAAACTGCAGCGGAATTGATAATTTGAACATTTTTGCCGAAGAAGACGAATATAAACGTCTTACATTGTGATCCTGAAGGAGAGACTGCTTCAGGTTATCTAACACGCCGATTTCCTCTTTGGATGTGGATAATGTATTTTCCTTAGTGTGTCACAATGGTAAATATTTGAAAATCCATTAAATTTATTTAATAAAATCTTCGTGTCTACTATCCCCCAGAAGGGGCCCTATTACTGAGTATACATATGTGGACAATAGATATCACAGCCCTATAGCCTGTGAACCCCGACAGAGGTGACTGTAGCACTCTTTGTGACGTCTTCATGCAAGTGCAGACTTGAAGGGTCTCCAATTATTTTTTTCTTTTGAGATGCTCTGTACGATATCCAGTTGTCAGCAGATGTCATCGGAAGTGGATTCTAATTTTACAGCGCGTAATCTTAGGCTGCTCCTAATCCGTGGACGGCACGCAAGAAGCCAGAAAGGCTGTGTGCCGAAATAAACAATATGACTTATAGCGAATCAGAGAAGGAAGAGAGAAGAAAGATTAGGTTTTAAAGTCCATTTCAGCGACGCGGTCATTAGGGAGGGAATACAAGTTCAGACTGGGGAAGGATGGAGGAGAAACTCGTCTGTGCCTACTTCAAAAGATTCATCCTGGCAATTGTCTTCGCGATTTAGGTAACCAAGAGAAATCTAATTCGGGACCGCCAGACGAGAAGCGACACGCCGCTGGCCCGACTGCAAGTCTACTATCTTAGCACTGCATCTCGCTGTGTCCACACAAAGAAGAATAAAACAAATATTTATGATACTAACACATAGAATCATATACAAAACAATCCAGCGCCTGATGCATTCTAGACGGTAGGTGAAAGCAGTGAAATAAAATACGGGCATTTGGAGGCTAAGGTTGTAGTAAGGGCAGCTTTCGGATAACAGATGTCTGACATTTACCTTCGGTGAATCCGACACCGGAGTTGAATGTCGAAGAAAATTACACAGTATTGTCTGGGGGAGAACAAAAGCCCGCCTGCGCGACATCTGCGCATCGGAGCGCCACACCCAACAAAGCAGTAGACAAAGGAGCGGCGCCGTGACGCGGACGGCGATACGCCCGCGCCGCACTAGAGTGTACGCACTGCACAGGCCCGCGGCGTGGCTGATGGGCAGGGTTCCCGCACTCACGCCGTCAGCTTGCTGCTGTCTTGTGGCAGCAGCCGTCCACGTCCGTTTCGGTCTCCACGTCCCTCGCAGCTTCATAACCTGTCTTGCAGCCACGTGCAAGCAGAACGTTTACTTTGCCATCCATCCCGAATCGTATCAGACGAAAAACGGTTTCATAGCAATAAGTAGTAATTTAGCTCGTTCTAGGCAATACCATCGAAACAAATTTTTCAGATATCTGGGTCTCCTATAATTAAGGAACCTGCAGATAGATTTGTTAACATTATGAGTCAAAAATGTGAAATTATAATGGAAATACGTTCGTTACGTTAAAGGCCATGTAAATGCGTATTATTGTTACGTCACACGCCAACAAATATATGTGGTAAGCACAGACTCCAGCTTCTGTAGTTCGGATGACGGCTCATTTTTTTCTCCGTTGCGGCGTGGCGGGGTTTGAAATTCCGTGTGCTGTGCAGGCTGCAAATTAGAAATTCCCCTACCTCAGAACGGCGTCTGTTCGATGTCCCTTCGCTCGGCAACGTAGATACTTCAAAGACGATGTAAAAGCAGCGTTGATAAAAAACACCATCTAATATCTACAATTACTGAGGCCGCGCAACTCTAGGAATGAAATAAAGTTCTGTAGAAAATCTGTCAATAGTTATCAGGCGGTAAGATAATGAATTGGCTTCTGGAAAATAACGTCCGAAATTTGAACACAAAAATGTTTACTTGTTCTTATAACCAAAGAAACGGTACTGTTCATTCCACATTTAAACTACTGGTTATACACTCATTTCGCACGCACAGCAGCCAGAAATCTATACAAAGCCGACTCGAGTTAAACAACGTTTCCACAGTCATTAATTCCACCACTAACATGAGTTATTACATTCGGTCCTTCTGGTGGATTTCAAAAAGAAATTGCTCGCCAAAAATGCTCAGTGGTTGAATACTGAAACATGCCACGCTGACACTACGAGGGCCATATTTTCACACCCGAATATCGTTCCAACAAAACAGTTCTAAAACTTCCAAACTTCACAAACTGTCATTAACTACATCAGCGTTAGTCACGACACATATCAAACGTGAGGAACTCAATATTCCTTCAATTTCCACGTTATTTTGACTCGCACTAGTAACATGGCCGTCCGCGTTCAAAGTTAGCGAGAGACTCCATTCTAGTGGCCTCACTCCTAGTATAGCTATCAGGTAACGAGTGGGAACCGTCTCAGTTCTGATTGGCCAAGCATACTCGCTGCCAATCAGAATGCTCGCTCATGATCACACTCGTGCCAAAACTGTCCTGCTCCAATCCTTACATACAGACGCATCTACGTCATTCTGATATACAAATATTAAAGTAATGCTTAATAAACGAAAACGACAAGGCAATAAATCTGGAAATATCCTTTAGATACAGATAATACTACAACTGACTTTCTGGCTGCTCTGTTACAATAGCAATCACACCTAGACACATGTCATCAGCAAAGTAGGTAAATTCCCTAGGAACCTTTTTCCACGACAGGCTTGCGCAACTCTTGTAGGTCACTTAAGGCGGTATATAATGCAACATTAAAATCTGACGGATGTCCCACGTACACTCTCTCATTCACTCACATATACTCCCACAACAATTTTAGACACCAATAATAATTTTGTCTGATTTTTATATTACGAAAACAAAAAATAATTAAAGTTTTAATTTGAAAATCTCAGTTAATTAATTCTGCACCCTGCGAGTTCTGTTTATGATTTTCGATAATACCAAAGGATAAACTATTATATTTCCTAACTGAATTTAGTTTCCACAAAAGTGTCGGTTTTTGACTTTTTTAGCAATTTTTTTATCTCTGAAACTATGATAGTTATAAAGCTGAAATTTTGATATAATCTTCTCCTGAATGTCAATAGGTAGTGTACCGATTTTGAAAATGATTGACTAATATTTAATATCATTTATTTAGGTTCTTATAGGTGGTGAATGTACGCGTGCAGAAAGAGACATTGGATAGCTTTCCCACGGCAGGTAGTGACACATGCGCGTGCGTCTCCCGGTTAGGCCGGTAGATGTCAGCCCCCGAAGTTACATGCAGCTAGCTGTCCTAAAACAAACGCTCGCTCGGAACAAACTTGCGACGCTACACCGTGAATATCATCGTATATGTATGCATGCATTCAGGATACCTCAATACGTCGCAGAAGGAGTTTTTATTGCTGTTTTTTTTATCAAAGAGAGGCAGCAGATTGCTAGACGTCGGCTAGTCATCCTTAAGTAGTCTCCAGGCAAACACTCACTGATGATATCCATCATTTCAGTATCCTGAATGTTAGTGTGGGTTTAGTTCAAAGACTGGTTTGGTGTAGTTCTCCATGCCAGTCCTGCTCAAGCCTCTTCATCTCCAGATGATTACTGCAACCTACATCCATTTGGACCTAGTTATTCTATCCGTCTCTTTATCTCTCGTATTATAATTTTCACCCCCTCAGTTTCCTCCAATATTGTACTGATGATTCCTTGATGTCTCAGGATGTGGCCTGTCAACCAACCCTTCTTTTAATCAATTTATGCCACAAATTTCTTTCACCCTTAATTCTTTTCAGTAATTTCTCATTAGGTAAGCGATCCACCATCTAATCTTCACATCTCTTCTGTAGAACTACATTTCAAAAGCTCCTACTTTCCTCTCATTTGAATTGCATATTTTCCAAGTTCCACTTTCGTACAGAGCTACACTCTGCAAAAATATCTTCAGAAAAGATTTCCTAACACTTAGATGTGTATTCGATCTTTACAAATTTCTCAGAAACGCTCATTTTTCATCCTGTCTGCTTCACCGAACATCACTTACTTAGCCATAAGATGGGTGTGCTGTGAACACGACCTCGACTGGTGCTGAATATGTCATCCCAGATCAAATAAAATGAGAGATTAGACACATGGAGCTAAAAGGTTACTTGAAAAATCAGCTGCCGAGTACATCGGAAAACGTTAGTTAATGATTTCCTGAACTCGTCAGGGGCCTCGCTTATGGTTGGAGGAACTGGGTATTTCGACAGAATAATTCACTTTAATGGTTGTTGAATGATCTGGTAAAGTAATAATTTATTCAAACAGTGCGTAAAAATCTCAAAGGACACATAAACGTTGTGGTTATAAAACATCATGAGAATGAATTTTATAACTAAAATAGATCTATGATAACAAAAAGAATGGTTGTTAGGGTCGCCACCATCTTGATGCTGGACAGTTACGATTGTGATGGGGCCCAGGCACATGGAGGACACAAACTACGTTTTCAACGGTGATTGCAAAATACTTGCATCAGCACGCCTTTAGAAAGCATCGCTCCTGCGAAACGGAACTCGCACTTTTTTCGCATGATATCTTGCGAACCATGGATGAAGAGTATCAGACGGATGCCATATTCCTTGACTTCCGGAAAGCATTTGACTCGGTGCCCCACTGCAGATTCCTAACTAAGGTACGAGCATATGGGATTGGTTTCCAAGTATGTGAGTGGTTCGAAGACTTCTTAAGTAATAGAACCCAGTACGTTGTCCTCGATGGTGAGTGTTCATCGGAGGTGAGGGTATCATCTGGAGTGCCCCAGGGAAGTGTGGTAGGTCCGCTGTTGTTTTCTATCTACATAAATGATCTTTTGGATAGGGTAGGCAGCAATGTGCGGCTGTTTGCTGATGATGCTGTGGTGTACGTGAAGGTGTGATCGTTGAGTGACTGTAGAAGGATACAAGATGACTAGGGCAGGATTTGTGATTGGTGTAAAGAATGGCAGCTAACTCTAAATATAGATAAATGTAAATTAATGCAGATGAATAGGAAAAAAAATCCTACAATGTTTGAATACTCCATTAGTAGTGTAGCTCTTGACAAAGTCACGTCGATTAAATATTTGGGCGTAACACTGCAGAGCGATATGATGTGGGACAAGCATGTAATGGCAGTTGTGGGGAAGGCGGATAGTCGTCTTCGGTTCATTGGTAGAACATTGGAAAGATGTGGTTCATCTGTAAAGGAGACCGCTTATAAAACACTAATACGACCTATTCTTGAGTACTGCTCGAGCGTTTGGGATCCCTATCAGGTCGGATTGAGGGACGAGACAGAAGCAATTCAGGGGCGGGCTGCTAGATTTGTTACTGGTAGGTTTGACCATCATGCGAGTGTTACGAAAATGCTTCAGGAACTCGGGTGGGAGTCTCTAGAGGAAAGGAGGCGTTTTTTTCGTGAATCGCTACTGAGGAAATTTAGAGAACCAGCATTTGAGGCTGACTTGAGCACAATTTTACTGCCGCCAACTTACATTTCGCGGAAAGACCACGAAGATGAGATACGAGAGATTAGGGCTCGTACAGAGGCATATAGGCTATCATTTTTCCCTCGTTCTGTTTGGGAGTGGAACAGGGAGAGAAGATGCTAGTTGCGGTACGAGGTACCCTCCGCCACGCACCGTATGGTGGATTGCGGAGTATGTATGTAGATGTAGATGTAGATGTAATCATATAAAAAAGATACGAATTCGAACAGAAACACACAACAGATCAATGAAGAAACCAAGAATCGGAAAGAAACGCCACTAGGCGGTTGAGCCCTAATGAGTTAACTCAATTACAAAACAAAACAAGAGTGCATACGGAAAGAATCCGCTTTGAAGCAAGAATCAGATTGTAGGAAAACGTGCGTACCAGTGTGTCAAGCGTGTGGATCAAGTTAGGGAGACTAGAAGGTACAGAAATGAACTCCTCTCCCTCAATATATCGCTATTTCCGAAGTCGGGAGTGTGCATTGCAAATGTAATCATACCGTGACTGCCACTGAGGCGATTACTGGAAAGTAGGGGTACGTTGAACTGCGTTCGCTGATAACTGTTGCTGGGCTGCGCAGATATGATGTGATTGCGAATCGCAGATCTCATCATCCTCCTGATAACTCGCCACTAGTGTGCGTAAGTTCAAAGCGAAACTTCGAAGACTTGGCAGAGGCCGAAGTCAAGAAAACATGTACAGGAGCGGATTGCAGAGTAGCATCACCAAGTAGAAGCTCGAATCAGAAAATACATACCAATCCGAATACGAGTATGAATATCTCTCTTTCAACTTTTGGTAGCCATCCTCCAGCCTGTAAAGGTACACCGCACAATGTTTTCTAGCCAATCCCAGAAAGGGCCTAAGCGCTTCTGTAATCGGGAACCAGGAAGTCCGTTACCTAGCTCTCACCATTAAGTTAAAGATGTATCTGCCAGTGAGATACATGCACAAGAAAATGGGTAACGAACGTCGCCCCGTTCCCACGTACAGACTTGTTTATCAGAAATTCTGGAAACTTCGTCGGACTTCACACAGCATTCCCAAGGGAAGGGCAAAGTCAGGAAATTTGCAGACACATGAGTAGCTGTTTATTTTGCTTGAAGAAACATGTCTGGAGACCAGACATTGCAGGACAACGGCAAATGGGCAGCTAAGGACTCCACCCAAAGGTTACTAACAAACAGAGTTCTCATCCCTTCCAACAGTGGTTTTCTGTTCTGCTATAGTGCCAGCAGTCCTCCATTCCGCCGCTCTTTATCTGCGGAGACTTAGCTAGGAGGGTAATCACTGAAAGTGCAGTCTGATAGCGTAGGAGCAGCCGGCTGAGTGAATGGCTGTTTTTCCTGAGCGTGTGAAATCTCCGCCTGTTTTCACCCGAACGAAAATGAGTTCCCCTCGTCAAGACCAGATGCATTTAAAGGGAAGAAACTAATATATGAATGAAATGTTAGGAACAGAGAGGTTGGTACCCCACGTTGCTACAAGCTACATCTAACCACTCACGCCGGCCGGAGTGGCCGAGCGGTTCTAGGCGCTACGGTCGCAGGTCCGAATCCTGCCTCGGGCATGGGTATGTTTGATGTCCTTAGATTAGTTAGGTTTAAGTAGTTCTAAGTTCTAGGGGACTGATGACCTCAGATGTTAAGTCCCACTGTGCTCAGAGCCCTTTTTTAACCACTCACATAATCAGCGGGCAATACCAGTGACAAGTTGAGAAGTAAAAACTGAACTGGAAGTCGGTGAAGCAAGAGAGTCTCGTATGAAAATGCAATATGAAAATAGGATAAAATGTGAGATGATAAGCCTGAAACAGGCCACCGCCTCACAGCTTTACTGTCAAAATAGCGAATTTCACCAGCTACTTTTACTGTCTCATTTCCTAATCTCTTTCGCCAATGTCCCCTGATTTAATTCGACCACACTCCTTTGCCCTTGTTTTGCCTTTGTTGATGTTCATCTTATATCCTCCCTTCAAGACTCTATCCAACTCTATCCATTCCGTTCAACTACTCTTCCAAGTTCTTTGGTGTCTCTGAGGGAATTGCAATGTGATTGACAAAACTCAAATTTTTGGTTTCTTCTCCCTGAGGTTTAGGTACTTCCGCAAATTTTTCTTTGGATACCTTTACCGCTTAATCATTGGGCAGATTGTATAACAGAGGAGTTGGCTACGACACTGTCTCACTCCCTTCTCAACCACTGCTTTCCTTTCATTCCTGTCGACTCTTATAACTGCCATCTGATTTCTGTACAAGATGTATTGCTGTAACCTTCTAGTCCATGTATTTTACCGCTGCTACAGTCAGAATTTCAAAGAGTGTGCTCCATTCAACATTGTGAAAAAGTTTTTTTTTTTTTTTTTTTTTTAACTTCACATGTGCTAGAACGTATGTATGCCTTTCTTTAACCCAAGTCGTGGAGTCAGTATTGCTTCGTATGTTCCTACATTTCTCTGAAATCCAAACTGATCTTCCCCGAGGTCGGCTTCTACCAGTTATTCCTTTCTCCTACAAATAATTGGTGTAGGTGTTTTGCAAACACAACATATTACATTGATTGTTTGGCTATATTAATTCACACCCGTCAGCACCTGTTTACTTTGGAATGGAAATTATTGCATTCTGCATAATGTCTGAGGATATTTCCCCTGTCTCGTACATCCTGCGCACCAGATGGAAGAGTTTATCACAGCTGGCCCTAATAAATGTATCAGTATTTTTCAGGAAATGTCGCCTACATCAGGGCCCCTGTTTCGTTTTAAGTGTTTCTGTCCTCTGTCAGGTTCTTCACACAGTATCATATCTATTATCTCATCTTCATCTACTTCCTATTCCCTTTCTGTAATATTGCCTTGATGTTCATTTCCTTTGTACAGCCCTTCTCTATATTCCTTCAATTCTTTCCTTGTTTGCTTGGCACTAGTTTTCCATCCGAGCACTGAATATTTTGCAGTTACTTCTCTTTTCTGCAAGGTCTCTTTAACTTTCATGTAGATGATATAACAGTCTCGTAGTTACACATGCTTCTTTAGAGTAAAAGTTACCTAGAAAATATATAATGTACAGGTAGTACATATCCAGAATATTTTACCCAAGAGGGTGCCATCGCCATTTAATCACAAATAGAGGTGTAGGACCTGGGAAAAAGTAACAGCTGTAGTTTCCTCTTGTTCTCAGTCGTTTGCCGTACCAGCACAGAAGACAATGTTGGCTGATGTTAGAGGCCAGATCAGTCACTCACTCAGACTGTTCTCTGCTGCAACTATTGAAAAGATTGCTGCCAGTTCTCAGGCACCACAAGTTTGTTTGGCCTCTTCAGAGATACCCTCCATTGTGGTTACATCTGCAGTACATCTGTCTCTATCACTGAGACAATCAGGCCAGCTCACCTCGGGAAGATCCGTGGTTCCTGGGGGATTGACACAATATAACCTACACATAGGGAAGTATTTTTTTATTTTCTGTTGACTATCATGAATAAGATGTTCTGCCTACCAGCAATTATCTTAGAAATTTTTTCTTAGCTAGCTGAATCAGTTTCTTCCCTCTACACGTAAATCTTCCTCTTACTCTTTCTGAAGATAAAGCAGATTAATCACTGCCTCGACAAACAACACAAATCACAAATGCTGTACTGGTCACCCACGAAATCACTTATGGATTAAAATCATTCTGCTTATATAAATATCTGAAAAAGATGTATTTAAGTGTACAAGCAGAAGTATTAAGTGAACTTCCTTCTTTTTTCTGAACACAAAATGTGTCAAATGTATTGCGAAGGTTTGATGGCGACTTAACTACAAAAATGACGGTCTTAGTTAATTTTCCAGTGCACAGAACATTCTTACTTGTAGTTGTTGCTATCAGTAACTCATTTTTCGCATTTTTGGGTTTAATACGTTTTCCTCGTAAACCTGCAATGAAACATGTTTAGGAATGAAATAAGGAAGATTAGTTGTAGTAGTTCACGTTTTACAGGATAGGTACTTTCTGCAGCTAGTATTCGAATAACTAGATAGTGAAAGCTTAAGCAGCTGGCAGTGTAATGTAGTGTAAAGCTAATTCTAGTACTTTGATACAGTAGACGCACCAATGAAAGAAACTTACCTTAAAAATAAATATCCTACTGAAATATTAAAATCACATAGATTACGATCTTGTTGATTTAGTGAAGTTGATACTTCCGCGCAACTACTACATGTTCCAGGCAATAGTTTACCAACAGAAAGACGGATGATCCATGGTAAGTTACTTCGGAGGAACAATGGTCTGTTTATCTTGTAGTTAATTTGAAAATAAAGTCTTCAACGAATGTGGACAACTAGCCGACACTTGTTGATGACATTTCATCAGAAAACCGCATGAAATTAATTCCAGGAATTAATGTCTCAGTATATATGTAGTATAAGTTACAACTAAGATTGAAGTAAAATAGAGTACAAACATTTTATCTAACTCTAACAAACAGGAATTCAGCGCCAAGGTCCGATGTATATTACAGACATATAAATAAAGTAGTCATAATACATAATTCCTCTTCCTAGGGCCTCCAGTCACTCGATCTTCGTGGACCTCCACCGGTCCTGGAACATTCACTGAATTTTTCTTCTTAAGAAAAAAGTTTAACGTCCATGATCGTTGCTTCTATTACAATAACAAATCTTTTTTTGGCCCTAGAACAAAGAAGCATGGACCATAGGCAGGAGAAGTTCCCAGAAGATCATCAAACTGTCAATGCGGTTCGTATCAAAGAATAACGATGTACTACAATCTGTCAATGTGGATCCTATCAAAGAACAACTATGTACTACTGCAAGCTATAATGGTTATAGCAAAAGTTCAAGATAACAAGATAGCACTCTATGCCCATCAAACAAATCATAAACCAGCGACGCATTTTAGAGTACTTTGAGGTTCAGAGTACTGTTCCCTCTAAATCTCAAACTACTCCGAGACGTGGCAGTAACATATTATTTCCCTATCCACACTCATTTCCGGAAATAATCTTGCGTAACACTATAACCTGAATAAAAATGTAACATATTTTACAACATATTATGTAATATGTTGTAAAATTTGTGGCTGGTATTTTACAGTTTATTGGTGCAACCTCCATTCAGATTAGATGTCTGGTTGGAGGGCTATGTGACATTTAATCGAGCAGAGCGTCAGAGTACACGGAGGTGAGCGGCAGCCAGGTTTAGCTATTGCTACTCAAGGTGATGCAGGACGGCTGCGGGAGAAACGAATTTGCTAAAGTGGATGGATGCCAGGTGCCAGAAAGGGGATTAGGAGACGTATTGAAGCTTCTAGAAGGCTGAAGTAGCATTTCTTCTTAAGATGGAAGTTAGAGGAAATTCACTCGTTCGCAACAGCAGAATGGACATGTCCATGTCCCTGCTGGTTTAATGTAAATAAATAATCAACCAGTAAAAATACAATTTGAGAGAAAAAGGTACAGAGTGATCCAGAGTAAACATAAACATACTAATAAAAGTAGTTTAACTGCGGGTGTTACGAAAAGTGATATATCTGATCTCACACGGCGAGGAACGTTTGTAAGTAGGAGTAGCGCCCACTTGTTTTTGGCAGACCATGATGGAGAGTGGCAGAGCGCATATCATGTAGCTACAGGCAGTCTAATCTCAGAGGCGTAATAAGCTTTACTGATAGCCATCGGATGTTCCAAACAAGACACATGAACAGGGAGCTAGAAAGTGACTGGTGCGCAAAAATTTTATTTTGAGTGGTGACAATAGCTACAGATTTAGGCTCGGTTAGATCAGACGAACAAATCTAACACCTTATTGCTGTATTATGTCTCACAATTGCACTCGTAAGTAGAGCTATGCTCACTGTCTTGCTATGTATGTCCTCAGTGTTGCGGTAGATAATCACGGATGTCTCGATGGTCACGGTTGAGTGGGTAAACTTAAGAGTAGTGGAATAGTGCTTCACAGTATCAGAATTATTCTGGTATTTCGTGTATAAGGTGCCGGGTGATTATTCTGTACAGCCTCATGGAAGATGTGTATAAAGATCACCCGTTCAATTACCACCCAATGCGGTCGTTAGTTCATAAAGAGTTCATTGGGAAGGCAATTACTTGGAATTAGTGGCTATTGCGAAAATCCTTGAATTCCGGCGTGGTGCACGTCTATATTTGATCTGAATATGATACTAATGTAAGCCAATTTAACTGAAGAACACAGGGCCTCAGCGAAATAGCCTGTTTCTGCTAGTCACGTTGGTTACTCACTTTCTGGCTAATGAACCTCTTCGGTGGCCCGTAATTTCATTCAAAGTTTTTACATGTGCCACCAGCAGTTGCACAACGTCAGTACTCGGCAGTTACGGTAAGATAGATGAGTTTACAGGCTGTAGCGTCGCTGACGTGGGCTAACTGTTAGCAACAAACAGGTGCTTCCACTTTAGCGTAACAAGTACGCGTTTCTGGAAGTCATCCAGTAGACAGAGCGGCGAGATGTTGCATTTGTTGTGCTTTCCACCTAACTTGTAGAGATTTGTGCACTTTTATTAGATAGATGTATAGATTACACTCGTTTCCACAAAACGGAACATGGAACAGTGATTCTTTCTCACCCATGTGCACACTTTCCTTTGTCGAGCCGAACTGAACGAGAAAACGTGCTACGCCAGTTCGATAAAATTTGTTTAATACCGTCGTTTTTTTCCCGTAATTTACACAGAAACTATAAAAGTACAGACTTTCTCCCCTGACTTTCGTCTAATTGTAACTCCACTAGGATATACGAGACTTACACTGTTGTCTCTACAAATGAAGACAGAATCCAACTCTATCTAACTCTACACTAAGACTCCGTGTGTTATAAAGAAACATCCAACGTGTTTATAGTGCTGACACTTCTTCCACATTGGCACAGTCACACCGTAGCTCTTGTCCTTCACCAGAGACACAGCCAGCGGCACACAACTTTTTCCCATTCATTCGGAGTGAAAAATGAACACCACATATTTTCTTAGTTCACAAGCAGGTGACAAGGGCTAGTTTCATCTAGATTCCGTTTCACAAAATGAGTCAAGTTTCATTCTTTTCTCCAACAGTATCCTGGCAGCCTTCTAACTGTCTCTGAAGCCTTATAGTTTTGAATCCTAATGGACGTAACACCATGTCGCGGAAAGTCACGTAAAACAACCCACAATCTGTTTCAAAAGATGGCAGTCACATTAACTGGCAACGAATTGAACATCAAGGAGCATTACATCACATCACGTGAAGACGGGTATTCCCTACGAACATTGTGATGTAAAGAAGAAAACAAAGGAAGACTCTTCGTGTAGATTTCTATTAACAGTAAGGAAGACTCTTTGTGTACATTTCTATTGACAGTATATGTTGAATAAATGTGAGACAAGAAACACTGAATTGTATTACACAGAGACAGACATATACAAGGTGGTCCATTGATAGTGACCGGGCCAAATATCTCACGAAATAAGCGTCAAACGAAAAAACTACAAAGAACGAAACTTGTCTAGCTTGAAGGGGGAAAGCAGATGACGCTATGGTTGGTCCGCTAGATAGCGCTGCCATAGGTTCAAAATGGTTCAAATGGCTCTGAGCACTGTGGTACTCAACTGCTGAGGTCATTAGTTCCCTAGAACTTAGAACTAGTTAAACCTAACTAACCTAAGGACATCACAAACATCCATGCCCGGGGCAGGATTCGAACCTGCGACCGTAGCGGTCTTGCTGTTCCAGACTGCAGCGCCTTTAACCGCACGGCCACTTCGGCCGGCGCTGCCATAGGTCAAACGGATATCAACTGCGTTTTGTTAAATAGGAACCCCCATTTTTTATTACATATTCGTGTAGACGTAAAGAAATATGAATGTTTTAGTTAGACCACTCTTTTCGCTTTGTGATAGACGGCGCTGTAATAGTCACAAACGTATAACTACGTGGTATCTCGTAACATTCCGCCAGTGCGGACGGTATTTGCTTCGTGATACATTACCCGTGTTAAAATGGACTATTTACCAATTGCGGATGGACCATTTACCAATAGCGAAAAGGTCAATATCGTGTTGATGTATCGCTATTGTGATCAAATTGCCCAACGGGCGTTTGCTATGTATGTTGCTCGGTATCCTGGACAACATCATCCAAGTGTCCGGACCATTCGCCGGATAGTTACGTTATTTAAGGAAACAGGAAGTGATCAGTCACATGTGAAACGTCAGCCACGACGTGCAACAAATGATGATGCCCAAGTAGGTGTTTTAGCTGCTGTCGCGGCTAATCCGCACATCAATAGCAGACACATCGCGTGAGAATCGGGAATCTCAAAAACGTCGGTGGTGAGTGTGCTATATCAGCATCGATTGCACCTGTACCATATTTCTGTGCACCAGGAATTGCAAGGCGACGACTTTGAACGTCGTGTAGAGTTCTGCCACTGGGCACGAGAGAAATTACGGGAGAATGACAGATTTTTTGCACGCATTCTATTTAGCGACGAAGTGTCATTCACCAACAGCGGTAACGTAAACCGGCATAATATGCACTACTGGGCAACGGAAAATCCACGGTGGCTGCTACAAGTGAAACATCAGCGACCTTGGCGGGTTAATGTATGGTGCGGCATTATGGGAGGAAGGATAATTGGCTCCCATTTTATCGATGGCAATCTACATGGTGCAATGTATGCTGATTTCCGACGTAATGTTCTACCGATGTTACTACAAGATGTTTCACTGCATGACAGAATGCCGAGGTACTTCCGAAGTGATGGATGCCCGGCACATAGATCGCGTGCGGTTGAAGCGGTATTGAATAGCATATTTCATGAGAGGTGGATTGGTCGTCGAAGCACCATACCATGGCCCGTACGTTCACCGGATCTGACGTCCTCGGATTTATTTCTGTGGGGAAAGTTGAATGATATTTGCTATCGTGATCCACCGACAACGCCTGACAACGTGCGTCAGCGCATTGTCAATGCATGTGCGAACATTACGGAAGGCGAACTACTCGCTGTTGAGAGGAATGTCGTTACACGTATTGTCAAATGCATTGAGGTTGACGGGCATCACTTTGAGCATTTATTGCATTAATGTGGTATTTACAGGTAATCACGCTGTAACAGCATGCGTTCTCAGAAATGATAACTTCACAAACGCGCATGTATCATACTGGAACAACCGAAATAAAATGTTCAAACGTACCTACGTTCTGTATTTTAATTTAAAAAACCTACCTGTTACCTACTGTTCGTCTAAAATTGTGAGCCATACGTTTGTGACTATTACAGCGCCATCTATCACAAAGCGAAAAAAGTGGTCCAACTAAAACATTCATATTTCCTTACGGACTACACGAATATGTAATAAAAAAATGGGGGTTCCCATCTAAAAAAAAAAGCAGTTTATATCCATCTGACCTATGGCAGCGCTGTCTAGCGGGACAACCATAGTGCCATCTGGTTTCCCCCTTCAACCTAGACAAGTTTCATTCTTTGTAGTTTTTTCGTTTGATGCTTGTTTCGTGAGATATTTGGCCCAGTCACGATCAGTGGACCACCCTGTATAGCTCAATAAATATTTATGATGTTATTAAAAGTGATGTGAATAGGTGGTTTGAATCTTCTGGTTATCATGATAAACAAGCGCCAACAAAAAAGTGGGTTTAATGAAGGATAAATCATCAGCGGTCCTTATTACAGAACTTATAGGACTGAGAACAAAAATGCGATTCCTCAAAACTGACACGCAATGGATGACGCGGGAGCCTAAGGCCGTGAAACGTTCATCAACTACAGAATGAAGCATTGATGATTACCGCATGTGTGTATTAAATAATACTGATAAATCTACTGTTCAGTGTAAAGTTCGAACCAAGTTACTAACAGCTTCCACTATAAAGCAGTGTAAAGTGGTATTACCGGCAGAATATGATAAACGCTTCGTACTTGATCAAGTGAGTACTGTACCGGGGGGAGGGGGGGGGGGGTCGTTTTAGAAAAGACTTTGCTGCTCAGCAACATCATGAACAACAAGAGATGGAATTTAAAACTGATTAGTACTAAAATGTTGATTGTGGATGTTCAAATGTGTGTGAATTCCTAAGAGACCAAACTGCTGAGGTCATCGGTCCCTAAACTTATACACTACTTAAACTAACTCACGCTAAGGACAACACACACACCCATGCAAGAGGAAGGACTCGAACCTCCAGCGGGAGGGGCCGCGCAGTCAGTGGCATGGCGCCTCTACCTGCGCGGCCACTCCGCGCGGCGGTTGTGGATGAAAATGAAACTTTAACCTACTGGTTGTGTACCTAATGTACTGAAATTGTTGCTTACATGTTATATATATATTATGTTGAAGAACATAGTGACTATTCTACCTCGGTTTCATCTCATCTGTTGTTTACACTGATTTACTTTATTTAATGTCACTTGGACGACCAGTTTGGGCATAGACCATTCTCAAGTACTACATAAAAAAGACCGCTGCAAGTTTGTTGGGCTAGCCCTATTTCGGCCACAATTACCATTGTCCAAGTTTCTGCGAGTACTACAAAGAATTTTGTCATTATTTGGTTAAATATTTTGTAGTGTCATGTTACGGATATGGCATGTTTCTACTCACGTTGCACTGTTTTCGAATTCTATCACATCATTGGCTACTGTCGGTTGTTAAAGTGCTACTGCAATTTCGTGATCTATGTCTGTGACAGTTTGTTGGCTCTTTTATGATATGAAGTTCAAGAATAACTAGACGTAAGTACCAACAAACGCGCGTACCATATAGTCGCAACCTGTAAATACGTAAAATTTATGCAAAATTCTATGTATTATTCGCTGAGAGTTTGTCAATGACAATTATAGCCGAAACAGCCGTATCACAAGAAAGAAATACAAGTACACACATATTTCAGCATTGGCGGCCGAAGACTTCCCGCATAAGAAGTCACCCTCATTCTGCCAACGGCCTTGTCAAAGAGGGCGGAGGAGCGGACACAGGTTCAGGGCACTCTCTTGTCCTAGGGGTGGGAAACTGCCCCTAAAGGAGGAAGAATCAGCAATGATCAACGGCATGAGGATGCAGAAGGCAGTGGAAACCACTGCATTAAAGACACTTAGCGTGTATCCACAGGACTGTGACCTGTAATTGAAGAAGTGTCATGATGATCTCTCTATTGGCAAAAGATTCCGGAATAGTCCCCCTTTCGGATCTCCGGGAGGGGACTGCCAAGGGGCAGGTTACCATGAGAATAGGATTGAGTAGTCAACGAAAGAATAATCTTCTACGAGTCGGGGCGTGGAATGTCAGAAGTTTGAACGCGGTAGGGAAACTATAAAATCTGAAAAGAGAAATGCAAAGGCTCAATCTAGACATAGCAGGGATCAGTGAAGTGAAATGAAGTTGAAGAAGACAAGGATTTCTGGTCAGATGAGTATAGGGTAATATCAACAGTAGCAGAAAATCGTATAACGGGAGTAGGATTCGTTATGAATAGGAAGGTACGGCAGAGAGTGTGTTACTGTGAACAGTTCAGTAACAATGTTATTCTTATCAGAATCGGCAGTAAACCAACACAGACAACGATAGTTCAGGTATACATACCGACGCCGCAAGCTGAAGATGAAGAGACAGAGAAAATGTATGAGGATATTGAAAGGGTAGTACAGTATGTAAATGGAAACGAAAATCTAATAGTCATGGGGAACTAGAACTCAGAACTACTTAAACCTAACTAACCTAAGGACACCACACACATCCATGCCCGGGGCAAGATTCAAACCTGCGACCGTAGCGGTCGCGCGGTTCCAGACTGAAGCGCCTAGAACCGCTCGGCCACACCGGCAGGCCAGGGGCAGGATGTTAGGACTTCTGTTAAGACACGGAGGAATGACTTCCATGGTACTAGCGGGAACTGTAGAGGTCAGAAACAGTAGAGGAATACATCCTGAAGACGTCGGTTGCATGTGCTATTCCAAGATGAAGAGGCTGGCACTTCCCATCTCATTCAATGGCCTTCCTTCAACGCGGAACCAGGGCTTGTATGCCCTGTGAGTACCAATCCCTGTCATGTTGGCGGAGCCAGTACTTCATTGCGTGAATCACCTTCTCATCGTCCTCAAAATGTCTTCCTCGAATGGCATCCTTTAACGGCTCAAACAAGTGGAAGCTCGCTGCAACATGTCATGTGTGACACCCATGCATGATCTCCCCGACTGCTGCAAATCGTGGAGCTCCGCCGAACGCCCTTCTGATGACCTCGCCCTTCGTGCCCAGCGGCTACCTATAATTCTGCCGACAGCAGATGCCCCATAGACTTTGCACAAGCGTTTGTGAATATTTCCCACAGTTTATTTCTCTGCAGTGAGAAATTCAATGAGGGCCCGTTGCTTGTAACGTACATCACCTACAGACGCCATTTTGAAATTGTCCTGCAGCTACGATGTCTGTTGGAAGTAACGGAAACTTGGCGCGCTCACTTAGGAGATTTCAGATAATACATACGTTGTTTTCCGCTGAGAAAAAAAATGCGGTGCATTACTTTCTGGGCAACCCTTGTAGATATGAAACTCCAGCTTAAAACTGAAACAGGATACATTCATAGGCTTGACGGACTCTGCCAGATAAAGCAGTAAGAAAAAACAACATAACAAGCGACAACATGAAGAAACATACATTGAAATGCGATAATAGTAGTTTAGTGCATCAAGTGTAAAAATTTTTTATGACTGTACAGAATACAATAAAACAATTATCAGTTCACAATCTTGCACCATGGACCTAAAGTCGTCCAACGTAAAAACACTGTACGTTACCAGCCGCTAAAAGGAGGAAGAGTGGGGAGGGAGGGGGTGATGGGAGCGACTAGTCATCTTATAATGGTTAAAGGAAAGATAATACACAATTGTGGTTATTAGAAATTAAAATGAAGAACTGAGTTATTCAGCTGATAAAAAATTGTATGCATGACCTTGATAATCATGGTAATTTGATTTGATTAATATTGCCTAACGGTGGGTAACACTGAATTACTTATAACATACAAAGTTACAAATATTAAGAAAAGCAAAACTAATAACGACCCTAAAAAATTAAAAAAATAAACACTCTAAATGTCTAGACTAACCTTAAAATGTGGGAATTGTTTTACACAGCAAGACAACCTAGGTTTATAAACGTAAGGGGCAAGTGCACTACATAACCATAGGTGGTACTAAGGAGAAATTGTTGAGGGTGAGTGCTTGGGAAACAAGCCTATCCGTGGAAAGAAAACGCAGTGCCTGGCTACAGTGCCATGAGTGAGTTATGCATACCTCTGCATGTTTCTTGAATGATCATTACAATGATAAATAATGGTTTACTTAACCACTTGAGCACAGACGATGTTTAATTATATTTATATTTGATTAAAATGTTTGGAAAATGTTGCTAAAGTTGTCAAAAAACTCGTTGTTGTGCAGATCAGTCTGTTTGTTAATTAATTGGTCAAGTTGTTTAATGAAACTGTTCTGGTTCCCATTCTTTTCATGGTGTGAAACGTTTATAGATTAGTATCTAAAGCGTATGGAAGTGAAACATGGACGATAAATAGTTTGGACAAGAAGAGAATAGAAGCTTTCGAAATGTGGTGTTACAGAAGAATGCTGAAGATTAGATGGGTAGATCACATAACTAATGAGGAAGTATTGAATAGGATTGGGGAGAAGAGAAGTTTGTGGCACAACTTGACCAGAAGAAGGGATCGGTTGGTAGAACATGTTCTGAGGCATCAAGGGATCACCAATTTAGTATTGGAGGGCAGCGTGGAGGGTAAAACTCGTAGAGGGAGACCAAGAGATGAATACTCTAAGCAGATTCAGAAGGATGTAGGTTGCAGTAGGTACTGGGAGATGAAAAAGCTTGCACAGGATAGAGTAGCATGGAGAGCTGCATCAAACCAATCTCAGGACTGAAGACCACAACAACAACAACAACATCTAAAGCGTATGATGCGAAATCGGAAGGGTTATTTTTACTAGGCTTTCTGTGTTCTTTGAACCGAGTCCGAACTGTTATCATTATGCATCGTTACGCACAGTTACATATTTTAATTAGTTACATCCAAATGCAATGAAAAACTTCCCTCAGTTCTACCTAAGTCTGATGATACATTTTCTGTTATGTCATGCTGTCTGCAATGGACTAGTTTTTGTCAAAATTACGAGCCGCTGGTTCGCCAATAGTTATATAGATATGTATACACCACTGACACTTGACAGCTTTTCAACAACGAAAGCGCGCACGTGCAGTGTCTAAGAACGTGGCAATAGTTTCTATAATAACTACTACTTAATCGGTAAAAATTAAATTTAACGTTTACATGTAAATGTGTTTGCTTTTAGAACTACCAGCTGTAGTGCTGCTTATCTAGATATATAACGAGGGGAAATCAGAAACTCTTTGTTCCTATTTTTCCTAGTCAATTTACGGCTGCAAATGCAGCCTATTCCTAGCGGTTGATTTTTCTTGGAGCGGCACAGTCTTATTCGCCAGTACCAGTACCCACGCCTCACGGTGCTGCTGACAGTTGCTGAAGATGGCTGTTGTGCCTCACACGTCTACGGCATATGAGCAAGAACGTGTGACTCGTTTCGTACGGAACTGCGGACGAGTGTCCATCCAAATCCACAGGGAAATACAGCCCATATGTGGCAAAAAGTGTCTCGCTTTGAGAAGAGTGAGGAGGAGGAGGAGGAGGAGGAGGAGGAGGAGGAGGAGGAAGAGGAGGAAGAGGTGTTATGAGTTCACAAAGGGCCTTGAAGATTTGCATGGCAATGAGCGTTCGGGGAGGCCACGTTCTTCGCTGTCTGATATTTCCAACGTGGGTGGAATGGTGAAAGCGGATCGGCGTGTAGACCTCAGCGAATTTACCAGGGCCTTGGCATTTCGTATGGGAGTGTCTACATCATTCATGGGCACTTAGGACAACGGAAGGTTTCATGCTGGTGGGTGCCAAAACAACTGGCAAGCGAATGGCAACCGAATGATTGCTTCATTGAATCATCTGCAACCACTTGCAGAGGAGGACGGCCGTTTCCTGGACAGCACTTTTACTGCTGTTGAAACCTGGATAATGCAGCTTTAGCTAGAGGTTATTCTGTGATGTTTTGGGGGTGTATCTCGTACTATGATTTGCGCGCACTCATTCATATTAATGTGATCACTTTCTGGTGATAGGGTGTTGCCTTTTGTACTTCAGGTAAAGCTGAAGTCAACATACTCATCGAAAAGCTTTTCTTGCAGGAACCTCTCACTGGAATATCGTTCTATTTTTGTTCAGCATGCCACTAATTTTATTTGTTGGGTAGGGGTTTTTGTGGTGTATTTGCTGAGGGAAACATTCACACACACACACACACACACACACACACACACACACACACACACACACAATACAAGTCAAATAAAAATTCCTGCTGAAAATACAATACAAATCTCACCCGAAGCACTCTAAATTAGCGTTGCACTGAACAAAAACCGAATGGTAAACAAATGAATGGTGGGAAAAGCAGCCTCTTGAAGACCGCTAACACATAAAACTAAACTAAACTAAAGTCCGTCCGAACAGGAGGACCCAACGGTACCGACCAGCCGCCGTCATCCTCAGGCCACAGGCGTCACTGGATGCGAATATGGAGGGGCATGTGGTAAGCACAAAGCTCTCCCAGCCGTATGTCAGTTTACGAGACCAGAGCCACTAATTCTCAATTAAGTAGCTCCTCAGTTTGCCTCACAAGGGCTGAGTGCACCCTACGTGCCAACAGCGCTCAGCAGACCGGATGGTCACCTATCAAAGTGCTAGCCCAACCGACAGCGCTTAACTTCGGTGATCTGACGGGAACTGATGTTACCACTGAGGCCGTCGGTAGCAAGCTTTATCTAAATCTCGGTTTTGGCTATGGAAACGTATGACGCTAGGTGGTTGAAAAGGTGTTAGAAACGGTGAATATAAGTGCAATCAGCTGGGGAGGCCAAGGATGGTAGTCCTCTATGGACGGTTGACAAAGGTCAGGAAGCCAGCAGTTCACCATCCAGGGCAGAATAACGCCAGAGCAACGAGTGGATGCCTCGTTGTCGTTCGACGTTTTCTCATGAAAACCGCACTGATAAATCGTTTATTTATTGTACAGTCAACTACAGACGTGACGAAGCTTGGAGAAACCAGTACTCCCAAGGCTCAAGGACAACGACTCAGCAAGGACGCTGACTCCATCAGCAGGTGGCAGCTCGGGACGGCAGCCACACAGATAACCGGCAGCCCTTCGGCTCAAGGCAGGGCGCATTGGGGCGTGCAGAATCACGCTGTGTACCCAATGTGGAGGAGGCGGCTCTCAGCAGCAGTACCTGCCCACGAAAGCGCGCAAGGGGTTTGCTCGCACAGGCGATGCCAGCTGAGCGGCTGCACAGCTCCGAGATCTAACTGTAGTCCTGTAGACCACAGGAGTAGGATACTGGTAGCGGCTGAAGTAGACCCATATGTGGTGCAGTGGTAGGAGAGAGCTCAGTCACCAGCACTAACAGCGGGACCGAAGCTGGCAGCGGCAGAGTCCAGGCGTGGCTGCTGGAAAATGTGTGTCAACTTGACGACTCCCCTCGATGCTAGCAGCAATCAGACTTCATACTTCTCTCTAGAAGTGAGTAGTATTTATATGGGCTTGACCATTTCTTGGCCTGCCAAGGCATCGATTCCCGTCACATAAGCCACAACAGATCGATGGCTCGAATGTGAAGCTGTTAGGTTGCCCATGCCACAGCGGATGTGCCTTTCTGCTGAATCAATGGTCCCTCTGCTGAGACAGATTATGTGGTAACTGCTCGATGCCGCGGTGAATATACAGTACCTGAAGTAAGCGTCTGACTAACTGTGCTCTGATCTGCTTCTATGAAGCTCTTGCAGTAACTGTGGTGGCATGTTTATTTTATTCATCTGTGTCAAGTAAATTAGTTGTTGTGCAACACAACATAGAAAATACATCGAAAAATTACAAAGTGATGGAAACGTAAGTACTCAACTAGCACCATTCTTACTGTCGAAAAGGTATTCCAAAATACCTGTTGCCTGTTTAGGTAACTTTCTTCACCTACTATGGTTATTAACCGCCGTCAGCCCATAAAAACGCATAGAAGCAAGCCACTCTGTAGACTTGTATCCTCACAAGAGCAATGTAGTGACAGGCAAGTAATCAAAACAGAATAAAAGTACACATATCGTAGTTTTTAGACCTAAGATAAACGCCAAGCACAGCTTTGCTTTCACAGAAATAAAATTAGACTCACTGTGGATATCACACATGTACGTCACGACATATTTGGAAAAATAATGTCAAAAAGAATATATTGTGTTTAACAAAATACAGAGAGTTAACTCTAATTTAACGTCTTAATTTGTTTATGTAAAGTAGAACAATATAGGGGAATTGCCAACAAGTGGATTTAATTACAAACACTGGCAGAAATAAACTTGAGAGAAGAAGTGGGACAGGAAGAGGCGGAGGAACGTAGCAGAGCATGACTAATACTGCTGAGAGTCATATGGAATGAAAGTGGTCTGGCTGTCTGAGAAACGATAAAAGAAGTAAGTGCGAGTGGGAGAAGATGCGAGAACGTGCTTCACTGTCAGATACAGAGAAAGCGTCATACATATTTGTCACCTTGCCAACTTTCTTTGAATTGCGACAGGACGTTGAATTGTGCATAGATGGCTGGGTAGCTTCTATCTTTCCGCAGCTCGTGCTCTAGTGGCTAGCGTTGCTACCTCTGGATCACGGGGTTCCGGGTTCGATTCCCGGCCTAGTTGGCGATTTTCTCTGCCTGGGGACTCGGTGTTTGTGTTGCCCTTATCATTTCATCATCATCCTCATCGTTTGTGACGGTGGCTGGATTTTACTGTGAAAAAACTTGGGACTTTATACAGGCGCTGTTGACCGCGCAGTTGAGCCCCCCCACATACCAAAGATCATCATCACTGTAACTTCTTCCAGAGGCCACGGATACACAGGTAAAGTAGTTTGCTGATGTGTTTATTTTACTGATGAGCACAGCTACGATACTAGCTACATGAGGAGTTGCTATATGACGAGATACTCAGTATATGATGCAAGGTACTGGCTTGTAGGTGCACTAAGATGCCGTATGTATGGTAGTCATGCAACTTCTATGGTCGAGACCATCCAAACTGATCATACGAGGCACTGATGTGATGAAATATATGGATATCACAGATATAACACATTTGTGGCTCACTGTGACTACGTACACGTCCTCTCCCACCCCCTACACAAATTTTCACATTTGTTTCATAAACAACAGTGTATTTTTACAGAAACGTCATTTACACAGTTGGCTCCTTGCCCTCTGCCCCAGTGGCAACTAGAAAGGCATGGCTGAAAAGAACTAAGTTCTCTAAGGGGTGAAGGGAATGAAAGGTGAAAAGAAAAATTACGATAAAGAACAGTGAGTGCCAGGCCGCTATCAGAATAAAAGTGGGACACAATATGTGCATCCCTCCTCTAGAGTTTCCGTTAATTCTGCCCTGTTAGATTACATCACAATAGTGGAGATTAAGCAGAACGACTGACTGCACGAGCTGATGTTTCACATCCATTTGAAATACCGCCTAAGAGAAAAAAAGCCGGCTCACCTTGAAGGAAGTACCTAATGGGACGGAAATCGGTAAATGTGAGGCTCATGCTCAGAGAAACAGTTTCAGAAGCAAAAATAGATGGAGCTTCACAAATTGAGCAAGTTATTAATACGTTGGTCCACCTCTGGCTGTTATGCAATCAGCTACTTGGCTTGGCACTGATTGATGGAGTTGCTGGACGTTCTCCTGAGGCGTATCGTCCCAGATTCTGTCGAATTGGCGCGTTAGATCTTCACAATTCCGAGCTCGTTGGAAGCCCTGCTCATAATGCACCAGACGTTCTTAATTGGGGAGACATCTGGCAACTTTGCTGGCCAAAGTAGGATTTGGCACACACCAAGACAAGAAACTCTCGGTGTGTGTGGGCAAATGTAAGTCCAAGATGGTTTACCGTAAAGGATAACAAAATGGGGCGTAGAATAACGCCGACGTATCGCTTTGCTGTAAGGGTGCCACAGATGACAACCAAAAAGGGATCCTGCTGTGAACAGAAGTGGCACTCCATTCAGGCTGTCAGACTGCATGGCGAGCGACTGTCAGGTTAGTAGCCCACCGCTCTCTGGACCGTATCCAGATACCGCTTCGACCTGCAGTATCATTGACTGAAGTAGAATTGTCTTCTGTGATGAGCGCTGCTTCGAACTGAGCGAAGAAGTGTCTGGAGATGGTCCAGGCAGCAGTGGGTTACCTACCTGACCATCGCCTGCCATATGGCCCCACAACCAGGAGTGTTGGTCTGGAGTGCCGTTTTTTTGACAGCAGCGCAGCCCTACGTCAGTATTATCCTAAGCCCCTTTCTGTTATCCTTCGTGGCGAGCGACCCCGGGATTACATTTCAGCAACATAATGCCCACCCGCACACGGGGAAAATTTTACTGCTTGTCTTAGTGCTTGCCAAAGCCTACCTCGGTCAGAAAGGTCGCCGGATCTCTCGCAAACTAACAACGTTTGGAATATTATGAACAGAGTCTAGCAACCAGCTCGGGATTTTGACGATCTAACGCGTCAACTGGACAGAATCTGACACGAGACGTATCATGATTCGTCAGTAACGCTGTGACTTGACAGTACGTCCCCCTCCTTCTACATTCTGTTAAGTAACCTCTTCACAGCCGCCGAGACGTGTGCGCCTACGGAGCCGGGCGCCCACAGCGTCGGCGGCGGCCGGAATGCGGATCGGTGGCGAGGCGGGCCGCCTTCCGGCGCAGTTGAGCGCGTTAGCGGCGGCTTTGTGCCGCCCCGGACAAAGGCGGCAATTGGCCGGGACTGGGGCGCCGCACGCGCTCCCACCGGCCGCCGCTGCCGCCATTAGCACCGCATTCACGCAATTAGCGCGGCGCTCCGCCGGAAGAGCCGGCCGGCCGTTCCGCCTGAGTCAGTGGCGAGCTGCTCCGCCCTGCTCTGTTTACACCCTGGCGACGGCTGCGGGCGAGGAGCCGCCAGGTGCAGCTTCCAGCCGCTCCGAGAGACAGTGCTCCACCGTCCCTGCTGGATGACTGCCACGAAAGCGTCAGAACGAGCTGTGCACGCGCGTAGTGCTCTCAGTCCCATTGTAGTGAAGCGATGTGGAATTTTGACGGTGAGGAACAGAGTAGAGGACACAATTAAAGGGAGTCGCATCTACATCCACAGCTACATCCGTAGCTACATGAGTCGTGGAGGGTACTTTGTGTATCACTGTCCATTCCCCTCCTTTCATGGTGATTCACAAATGGTGCGTGGGGTCAGCGACTGCCGGTAAGTCTCCATGTGACCTGGATCCCCTATGAAGTTCGAGGCTGAGTAAGTGTTTAAGGATTTATTGGACCGGAACCTGTCCTGACAATCACCAAGGCTATGATCAAATTAGAACTATGGAACTGGCTTAGGAAACAGCAAGTAGGATATTGGACCAAGGTCCATAAACAAAAATATGGTAAGGAAATGATGCCCAAGCCATGTTTTAAAATAAGCTCTGTAATCCTGGGATTGAGCAGGAAAGAGATCAAATTCATGAGTGGACTGACGACCGGCCATGGGAATTTTAAAAACCACTTACAAACAGTGGGTATAACGGAAGAGGACTCTAAATGTAGGATCTGTGATGAGGGTGAAGGAACTGCATCACACCTAATCTTTGAATGCATGGCATTGGAGAGTAAAAGGTACAGAATCTTCGAGACAACTAGACCTGAAGAAATTGTGTCTAACAAAAAACTGGTAGAGTGACTCCTTGCACTATTTAAGGGCATTGGTTGGCTTTACTAGATATACAGAGAGCGATAACGATCAATAAACTTAGTTTCGGTGCGGGCAGTGGTGGGTTAGACCTAAGCTGTTTTAGCTTCCCTGTTAAAATCAAATCAAATCAAAGTGTTTAAGGAAATCAAACAGCTAAAATCATCAGACCCCTATTTATCCCTCCCTCCCCTCTCCCTTCCAAGGACAGAATCAGTGTACGCAGTCCTGAATGTTTGCATAGTGTGTAACTGCGGTAGAACATTGGAGCCAGTCTGGTATTCACCTGGTAGGATGTGAGAAGTCGCCTATAAACCATATCCAGGCTGGCCTACACCCTGACCTGGGCAGTGTATCGAGTCTGATGACCAGCTTCTTGAGGCTTACTAAATGAATCCATCACGAATCAAGCTATTCTTGTTTCAGTCTTGCCTGTTTCCCAAATGAGTCTCATTTCCTACAAGTCCCAGGCTGAGAAGCATTACAGTACTGAGGATTTTGTGTGGCACCTCCTTTGTAGATGGATTACACATTCCGATATGTTCTACCAGTGGACCTTAGTCTCAATAATGTGTCTTTTACGATTGGTTTTAGATCGTCATTCCACTTTAAATAGCTCCTTAGGCCTATTCCCATGTATTTCGCTAAAGTTACTATTTCCAGGGATTGTTGGACAATCGTTTATTCAATAAATACTCGCTTGCTCCACTCATTTATCCTCAATGCATTACATTTGCTTATATTGTCAGTGAACTGACAATCCCTGACCTAAGCGTTTCAATTTGGAGACACGAATTGATCAGCATGACAACACACCCTGGCATTAAGCAAAATCTGGGAGGCAATGGTCTGTGGACAATAACATCCTTGAAATGAACTGGCTTGCACACAGTCTCGACCTGAACCCAAGGATTGCCTTTGCGATGAGTTAGAAGATCGACTTTGTTACAGACCCCAATGACCAAAATCACTGTCTTCCCTGGTTTCAGCTCTGTAGGAAGAATGGGCTGCCACTCCTCGACAACCGTCTCGTCCACCTCGTTGAAAGCGTTCCCAGATCACTTCAAGCCATTGCAAAGGCGAAGGATGGACGTGCCTAGTATTAATGTCCACAAAGAGAATTACGCCGTCCGGATATTTGTGATCATATAGATACTTTGACTTTTCGGGATCATCTGAGCAAGTTTACATTAGCCAACCAGTTAGAAAGACATGATTCCGATACAGCGGCGGAAAAATTTATAGATGAAACTATATAGAGGTTTGGCGTTCCATGAGTAATGTCAACAGATCAATGCTCTAATTTGCTAATTAAAATACTTAGGACAGTGTGTAAATTATTAAGAACTGAGAAGATAGAGACGAGAACCTTTCGTCCCCAGACAAATGGAGCATCGGAAAAACTCAACATGTGTAAATCAAATATATGAGGCACTTCATAAATTAAGATCAAAGCAAATGAGATTTATAGGTACTATACAGTGATTTTGTTGTCAGTACTACATAACATAGTAGCATGAGATACACGTTTTTTGAATTAATGTTCAGTAGAACTGTAAACCTACCAGGAGTATTAAAAAAGGAGGCAGCTACAAGAGCATGAAATTCTGGTGATAATGTGTATAAATTGAAACGAGGGTTAAAGAAGCACATCGAGTGGCGAGAAACAAAATAAAAGAGGCCAGGAAAGCCGTCAAAGGTCATTACGATAAGACAGAGCAACCAAGAGTATCTCAAATAGAAGATACAGTATTGCTGCACGATGAGGCAGTGAGACTAGGGATATCGAAGAAGCTTGACTTCCAATTTAGGCGATGTAACGTTACGAGTACGTGGGCGACTTATTTGTCCACCTAGAGCCGAATTTGCTTGCTTGCCTGGGTATGAGTCGGCGAGGCGAATCTGTCATGCAGCCACTCCAGTCAGTTCAGGTGCAGAGACACGGAGCATGTCGCTGGAAATAGCTAAATCCCAAAAATGGGAATTTGGACAGCTGTTGCTCGTGTGGCCTTTGTATAGGACACACCATGCTCCAAGAAGTGACGGGGTGTCATAAATGTTGGAAGATGGATTCTTACAGCTCTGCAGGAATCTATAATAATTAACAGTCCAGTATTAAAGCAAATCTGAATACATCTGCGATCACGAAAAAATGAGCCGTATCCAGTGACACAACAATATTTCAATACACTTAAGAATACAGAAGTTAATATTTCACAGCGAATAAACGTTTTCCCGATGAACCTCTGAATTAACAACTTTTAAACGCTTCATGAATTTCCAACATACCATATCAGATGATAGCTTTATATGATAGCTATCATCCCAGAAAGCCTCTCGTTTGTATCAATTTCATTTATAGACTTATTAAATTCTTTATATCTGTCTTATTACAGAAATGTTTGTCAGAATATCGTATTTTCCACATTTATACAGCAAATGAATACCTCATATTTTGTCATACTTGTGTATTTATTGAATGCGCAGTTTACTGTTATACCAGTAACTTTATTTAAATATTAAAATTGTAAATATTTTGTCATACTTGTGTATTTATTGAATGCACAGTTTACTGTTATACCAGTAACTTTATTTAAATATTACAATTCTAAATACAAAATCATCATGATTTAAGAAGTAGTCAGTCGCGTATGATACACGACATCTTTGTAAAAGAGTACCAAAAGATGCTTCTAACAAGCAGGCCTAAATAATTGTATTTAATGGCAAACTGTGGTCATTTATCATGAGGGCACTTGTATAAGAATACTGACTTATTTATTTAGGGACAAACCCTTCATTTATAGTGAATGGTCTGAGTGTGACCAAATGTTTATAATATTTCTTAATTTAAATACTGCTGTAATACATTAGTTTAGTCTGGAAAGTGCTCTATATGAGTCCAATAATGTCTGTAGAACGATGTATTTCTGGTAGAGACGGCTTTGAGCCAATGAAGAAGCAGACAGTAATGGAACATTACGGGTGTCAAGTGGAGACTGGGACTTTTCGAATGAGAAGCTCAAGGGAGTGATTTGGGACACTTGAATGTTGTCCTGGAAGGCGGCAGACATGCCAGCAATAATAAAAGGCACTGATTCTGAGCAGTGAATGACCACTACCATAGTTTAACTTCTGAAGGGTCTTTATATTTCGAGAAATATGAATGTACCAGAACAGGACTCTAATTCCTTCTGCTTCTGTTATGGAACTGAGGATGGACAAAGTATGAGTTACTATTCTTTGTATAGTGGGTGTCAGTTTATGAATAATCATATTGTATAGTGAACTGTTTTGAGCTGACGAATACTACGTATATTGTGATGACAAATAGACTTACTTTTCATGTATCTTTGATTACAATTTAGGTTGGGGATTTTTCTACCATTCTCATAATACTGTCAACATAACTTTACTGCATTTCAGAAGAGTATTTCTGCTTGCATTACACTTTCCATTTGTTTATATGTACTTTCTTGAATAAACACTATTCAGCACCATTCTTTCTCGTCTACATCAATTATTGATGTTAGAATAGAACCTTTTTTAAATTATTAATTTATATTTTATTTTGAATTCTGTATATTTTATTAATTCGCAATTCTAGCCAATGCATACACTTTTTGACTGCAGGAACACAGCTACAGGTTATTATTTACAGTGAGTTAGTACTGGGCCAGACGTATGTAGCTCAACCCTACAGCTACATCGAACTATTCCTTTTAAATAGAGCCATGCATATCACAACTACCGGAGGTACGAGCAATGTCAAGCGAATTCTCAACTGGTTTGCTGTTTACAAGAGCAAGTACTCAGCACTAACGATTAGGTACAGTCGCTACGACCATGAGAAGAGAGGCTAATGTAACAGTAAAAATAAATAGGAAACAACAAGTGAAACCACATGCCAACAGACTAGAACAACCTTATTAAAATACAGTTAAACAAACATGTTCCTGTAACATTGTCATAATAGGGAATTAGTGGGGACAGAGATGGTACGCCGACGTGGCATATCCCAGATGACGGATATGAGGGTCCTCGTTGGCTTGCCGGCAGACTTCAGTGAAATAAAATAGCTCTTGCGGACCTAACACAACTTCGGTGGAGAACATCTAGAGGTATCTCTTGATCTCAAGAAATGAGCTGTAATTTATCCTAAAATCAACCCTTCAGTTTGTCAAATTCGTTTTGTTCCCTTCATGGTAAGCTCTCCTGGGCTTACATTTCAGCAAGATAATGCGTGTCCACACGTGGCGAGAGTTTTTATTCCTTGTCTTCGTACTGGCTGTGACGTCTCCTTGAACGCCCAATAAAATTAAACTAAACCTCTACCAGACGTATAAATGTGAAGTCTAAAAAAGGTGCAAAACTAAATAAATTTCTGTCTATAAAAACCGTAGCTAATACGACGGGTAGCTATAAAAGCTACAACTCATTAATAAGATTTTTTTGTTGAATATGTAAATAAAATATGTATTTCAGTATCAAAGAGCAACTATACAATGGAAAGACATTCTTTGTAACCATGGACATCTTATCTCAAGAAGGTTAAAAAAGGCATGCTTCAAACCACTTTTGTCTCTGCGTTCAAGAATTAGCTCGTTTAGCTGTTCTGATGCACTAAGTGTTTGATGGAGTTTTACATTTCATAATATGCGGTAAAAAGTGAATTTGTCCTGTTCTTATTCAAAACCTCTCCCTCGTTGTGGAAATACTTACGTGAAAAATAATTATTTGAAGTGAGTTGTGTAGAATATTGCCCATCTGGCTTTCTTTAGTCGTAATGGCGACAGGTGGCCATTACATAATATTTAATTAAGTATTAAATATTGGGGTTCACCCTCAAGCTAACATTACAAATACTTTCAATATCGACAGTAAACAGCAAGTATTAGTATTTAATGATCATTTTATCAGAATTTTTACGGAAGTGCGTAGATAGCTTGAAGTGCAGTAGGCAACAAGACTTAGGTTTGCCTTACGATAGCTTTGAGTTTGCAGTTAAAGTTATTTCTGTTAAGGAAATGCTTAACCTAAAATGTAGCTAACTCGCTCTCAATGAAAATTATACATCGTTAGTAAAAATCCTTACGCTACGAAGATGGTTATATCGTCTCTCTCTTCGCGTCAATTATCAGGTAATAACAGCAATAATTTCATGCTACTTCTGACTATCTTCGAGCTAGCTGTGAGTTTAGATAACGCGATTAAACCATTACAAGCAAAGCTGTACATATTCTTACAAACATTTGTGTCTGCATAGCAACCTTGATTTTCGTCGGCGTACATGTAAGCAGCATTTACCCTTATGTGACACCAACAGTATAGTAAGTATTCCTTACCTTTTTTCCTAATTATATTAGGAAAATATTAAAAAATCAAAATATTTTCATACCAAAAAGGAAGAGAGAGAGAGATGGTATATAGCCAAACTCTACCTTGGGCCAGGCCGCTAGATCACTCAGCAAATGAGATAGGTTGGAGCATTATGGGCAGTGACCACCAACAAGCTCAGGCTTTTGTCCATCTAACGCGCCAATTGTGCAGAATTTCGAACGATATCCGCAGGAGGACACTCAACAACTCTATCAAGCATTGCTAAGCAGAATAATTGCTGCACACGAGCAAGAACCAGAAGGGAACCAATGTGTATTGGCTCGTTTGATTTGTGAATCTCTTTCTCTTGAACAAATCATCCAATTTTTCTGAAGTTGTATTTGTTTGTCTGTACGTCTAAGTCACATCTATCTATTTCCGTCCAATTCTGATAATTCCTTCGTGGTGCATTGCTTTCTTTCTTAGAATGTATTTCCAAATGATGGGTCAGACAAATCACTCTGTAAGAGAAATAATACCAAATGTATATACGAATACACCTTGTTTTGACGAAAAGGAACCGAATACTAATGCCCCAGAGATATGATTAGATTTACCCCTAAAGCATGGCATATCAGATTTAAATGGCTTAAAAATAGCTTTCAAGAGGTTAGAGGAAGTTGCCACTAGGATTTGGGGCACGCCACTGAGACTCACGGCATCAGGTGGAGTCAGTTAGTCTTGTTTCATTGGAGGTTCTCCAGGCTGCAGGTTTTAGGTCCCAGCCACTGGGATATGTTGGGATCTTGCACATAGCATTTTTCATAGTCCTTTGATCTTGAAACGCTGAACACATCTAGATTGAAGGTCATTACTCTCGTAAGATGTTGTTACTTTTGTCCCATTTATTTACGATATTTTTGATGGCAGTGTTCTACTTGTCACTTCACATTAGCGTGTCTAGCTTTCTAATGTGACTGGTACATGCCTCTTGGATGTAGGTTCACGTATATATAGACGTTTCTGTAGTGGGTGTCTATTTAGTAGACTGGATTTTTAATTTTACCACCCGACCTATCTATTTATTTTATGGGGGAATTTTAAAAACGTAGTACCTGAACCTTTTGACACTTGAGTTATTGCGCACATCCTACCCTGAGGATGGTGTGCATCATTCTAATTTTGAATTTCCCTCTGGAACACTTGAAACAACGTGTTGCTGCAGAACGTATGTGGGGATCATTGACTGATTGATGAATATTAGACATACAACAATATTGAATTTTCCTCCTCGATTCAATACAGGTTAAAGCGTGAATGTGCTTCTTGCATTTTTAAATTAACTTAGGAGATGTGTGGATAAGAATATATCTGTTACATGTAACAATTGCCTACAGGTTGGGCTAATACATTGGTTAATGCTTTAAAATATTCAGATAGATGTACAACTTGTGCTAGCAGTTGATGTACATATAGTTTTAAGCTGATAGGAAGTACAAGTTGTTGGTGTCAAGATATATTTGTAAATGAGGTGAATCGATTGTACATTTGGATGATGTCATTTTAATGAAACTAAATAGTTATTGCAAATATTAAGGAGTGTGTGCATTGCAAATTTAATAATACAGACAGCTGCTGAAAGCAGAGATGATACTATTGTAAATATTGTCTTTTTTGTCATTTAAGATGGATTCAGATTGGTTTGCTTGGTACTTGTATAATTGGAGTGTTTCAAGGATATCTAGTTTTTTGCCTTTAGGTTGGATGTGTAGGACGCTGATCCTTGTGTTGTTAACATGGTGCTTTGTTTCATACAGGTGGATGGTTATTGCAGATGTGTGGTATTTTTCATTTTTTCGTGCTGCCATGTGTCCTTTGAATCTAATCTCAAATGACCTGCCTGTCAGGCCTTATAGAAGCAATCACAGCCCAAACATTCGATTATGTACATGCCTGTGTAATGAAGTGGGTTTTGTGTGCTGATGTTGTGGGGTAACTTCTGTCCAATCTTGTTGTCTGTGGTAAAGACAATGCTTATGGCTTTTCGTCTGAAGACATTGACAATCTGATATGAAATGTTTTCTAGAAAGGGGACTCTGAGAAAGATGTTTTAGTTTTATTTTTTAAATGTTTTTTATTTATTTATTTGTTTGATGTGGTTGTTTTGCCACTACCGAGTGTTGTAGGTTGTGTACTATGGAGCTGTTATAACCATTTGCAATAGCTGTTTGTTTTATTATTTCAGTTTTTTGTTCATTTTTGTCTTCAGAGAGTGGCAGCTGGATAGCTGAATAGCTTTATTGATCATTTACCGGAATGCTGCCACTTTGTGGGTTGTAGGGTGACAAGAGGAGGTATGGATTGCATTATGTGTTGTTAATTTTATGTTTTCATGTGAGCTGCTGAATAATTGGTTCAACTTATTGAAGTAAATCTTTGTGCATTGATTAAAATGATGGTATTATCTTCATATCTGTAGTAGTATATGATGTTTTTGAGGAAATGGTGGCTGGAATTCAGAATTTTGTCTCTAAATAAATATTTCAGCCCGCAATCCGGAAAGGTTGCATTACGTTGGCAGGGCATCTGTTTGTTTGTAGATTAATCTAAAATCGTTGTGTGAAAGTATGAATTCGAGAAGGTCAGTTAGGTCAGTAACGTGAGTTGAAGCGATTTCTCGTGCTTTTGTCGGCTCGCATTAATTATCTGTAGTGTGGGATCTAGTGGAACAGAAGAATAAAGATTTTGTATGTCAAATGAGACAAGTGTGTCTTCGTCATGTACTTGTATGTTTTATTGTAAATTCTGGTGTGTTTTTAATTGTTCTCTCATTGTTGAATGTTGGGCTGTTCCTACAGTTCGCAACAGTCATGATGGGGCTCCCATTTTTGTGCATCTTTGGTTGCGATCTAAGGCAAGGTGCCTGTGGGCTCATTGTTACAATGTTTTTCGATTCTCGGTCGGTAAGGTGGAACTTGATGTAATTTGAAATGTGTTAAATCGCTTTTTATGTATTCTGGCTGTTGGATATGTATAGTTTTCTCTAACGTTGTTGGTTTGGAAGAAGTCTAAAGTTTTTCTATGTATGTTGCTCTGTTCATTATAACAGTTGTATTGCCCTTGTCAGCTCTTGTAATTATTGCATTATTCATGTTTAATTTAGTTTTAATGGTACGTGGAAAAGCTTCTTCTTTCTTCTTGTACGCTGGGAATGGTTTTGCAATTTCCTTCTTACTAATTTCGTTCATTTTGTGGAAAGGTGCTATTCTGTCATTTAGCTTCTTGAAGGCGATGTTAAAATCTATGTGACACTAGTGATGACCTCTTGGTCCTTTTGGTTGTGTTTTAAACCTTTGCAGGATAGTGCCTCTTCTTCTACAGCGAATATTATGTTGGTATTGTTTAGGAAAGGTGTGCAGAATGTGTTTTCCTTCAGCTCAGTTTGGGAGGTAACTGTTGATTTATAAGATAGCCCAGTTATTTTTTTCTTCTGTTTGGATTTTGCTTTTTGTACGTCGAACTCCGTGTATTTTCTAACTTTTTCCGTTATGGAGTCATATTTTAGTCTACGGACCAATTTTTCCAACTGAATTCTTCATTATACGAACGTTTTAAGTTAGGTTTTACCGTGACTGTTATTGAAATTAATTGAAACAAGTATACTGTTACCAATCACTATTTATTTATCTCCATGACGCGTTTCAAAGGTTTAAACCTCCATCACCAGGTGGATTTACATTTGCTAGTATGACGTGTGTGTCAATGTCGTGTTACGATTTTTTTTTTGGGGGGGGGGGGACTTGTGACTCTGTATAGTGGAGAAACAAAACATTACTTCATAACATAATTTCGGGTTTCTTTTGACAAAAAACTAAAGTTGTATCTAATAGTAAAAATTAAATATGTAAAATACAGTACCTCCAGTGGTCACAGTTTCTTTTCAGTATCGTAACACCTCACATGTATACTGTTATATTTTATAATCAAATATTGCGTCTGGAAACTGTTAAGTGCAAGAATCATATAGGAGAAGAGAAACATTATCACAATGTACAAGGAATATACATCGTAACACCATTATTACAGAATAAATTCTAAAGGATTTTGGAGACTACATAACAGAAATCCATCAACATCTTACTGTCTAAGAATCAAGTAGCATCGTAACAATGAGCCCACAAGCACCTTGCCTTAGATCGCAATCAAAGATACACAAAAATGGGACTGCCATCAGGCCTACAGTGAACTGTAGGAACAGTCCACCATTCAAACTCAACAAAATATTCTTCAAAATTCTCAAAGAAACATACACACCCAACAATGAGAGAACAATTAAAAATACAGCAGAATTTACGATAAAATATAGAAGTACGTGATGGAGCCACACTTGTCTCATTTGACATACAAAATCTTTACTCCTCTGTGCCACTAGATCCCACACTACAGATAATTAATGCCAGCCTACAAAAGCACAAAAAATCCCTTCAACTCACTTTACTGAGCTATTAGACCTCGAATTCACACTTTCACACAACGATTTTAGATTTAACAATAAAATCTACAAACAAACAGATGCCCTGCCAATGTAATGAAACCTTTCTGGATTGTGGGCATAAATATTTATTTAGGAGACAAAATCCTGAGTTCCAGTCACCACCTCCTCAAAATTATCATCTAGTTTTACAGGTATGTAGATAATACCATCATTTTAGTCAAAGGCACAAAAGATGATTTCAATAAGTTGAACCAATTATTCAACAACTCCCATGATAAACATAAAATTGACTATATAATAACATACATCAGTTTGAAATTTATTGGAAGAACATGATAACACATACTACAATCCATACCTCTTCTTGTCTCTCTACAAGCCACAAAATGGCAGCATTCCGGTAAATGATCAATAAAGCTATCCAGCTATCCAGCTACCACTCTCTGAAGACAAAAATGAACAAGAAACTGAAATAATAAAACTAACAGCTATTTGCAAATGGTTATAACAGCTCCATAGCAGGCACCCTAAATCTCTCAATAGTGGGAAAGCAATCATGACACAAAAAAACAAAAAGAAAACAACTTCCACACAATCCCCTTTCTAGGTAACATTTCATATCAGATTGCTAATGTCTTCAAACGAGAAGGCGTAAGCATAGCCTTTACCACAGACAATAAGATTGGACAGAAGTTACCCGACAACATCAGCACCCAAAACCCACTTCATTACCCAGGCATGTACAAAACTCAATGTTTGGACTGTGACTGCTTCCGAATAGGCCAGACAGGCAGGTCATTTGAGGTTAGATTCAAAGGATACATGGCAGCACTAAAACCAAAACATACCACACATTTGCAATAGCCACCCACCTGCATGAAACAAAATACCATGTTAACAACACAAGAATCAGCGTCCTACACATCCAACCTAAAGGCAAAAAACCAGATATCCTTGAAACACTCCAAATATACAAGTACCAAACAAAACAACCTGAATCCATCTTAAGTGACAAAAAAGACAATATTTACAATAGTATCATCTCTGTTTTCAGCAGCTGCCTATGTTGCACACACACACACACACACACACACACACACACACACACACACACACACACACACACAAACACATACATAAGCACACTACCCTTAATATTTTCAATAAATATTTAGTTATGTTACCATGACATCCCCAAACGTACAAGGGTTTCACCTTATTTACAAATAAATCATCACACCAGCAGCTTGTACCTCCTGTCTGCTTTAAACTACACTCCTGGAAATTGAAATAAGAACACCGTGAATTCATTGTCCCAGGAAGTGGAAACTTTATTGACACATTCCTGGGGTCAGATACATCACATGATCACACTGACAGAACCACAGGCACATAGACACAGGCAACAGAGCATGCACAATGTCGGCACTAGTACAGTGTATATCCACCTTTCGCAGCAATGCAGGCAGCTATTCTCCCATGAAGACGATCGTAGAGATGCTGGATGTAGTCCTGTGGAACGGCTTGCCATGCCATTTCCACCTGGCACCTCAGTTGGACCAGCGTTCGTGCTGGACGTGCAGACCGCGTGAGACGACGCTTCATCCAGTCCCAAACATGCTCAATGGGGGACAGATCCGGAGATCTTGCTGGCCAGGGTAGTTGACTTACACCTTCTAGAGCACGTTGGGTGGCACAGGATACATGCGGACGTGCATTGTCCTGTTGGAACAGCAAGTTCCCTTGCCGGTCTAGGAATGGTAGAACGATGGGTTCGATGACGGTTTGGCTGTACCGTGCACTATTCAGTGTCCTCTCGACGATCACCAGTGGTGTACGGCCAGTGTAGGAGATCGCTCCCCACACCATGATGCCGGGTGTTGGTCCTGTGTGCCTCGGTCGTATGCAGTCCTGATTGTGGCGCTCACCTGCACGGCGCCAAACACGCATACGACCATCATTGGCACCAAGGCAGAAGCGACTCTCATCGCTGAAGACGACACGTCTCCATTCGTCCCTCCATTCACGCCTGTCGCGACACCACTGGAGGCGGGCTGCACGATGTTGGGGCGTGAGCGGAAGACGGCCTAACGGTGTGCGGGACCGTAGCCCAGCTTCATGGAGACGGTTGCGAATGGTCCTCGCCGATACCCCAGGAGCAACAGTGTCCCTAATTTGCTGGGAAGTGGCGGTGCGGTCCCCTACGGCACTGCGTAGGATCCTACGGTCTTGGCGTGCATCCGTGCGTCGCTGCTGTCCGGTCCCAGGTAGACGGGCACGTGCACCTTCCGCCGACCACTGGCGACAACATCGATGTACTGTGGAGACCTCACGCCCCACGTATTGAGCAATTCGGCGGTACGTCCACCCGGCCTCCCACATGCCCACTATACGCCCTCGCTCAAAGTCCGTCAACTGCACATACGGTTCACGTCCACGCTGTCGCGGCATGCTACCAGTGTTAAAGACTGCGATGGAGCTCCGTATGCCACGGCAAACTGGCTGACACTGACGGCGGCGGTGCACAAATGTTGCGCAGCTAGCGCCATTCGACGGCCAACACCGCGGTTCCTGGTGTGTCCGCTGTGCCGTGCGTGTGATCATTGCTTGTACAGCCCTCTCGCAGTGTCCGGAGCAAGTATGGTGGGTCTGACACACCGGTGTCAATGTGTTCTTTTTTCCATTTCCAGGAGTGTATATCTACATCAACTACTGGCAGTAGTTCTACATCCATCAGCATATTTTAAAGCATTAACGAATGTATTAGCCCAACATGCAGACAGTTACTACGTGTAACACATATAATCTTAAGAAACATGCTTTGAAAAGTTTTCTCTCATCCAATCACTCCTTCTCTCCCTCTTATTTTCTCTTTCTCTTCCTCTCACTCTGCCTCCAGCTTTTCATATGTATCTCAGAATCTCATCCAAAATTGTTATTTGTGTATAATTTTACCACTGTAGCCAACATAATTATTTTGTTTAAAGTTTGTAACATGTCATCTGATTACATAAACGAGTATGAAGTTTAAGCTATATTAACTAGAAAAAATCGGAATGTGAAATATTTATTTTAGCACATGTATTCAACACCTCAAAACAAAGCTCTCCAAAATTCAGTAGAATGTATTCTGTTACAGTGTATATTCGTTGTCCTTTGTGATAATGTTTCTCTTCTGCTGTATGATCCTTGCACCTAACATTTTCCAAACGCAATGTTTGTTTACAGAATATGACAGTATTCGAGTGATGTGTGACGTCAGTGAAAGGCACCCTTGACCACTGGAGGAACCCGTTTCACTTATTTTATTTTTACTGTTAGATGTATGTTTAGTTTTTTTTATATCTAAACCCAAAACCATGTTCTGAAATAGGGTTTTGTTCCCTCACTAGATAGTGCCACAAGTTCCTCAAAAAGAATCGTAACACAACACAAATACACATGTCATAGTAACAAATATAAATTCACCTGATGATGGAGTTTTAAACCTTTGAAACACGACCTGGAATAAATAAGCAGTGACTGGTAACAGTAAACTTGTTTCATTTAATATCAATATCAGTCATGGTAAAGCCTAACCTAAAAGTACGCATTTAAAGAATATTGTTTTCCTAAGACCCACGGAAAACCTCATAAATTAATCATAGAGAATTAATTATAAGGTAAACATACCGTGAAATACTGCATTTGACTGGTGTTCATAGGATCACAGAAAGTCATAGCAACAGGAAATATAAACCCATTATAGAACCAATACATGATGGTGAAAACACAACAGCAGCATCGGTGATGGTATTTACATTGAGCACAATGCAATAATGAATCGAATTCCGCAGTATACATATTATGGTGACCCCAACGAGTTAATATACTCCTGGAAATGGAAAAAAGAACACATTGACACCGGTGTGTCAGACACACCATACTTGCTCCGGACACTGCGAGAGGGCTGTACAAGCAATGATCACACGCACGGCACAGCGGACACACCAGGAACCGCGGTGTTGGCCGTCGAATGGCGCTAGCTGCACAGCATTTGTGCACCGCCGCCGTCAGTGTCAGCCAGTTTGCCGTGGCATATGGAGCTCCATCGGAGTCTTTAACACTGGTAGCATGCCGCGACAGCGTGGACGTGAACCGTATGTGCAGTTGACGGACTTTGAGCGAGGGCGTATAGTGGGCATGCGGGAGGCCAGGTGGACGTACCGCCGAATTGCTCAACACGTGGGGCGTGAGGTCTCCACAGTACATCGATGTTGTCGCCAGTGGTCGGCGGAAGGTGCACGTGCCCGTCGACCTGGGACCGGACCGCAGCGACGCACGGATGCACGCCAAGACCGTAGGATCCTACGCAGTGCCGTAGGGGACCGCACCGCCACTTCCCAGCAAATTAGGGACACTGTTGCTCCTGGGGTATCAGCGAGGACCATTCGCAACCGTCTCCATGAAGCTGGGCTACGGTCCCGCACACCGTTAGGCCGTCTTCCGCTCACGCCCCAACATCGTGCAGCCCGCCTCCAGTGGTGTCGCGACAGGCGTGAATGGAGGGACGAATGGAGACGTGTCGTCTTCAGCGATGAGAGTCGCTTCTGCCTTGGTGCCAATGATGGTCGTATGCGTGTTTGGCGCCGTGCAGGTGAGCGCCACAATCAGGACTGCATACGACCGAGGCACACAGGGCCAACACCCGGCATCATGGTGTGGGGAGCGATCTCCTACACTGGCCGTACACCACTGGTGATCGTCGAGGGGACACTGAATAGTGCACAGTACATCCAAACCGTCATCGAACCTATCGTTCTACCATTCCTAGACCGGCAAGGGAACTTGCTGTTCCAACAGGTCAATGCACGTCCGCATGTATCCCGTGCCACCCAACGTGCTCTAGAAGGTGTAAGTCAACTACCCTGGCCAGCAAGATCTCCGGATCTGTCCCCCATTGAGCATGTTTGGGACTGGATGAAGCGTCGTCTCACGAGGTCTGCACGTCCAGCACGAACGCTGGTCCAACTGAGGCGCCAGGTGGAAATGGCATGGCAAGCCGTTACACAGGACTACATCCAGCATATCTACGATCGTCTCCATGGGAGAATAGCAGCCTGCATTGCTGCGAAAGGTGGATATACACTGTACTAGTGCCGACATTGTGCATGCTCTGTTGCCTGTGTCTATGTGCCTGTGGTTCTGTCAGTGTGATCATGTGATGTATCTGACCCCAGGAATGTGTCAATAAAGTTTCCCCTTCCTGGGACAATGAATTCACGGTGTTCTTATTTCAATTTCCAGGAGTGTAGATCAACTATGTCTGCTCATGGCAGCAGCTGCTGCATGTAATACAGCTGCTTCGAATGAGGATGTTTCAATGACCTCTGAGCTTAGAGAGAGGGGTATCATCGGATAAGTATGGAGACAGTAGCTCGAGAACTGCACAAACCAGCAAGCAAAACGTACCCCTGTGGGCATTTTATGATTGAAGGTTTGGATGACTTATGGCAGGTTGCCCTTGTAGATGTGAGGGAATATTGACATAAGTATAATAGATTAAAATATATTTTAATGGTTACCGATACATTCTCCTAACTTTCCCGAGCATTACCTGTTAAAACAAAAACGGGAAAAAATGTTGTGGGTGTATGAGAGTTTGCTGAGGACAGGGATAAATCGACGCCCAAACAACCTCCAATCGTATCATGTTGGAGAGATCCTGGAACTTACATCTTGAAGAATAGTAAGGGCGAAGAAACTGCAGGTTACTTCTACACCGAGGGGCTGCAGAAAAGCTCTGAACCGGATGTGTTTCTCGTGAAGAGAGTCATAAGACATCGGTGCTAGACCAGGGCCGCACAAGGTGCATGCACCGGTGCATCGCACAGTGCAGAGTGCAGCAGACGGCTGCGCTGTGTTGACGACGGTGCAGACCCCCCACTCCTCGGCTTTGCGCAACAGCGCTGCCTCTCACTTCCTTAGCTGGTGTCGCTCGCGCCGCCTGTTGCTACCTGTTTCAAAGCTTTTACCCTGTTGTCTTCGTCATTGCAAAATACTTATGTACACTAGGTGGAGAGCTTAGTTTGGTGTACCTGTACGAAAGAGATTTATATAATAACTGTAATGGTAACAATTTTAAATTTGGTTTCAACACAAATGAATCTTTCTACGTGCTCTTTGTTTTATTTGCAATTATGCTACTAAGATCTGGAACAAGAGATTGGCTGACAGCAATTCTGAGAGAATTTTTTAAATTACGATTAGAAATGCTCGCACGCAATCTTGTTTTTGTACAAGACAAAACAGAAAAAAACCTTTCACATGCACAAGTGGAACCAAACATAGAAATAATCTTTGCTGCTTCTCTGTGTAACTTGGGAAATTCTTCCATCGGCAAGTTCTGGTAGAATTGGAGCAAACCTTTTGTAATGTAAAACACATCCTTTCGGTGAACATCGCTTTGTAAATCAGTTAGTTCGAAATGTAAATCTGAAGGCGCACTTTCAATATCCATCGAAAAAGGTTTTACAAAAACATCGAGAATTGGCTGCAGGTAGGTAATGTAAGCCTATGTTTCGAAGTACTAAAATGTGATAGATTTTAATAAACATGTAATGTGTACTATTGGTTTTAATGTAATGTTACACTTGCATATGTAACGCAATCTTCTTTATTTAGCTGTATGTCATATACCGGCACATTACCTGGAATCGGCCGTTAAACGCATTTTCAAGGGATTGTAGCACCTCGACGTATTTTTCAAAGCGCGCTCCTTCCTGCACAGATGCTGTCAAACAAAAACATAGTACCGTTTTGATTAGAGCGGTTATAAAAATCAGGCTATTTTAATAAAGGTACAATTTATATCTCGCTTACCTAGTTCAGGAAACTGTTGCGTATTTTTCTCTGAAAGGTTGTTTTTGAGGAGCTTCAGTTTATACTAGAAAGCGTCCTCTTGGTGTGCAAAACAATGAACGGAAGGTAAATTCGGCATGTTAAGTTTTTCCGCAGTAGGCCAATAAACCCTTTTGCTTTACCGCACATTACTGGTACCCCGTCTGTGGTTACGGAAAACAGCTTTCCCCAAGGGAGTCCTATTCCTTCTGCTGCCATTTCTACAGCTGCTAAAATATCCGCCCCTGTAACAGTGTCCTTCAACGAAATCATATCCAGGAGGTCTTCCGTTACATGTAGGTCGTCGTCCAAGCCACGCAAAAATATTGCTAACTGAGCCGTGTCGTTAATATCCGTGGACTCATCAAGTGCGATGGAGTACGCTAGGAAGTTTTCAATTTTGGCTGCCAGTTGTTCATCCAAATTCTCAGCAATGTCGTTGATTCTCCGATGTATTGTCATTCTGGAAAGTGGTATTCTGCTGTACGCGGGAGCTAATGTGAGATTCATTGTCTCTACTACGTCCAACATAATGCTTTTTATTAATGGCCCGTCCATAAATGGCCTCCCAGCTCTTGCTAAACGTAGAGCAACTTTGTAACTAGCTCTGAGAGTCCTTTCGCAACACCCCTCATCTTCTTCACCCTAAAGTAGAGAAAAAAAGATATGTTGGAAATAATTTATGCGAAAACGACAACTAAGGAATCTAAACAAATGTTATTTCGTTTCGCGCGACCTTTAACCAAAATATACATGCTAAAGTACTTGCAACAAACCTTGTTTGTAGATACAGAATTCTCTTCTGCAACAGTTTACAACTTCCGTAATTCTTCCTCTCTGGCATCCCCTGTTATATCACTACACTTTTCTGAATGCAATTTGCTGTAGTGCCTTTCAATAGACGATTTTCTGACACACGTAATTAGTGTACCGCAGATTAGACATTTGGCTTTATCGTCACAGTGCACAAAAAAGTAGGAGAGTTCCCATTCCGGTTTAAATTGACTTTCGGCAATTTTCCCTTTTTTTGGGTCAGATGGTTCCATTATTCCGGTAATTGTCTTGCGCTTACGTATTCCAATGTTGACTAAGCCGTCTGGCAGCGCATTCGGCAGCGCACAGCGTCGGCCTCACGTAGCAAGCCGAGTTGAGGCGAAGTGTGCCGAGTTGAACCGATGCACTGTGCAGGCACTCGCTGCATCTCGCTTTGCACGCGTGTGGTTTTCCGTGTTTGTGCGGCCCTGTGCTAGACAAATGGCTTGATTTTCCTGCAGCAAAAAAACAGCTGGACTGATGCCGACGATTTGTTATATAATGGGCGTGCATACTCCACAAGCACAGCAGTCACATAACATGCGTGCTAGGAGACGCATTAGAAGAGGTGGTGGTCTTCTAGGCAAACTGCCAGTGGGATTACATGTTCTGGATTATAACTACTGTGCACCTGGAAGAAAACTTCACAAACCCTTGGCAGGAGGTGATAAAGGGGTTAATCGGCTCGACGAACCGTGTGTGAAACACGACATTGCATACGCTGCAAATAAAGATTTCGCAAGTCGTCACATTGCAGCTGGGATTTTAGCTGAGAAGGCGATATGCAGAAGAAAGGTTATTAGTATAGGTCAAGGCATTGCAGCATTTGCAGTCGATGAAACCATGCGTGGAAAAATTAAGTTGGGTTTGAGAGTGACGAATTTCAAGCGAGTTATGAGTGCTGCATGTAATGAATGCACTGAAGAAGAGGAAGACAATGATGAACAACAAGAAGGGGTATTTAAAAAAATGTATCCTAAAGCGATGTGTGTAGCTAATAGAGCTCGAAGCAGAAAGGCGCAGGAAGGAGAAAAGGGGATCGGTTAAAGCATCTCGAGTTCTACCAATACCCAAGACATCAGGTGATTTTCTTCCATTCCTCGTCCCAGCCCTCTCCGCTTTCTCAGCGTTTGATTCACTGGTTGGTGGTGGTGCGGCTATTGCTCGAACATTCAAGAACGCGTAAAACATCGAAGCGCAGTTAGAAGAAGCAAGAAGATATAACCGCATGATGGAAGCAGCAGTCATTGGAAAAGGACTATGCTTGAAACCATACAGGAAAGGGCTTGGTATATTCATAAATAAAAAAGCCCATTAACAATCCTACCAGATCGGCCACTCACAAATACTGATCTTTTTAGGTTTGTTAGAAAAAATTCAACATTCCAAGATTCCGTGGTGTGTTTGTGCGGGATACATTACCGAAGACTATGTGGAAAACCGGTGAATGTGGTATTGTGAATTTAGATGTTGCTGGAGGTCCCGGCACTCACTGGATGTCATATGTTATGAAAACTGCAAATGCCGTCTGCAATATCGACTCACTGGATGATCTGCAACCCCCAGAACAACTACAACGATACGAGGGGCGTTTGAAAAGTCCGTGGAAAGTCCAAGAGATGGCAACACCGGCGCACATCGAGGTCATGTTTAGTTAGTACCATCTTTATAAAGAACGCACACCAAGTTTCAGCCATATTAGTCTATTTCTTTGTGTTTGGCTTTGGTGTGAATCAAGGAAGTCGAGTGATTATCAAAAAATTGGACGAAAAGAGTTTCGTGTGGTGATTAAACATTACATTATGAAAGACAAAACGCCTCGGTAGACTAAATAGAAGCTTGATAAACTTTATGGTGACTCTGCACCTTGTATTAGAACATTTTATAAGCGGTTTCAACATTTTCGGAGTGGCCAAATGGGCACATGTGATGCAGAACGTTCTGGACGCTCTGTGGAGGTTCCGACTCCAGAAATCATTGGTAAAATCCATGATATGGTGATGGGTGACAGAAGAGTTAAGGTGCATGAGATTGCTAGTGCTGTGGCCATCTCGAATGAACGGGTACATAATATTTTGCATAAACATTTGGACATGAGAAATCTATCTGCAACATGGGTTCCGCGATTGCTCACGCTTGGCCAAAATCGGAATCGTGTGAAGTGTTGCAAGGTTGGTTTGCAGCTGTTCAGGAAGAATCCAGAGGACTTTAAACGTCGTTTCGTCACTGTGGATGAAACATGGATACATTACTATACTCCTAGAACCAAAGAACAATCTAAACAATGGGATACCAAGGGAGAATCTGCACCAAAAAAGGCGAAGACCATTCCTTCGGCCAGGCGACTGTCTTTTAGGATTCTCAAGGGATAATCCTCATAGACTATCTGGAAAAGGGTAAAACTATTACAGGTGCATATTATTCATGGTTATTGGACCGTTTGAAAAGCGAACTGCAAGAAAAACGTTGGCGATTGGACCGCAAAAAAGTCCTTTTCCACCACGACAATGCACCAGCACACACCTCAGGAGTTGTGGTCGCAAATTTAATAGAAATAGGATTCCAACTCGTTTCACATCCCCCCCCCCCCCCCACCCTATTCACCAGACTTCGCTCCCTCGGACTACTATGTGTTCCTCAATTTGAAGAAATGGCTAGTGGGACAAAGATTTTCTTCAAACGAGGAGGCGATTGCAGCAACTAATAGCTATTTTGCAGACTTGGACAATTCCTGTTATTCGGAAGGGATCAACAAATTAGAACAGCGTTGGACGAAGTGTATAAGTCTATAAGGAGACTATGTCGAAGAATAAAAAAGGTTTACCCCAAACACGTAAGTAGTTTTTATTTTTGCACGGACTTTTCAAACGCCCCTCGTACTTCACTGCAGAAGGCGTGTGCTCTACAGTTAGCGACGCTATCATGACTTTATACACACCTCTGCGAACATTTATGCATTAGGTTTCTCTTGACGTTTACAAAGAAGAAGAAGAAGAAGAAGAAGAAGAAGAAGAAGAAGAAGAAGAAGAAAAAGAAGGATATATAAGGAAGAGGTGTAAACATTCCTTCATCAGTTGACGTTCAGATGCAGTGTCGTACACTTTGGTTTTAAAAGTACTATCATCTGTATAACGTGCAAGTTACTTCCCACCAGAATGAGATTTTCACTCTGCACCGGAGTGTGCGCTGATATGAGACTTCCTGGTAGATTAAAATTGTGTGCCCGACCGAGATTCGAACTCGTGACCTTTGCCTTTCGCGGGCAAGTTCTCTACCATCTGAGCTACCGAAGCACGACTGACGCCCGGTACTCACAGCTGCAGAAGTAAAGCTGTGAGTACCGGGCGTGAGTCGCAGTCCGCTGTTAGCAGCGGTGGGGCAAGGTCGTCGTGCCTGTGTCCCCCCGTTAGCGCACCGCGCGCGCTAGTGTTTACTGTTTACCTCCCGCTGCGGCGAGTGTCACGCGCCCGTGTCTCGGTAGTGCCATGGCGCACTCGTATCGCAAGTCCACAATTAAGATCACATTTCAGGCGGACTACGCAAGACCTCGAGCACTTGACATTGAACGTTTCATCCGGGACGAACTTCATATTGCACCTCAAGACATCATTGGGATCCACTTTTCTATAACACAACGTGTCGTCTACATAAAAATGATCAATGAAAAGGCGTGCACTGGTGTTGTGTGCCGACACGCTCATGGACTTAAATTTAAGCATTCTGATGGCCACATAGGAACTGTCACGATCGACCACGCTGGATTAGGCCTTCGCACTCCGAGGGTCTTCGAGCTGCCGTTCGAAGTCCCGGCAGAAGTTGTGAGGACAGCTTTCAAACCGTACGGCAACGTGCTAAGCCACTTGGCTGAAAAATGACAAACGTTTGAGACGTACCCCGTCTTAAATGGAGTGCGACAAATTAAGATTGAACTGACGAAGCATGTGCCATCCTATTTAGTAATTGGCGGCTGCAGAGCCATTATCATGTACGGCGGTCAACCGGTGTACTTGCGCCGGCTGTGGCCAGGAAGGACATGTCCGATCGGCCTGCATTCAATGCCGACTGACTCAGACACCGGTTGGTGAAGTTCCATCCCGGCGACGCCTACTTCACTCCCCATCACGTATGCAGCGGCTGCAACCGCAACAGCTGTTCCTGCCCAGGATCGCAACACTTTATTGCAGTCAGTGGTCGCTGACAGTGTGGCGGACAGCATATCCAACTCTACGACGTCATCGGCAGACTTGCCTCAAGACGGTGATCAATTGTGCCACCAAGACGAGCCTAAAGAGAAGATGGAAGTAGAAACTGAAATTGTCCCGACCTCTGCCTTCCTACCAATGGATAACGCATCAGATGATTGTCGCCCGCACTCTGACACGGAACAACATGTCCGGAAAGAACGGTCCCCTCGAAAATGCAAGAAACGGCGCCATACGCCATCCGATGATTGCCTGCTTCGGATGTGTGACCCGGACGAACATCCGGCGTCGGACGACACTCAGGACTCTACCACCACCACTCACCCTTCCCATCACGATGCTACGGCGGATACAATTTCTGAGCCTCGGTCTGACAACATCACTTCTGCTACTGAACATACGCGCAAGCGCTCTACTGACAGCACCTAATCAACAGTTACCAATTCTGCATCTGATTCTTGGGTGGATGATGTCGAGGATGAGCCACAGCACCAGGAGGATGCCGAAGGCAGAGATGCTCCCTGGCTGTACCCAGCACCAACCAACAACAGTGACTACGGCTGTATCGTCAGCCTCTGTGGGGCCGCCTCTGCCGCCCACACTTGGCCTCCTACACAACCCAGTTGCCGACCTGGCTGACCAAAGATACCGCCTAGCGACGATTAACATCAACAACATACGTGCCCGACATAAACTAGCGATGCTACAGGATCTACTCAACGCAGCTGACATCGACATTGCGCTCCTTCAAGAGGTGTATCTCACATGCGTCTGCCAATGGCAGTGGTGTGGCGATCCTCCTCCGCGAAGGTATATCCGCAGAAGACGTCGAGTATCTCCCTGACGCCAGAGGGATGGCTCTTACTATCCAAGGAGTCAAACTTATTAACATCTATGCACCGTCAGAATCTGGTCGGCGTCGCGAACGATCCACCTTTTTCGCTCATACAATCACGCCCCTCTTTATGGGCCGTCAGGACGCCTTGATAATGGGAGGGGACTTCAACTGTAGCCACGCACCTAAGGATCAGTTACCACATCATTCTCTCTGCACAGAACTTACGACAATTATAAATAATCTTCAATTGGTGGACTCGTGGGAACATGTTTGTGGCGATCGGCCCGGATTTACTCACCGCACCAGCCATTCCTCCAGCCGCATCGACCGGATTTACATCTCGCGCTCCATAGCTGTGGGGACAAGAGCTGCCGAAGTTTGGCCCACAGATTTTTCTGACCACGAGGCCTACATCTGCGCTATTACCCTCGGCCGCCAGAAGGTATGGCACAGCCGTGGTCCTTGGAAGTTGAACGTCGCCCACCTAGCTTCTCAGGAATGCCGCCGCCTTATACAGAACACGTGGAACTCTTGTAGCCGCCGGCGTGGCACCTACCGGTCTACACTGTCGTGGCGGTTACTCTGCGCCAAACCAGCCCTCCGGAAGACCTTGACAGGCTACGGCCGAGATGTTGCAGCATGGAAGAGACATCCCATGGACTTTTACTACAGCATCTTAAGGGAATGTACAACACTGCCGTACTCACCTACACGGCAGGTGACGGTGAACCGTGCCAAGGCACAGATCATCAGATTGACACGTTGCCACCTGGAGGGTGCGATCGTCAGAGCGCGCACTCAAGACAGAGTGGCCCAGGAGGAACCGTCTATGTACCACGTCATTGCAGAACGACGGCGCCGATGCAGGACACTGATGCAAGCTATCACGACGGAAGACGGGCGACGCCTTGATACCCAGCGCGACATAGGAAACGCCCTTCATGCTCACTACACTAGGCTGTACTCGGAACATCGACATCCCCCAGAGGTGATTGCCGAAGTCTCTCAACTCACTTATGGCTCGATCTCTCCGACAGCGGCGGCGGATTTGACTGCAGATGTAACGGAAGAGGAAATCATTGAAGCAATACAGGCTGGGGCTGCTCATAAGTCCCCGGGACCTGATGGCCTTCCTCTGGAATTTTACCGGACGTATCAACAATTGCTAGCACCAGCATGGACTGATATTTGCCGCGACCTTATGTCTCCCATGACGCAGATACCTGGGGCCTTCCTAGAAGGACTGATTGTGCCCATACACAAACCACTAGGGGAATACAGGATCAGTGACTATCGGCCCTTGACCTTACTCAACAGCGACTTGAAGATTTTCACCCGGCTTCTGGCGGCACGCCTAAAGCTATCAGTACGATGTGTTGTGTCGCAGGACCAGGCATCGTTAGGTGGTGACCATAATATTCGCACTGCATTGTGCCGATATAGAGATATGATCGCGCTAGCTAAAGCTCACCAACTGCCAGGAGTTTTGGCCTCACTCGAGCTTAGCCAGGCCGTTGACAGAGTCGACCACACATTTTTGATGGAGGCACTGCGACACATGGGGTATCCGGACGTCATAGTTAATGTACTGATGCGTCTCCTACGCGGCGCGACGTCCAAGGTGTTATATAATGGCCGTCTTACGACGCCGATACAGATCCAGCGATCGGTGCGACAAGGCTGTCCTCTTTCGGCGATATTGTACGGCCTCGTCTTGGAACCACTCCTCTGCGGCCTCCGACAACGCCTGACTGGGATGTCCCTTGGTGGACACACTTTTTCCTGCACTGCTTATGCGGATGATCTGGTACTCCTTCTTCGCAATAGTGACGATGTTCGTGCAGCACTGGCGTGGGTGGCGACCTACGGCGCGGCATCGGGGAGCCATCTCAATCTCCACAAATCACACGCCCTGTCAATAGGCAGAGGCCTACCCGACGGGAGCGTCGCACCGCTACGAATCAGTGACACAATCCGCTGTCTTGGCATTGATTTCACATCTGACATGAAACGTTCAACAGCCCTTAACTACAGGCGTTTGTTGAATCAGATGAGAGCAGGAATAAGTGACCACCGTCTGAGACATCTAGACCTCCTGCAACGGACACGATATGCTAACGTCTATTTGGCGTCACGTATCCCCCATTTTGCACAGATACTCCCCATACCATCTACCCTGGCTCACTGCATGTTGGCGGTTTTGGGATCCTTTGTTAATACGGGCATGTTATTTAAGATTCATTACGAGTCCCTAACCCTCCCGAGGAGCAGAGGGGGTTTAGGCCTCTGTCATGTTCAGAACAGAGCGAAGGCCCTGTTCGTCAGCTGTCACCTGCAACTGTGGCGAAGAAGTCCGACGTGCCTCACAAGTCTCTTACTGGAAGCCTTACGACCAATCTCACTCGCACCCCCTGTGATGAAATCGGACATCCCAGCACCTTTCTTCTACATTAGCCAATTCTTCCTTGAATTAAGCTACATCCGCACCGCACTACTACCCAGACGCTTGATGATGACGAGGGCGATGTATGCTGCCATGCAAATGAACAGTACGCCGAATGTGATTGAAAGCAAACACCCAAATACAAATTGGCGCGCTGTGTGGCAGGCAGTGAATGCCACCACCCTTGATACTGACGTGCAACCTGCATGGTACGTAACTGTTAACGGGAAACAGTTGTGCCAGTCCCGCCTACATCACATCCACCTCGCTGGTTCACCCTTGTGTGCCACATGCCAAGTGATTGACACGGATGAGCAGCGTTCCGAATGCGAGTCGGCAAAGGACGTTTGGTATTTGGTGCGTCAGATATTGGCTTTTCTCACACGCACGACTCCCGACAGGATAACTACCCGATCACTTCTTTTCCCCGATAAGATTTATTTCCCAAGAGCAAAAACGAACTCTGTGACGTGGATCAGCGGCCACGCTGTTCACTACCTCTTCGGTAATGGCGAAAAGACAGTACCCCATTTTTGATATTACCTCAACGAACGACATTGTGCGATCGTCAAGAACCCTAAATATAGGCAATATTTTTCTAATTTCCTTTGGAGTGCATTCCACAATCCGCCTCGCAGCTGGATTATTGATGACATGACAAGATAACCATAGCACCTCTTCCCAGTTCCTTTTTTTTAAGAGATTGAACAAACAACGGAAACAACACAGCAACGAGAAGACAGTCATCGAAAAATTCGCAGCGGGCTATAGTATGGAGCATCCTTTGTCGTAACGGGACGACTTCCTATTATGCTGTTTATGTAGCCGAAGAGGAACGGCCTTCCTTTTATCCATTTGTATAAAAATAAAATAAAATAAAAATAAAAAAAGCAGAAAAACAAACCTTCCAAAATCCTTTTTCCTTTTTTTTTCATTTTTGTTAAAAAAAGTGGCTAGGATAGCTGGCTATTAAAAAAATGCCCATTTGTGTTACATACGCATTTTCTTTTTTAAGTAGTGTAGAAAAAAAATGGATAAGTAAAAAAAAAAAAAAAAGATGGTAGGGCACTTGCCCGCGAAAGGCAAAGGCCCCGAGTTCGAGATCGGTCAGGCACACAGTATTAATCTGCCAGGAAGTTTCAGTTTTACATCCCACCAATTGATTTGAGCATTGATGAATGGAGTATTGTATTGATTGGACTGGAGACGTACAACAGCGTCCCAAATTTCACCGAGGCTAACAACAAACTGCATGTGGATATTATTGGTGAAACAGAAATTTGGGAAATAGAACCTGGTGCATAAGATATCGACGATTTAAACGAAGTCTTAAAAAAGTATGTAAAGGGTATTAAGCTACGTCCAAACATTAATGCACTTAAATCTGAAATAAGGACTGTGAATGCAACGATTGACTTTAAGCAGAGAGTTTCAATAGGGCACCTACTGGGTTTCACAAAAGGACACGTTTTGAAAAAAGATCCTAATAAATTTTACAGTTCAGATCAGACTGTGGACGTACTGCCTGTCAGCACAATCGCTCCCGAACCGGAAAGTGTTAACATGTGCGAGTTTCTGAAATCAGTTGGTTTGAAACCTCGCAATGACGTGCTCACTCAGGAAACCAGTCCAGTAGAGAACGATGAGCGAATTATATATCAGGAATACTTCTCTCATAAACCTTTTGCTTCAACCACATTTAACAAGAATGATGAAATTAGGATTGTCATCCGGCTCCAAGATGTGTTGATGCTTCCATGCAAGAGTTTCATATATTTGGAGGAATCATTCAAGAAAATCGACGGCAGCGCTACGGTGGGATCCCAGCTCATATGTGACGCCTTAGCATTCTTGTTCCAACACATATGTTATGAACTCAATGGGTTTGAGATCGACTGCACAAGCAATGTCAGCACAACATCAACTTTTAAAACTTACATCCCTGCATCACCCACGGATTTGAATGGTTCAGAAAATGCGGGATGGTTCATAGACGATCTGGTAGATAGAACAGTTGCAGAGTACAAACGATTTACTGTATACATAACTCTAAAAATGTCTATGGGCTACTTTAAGGACATGAAGCAGATTATTATGAATGCTAAACAGGAACTTATTCTGGTATGGAGTGCGACGGGTAACAACTCATACATTCAAGGAGCTTAAGATGAGAATAGGATCACAATTAGCAAATTAATGTGGAAAATCCCTCACATCATTGTATTAGACGAGGAGCCTTTGAAGCTTTTGAAAGTTGTGAGTTCCATTACATATCTGCGATTACCATTCCGCTCTTGAGAGAATTTCGAGTACCCAGTGCTACTGACTGCAAGCAGACAAAACAACTTCTCAGCTAGTGACGTCCAGATTCATTATACTTGCGTTTCAGACTGATAAAAGAGGAACTGTAGCAAATTATTCCACTGTATTCCATAACTGCGCATTAACTAACGGCAGAGTCTAGCTGAATTCCGAATTCTACTCATGCGACAATTTATACCTACAGTGGGATGAAAATGCATAAGTCTAGCATATGACATATATATGAGGTTTTGTGCTTCTTACTGTCAAAGTGCTGAAGAAGAAGAGGAAGCAGGGTGTCTACTTAGTCCACGGAATTTCTAGGAGCTATCACTGATGATCGTAATAGACTGCTTGAAACAGAATGAGATAATTCAATCTGGACCCATAGATGTACGAATTTAATTTGGATCTTCAAATTTCCCAGAATACATTGCAGCATATGCTCTAGTTTTGCATGAACTAGACCGCTCACTGCTGTTGTGCAACGAGCTGTACTGTATAAATGAACAGGTGCTGCGCCATACTCATAGCATTCTACATTGCATCTCAAGGTGTGAATGTCATTGCAGACACTCAGGATTTCTATGCTGATGAGCATACACAGTTCATATTTAAAGACGTTGCATTCTTAGCACACTCAGCAAATGCCAGAATTATAGAGACATTCTTAGCACACTATTGCATCACTGAGGTTGTTCAAGGATTAGAAGTTCACTAAAACATGGAAGAGTGCGAAGGGGTTAACACATTTCTACCATGGAATTCACTAGGATGATCCTGGCATATCCTATGAAGGTATGGTGACGTCACCCTTGTTATCCGACCCCACGGATACCATCATCTAAGTGAATGGGAAGGTGATGATCTCATGGATGCGTCGAATCTTCAGATTTGCTGCCATTAAGGACCTGGATTTCTACGGGTGTCCTGCTCTTCATCGACTCAAGAAGAAGATGTGTGAAAATACTATTGCTGTGTCTGCTTATGAAAGTGTAAAATTACTTTAAAGGTGGGTGAAAAATAAATGAATTTTTACCTCACAATATGTGTATGATTTCTCTTCACCCTGTTCAGTTCTTGAGATTACAATTCAATTCTTGAGCTACAATTCAGTTCTTGAGGTACGATGTAGTTCTTGATGTACAATTTGTATTTGCTATTCCAATTCACAGATACTTTTAACGTACGTGATACAACAGTAACACTGGCTGAGAATTTTTTTTACAATCTTTTCCCAGTGGCACTGAATGAAAATATTTCCAATTTTTTCCAGATATATAAATCTACGCTAAAAGCTAATGCGGAGATACATTTTTTACTACTACAACTAAATTACATAGCCTCAGTAGCATAGCCTTTACAACAATTCTGATGGACTGTTTACACTTAGAAACTAATTTCCACAGCCCCAATAGCAAAGGTTTTTATAATAATTCTGATGGACTATGAGCCATATGGATATATGAAGCTAAAAACTAATTTGACTGGGATAATTAGCTGTAGGTGAAAACTTAAAAACTATTCTAAATATATATACATGTAGTGTACACCTACATTGCGTATAAATAAATAAATATACAAATATTTTTTCTGTTTATAATTTTTACTAAAAGTAAGTAAATTTTTTGTTTATGATTTTTTATACTACTTTCACTTTTTTCGCGCATGGTGTGCATGTATAAACATAACATTTTTTCTTTACCTTCTTTCGACACATGGTGTGTGTGTGTGTGTGTGTGTGTGTGTGTGTGTGTGTGTGTGTACATTTGTAAACAGCACGCATAAATAAATAAGTATTTACACAGCACATGCACACAAAAATCCTTCACTATGATAAAAGGGTCATACTACTACACTGCAGATTCTCTCCACTCTGCTTGGAGCTCGCTGGGCGAGTGAAGAGAAACAGAGCAAACACGCCATGAAGGACGTTCCTGCACCGGAGACATGCAGCGACCAGAAAACGTGCAGCCGGTGCCGACTTCTGCTCTCCTGATCGCGCTGTTGGTGCCGGTTTATCCGGAGGACGAATCCTCGCTGCTCCTGGACTTATTAAGAAGCACCGTTATCCTTAAATGCGGGTACGCAACTCTCGTACGCTGACGCTAATCAAGTCGCTAACGAACCTATATACAAAGGGGACATTATCCGAAAAGCTTCCTGCCAGGGAATGTTAAAAACACTGATTTGCGTTTCCAGGTCGACAGAAAACGATAAAAACTTTACCAAACAAGGAACAGCATCGATTGCTAAGTAACATACTTATTGTATCACGCAGCAAAAGGGATTCGCTAGGTTGGCGTAATCACAACCCGTTCGGGCCCCTGACGGACCTTGGTCCTGATCGGAGTTTTCTATCGACGAACTGTCTTCAGCGATCCCGCTTAACCCCTTCCCCCATTCTAACACTGTTATTCCAGCGAGTGATTCGCTAACCTTGCCTTTTAAAGAAGGACCAATCGTTAACAATTAAAACTGACTTCTACAACACACCAAAACTCTTTAGGACAAGTGAGGAGACGCGTATTACAACTGTCCTTTTTAAGGTAACTAAAGTAAAGGAGGGCCTCAAGAGCGGTGAAACTTATAACAAATTGGAACGTGAAATACCAAAAAGTGACTCGAATAGCCAAACACGCTTCAAAAAACTTTACAGCGGATACACTAACCCAAATTTAGTATCACATAAAGGCCATTCATCAGGTGAACACAACACAACAGAAACTCTGGCCTACAGAAGCCTAAAGGGAAGACAAATTACCTCCAAGAGGGACGCTGAGCATGGCGTTGCTAGATCGATATGAACACGCCAAAGGCGCGTATCGAAATAAAGAAGAAGCAATAGGGCAAACTGGCAAACTGCCGAACAATATTCCAAAAACTGTGCTAAACACTGCACTATCTGGATCTGAGGTTAACCACCACTGCTCGAGGATAAGTAAGGCACTCGACCAGTCTTAGTAAGTCCAGGAGCAGCGAGCAGTCGTCCTCCGGATGAACCATCACCACCAGTCTGGAAAGCAGATGTTGCCACAGGCCACACGTCTTCTGGTTGCTACGCGTCTCCGATGCAGGAACGTTCATCTTGGCGTGTTTACTCTGTTTCTCTTCACTCGCCCAACAAGCTCCAAGTAGAGTGGTTTCGTACCGAGCGCCTCGCACCCATAAAAGACCGCCAGTGACCTCTTTCAACGGCAACCACCAGAAATCTCTCCCTGCGCGTTGTCCCAGCCTGCTCCGTCCAAGGAAACTAAAGGAACCTCACATCGCAGCCCCACAGAGATACTCGCGAGTCGGGTGCGAGGTATCCACTTCGCAGCGTGGGTCAGTACTATTTAAAAAAGACGTATAGCTATTCATATCTTCGTAACGAACGAAGTTTCAGGAGGGGAACCATGCTGGTTAAGGTCGCGCTGGTAGCAGTACAGCAACTGCTCCTGACATTTTTATTTTGCCTCAGGAGAAAAAATTGTTGTGTTTGGTAAAGATTAATGGGACTGCGTGTCGACTTATTGTCAACACTTCCACGTTGATATAGTATGTAGATGCCAGTACTCGTGAACTGGCTAAAGTATCTGTTTTTTTTTTTCGTTCTCTTTTTTTAAGTTATAACTTCTGTGTACAAATATGTAGTTAGATTTGCAAAACATTTTCAGGTTTATTAGACTTTCAATTCTAAACACACGTACTTTTATATTAGTGTTATGTCTTGAACACGTCGATGAAGCTTCAATTTAACAATAATCATCGCATTAAAAAAGTGAAAAGAAATTCTAGTTTCCAAATTTATAAGTGAACTATACACATATGTATTACACCCAACTGACATCTTAAAAAAAAGAGACAAAGCAAAAGATCAACCAAAATTTTGCATTCAGATACACAGTCCAGGATTTCAGGCACAGGAATCTTGTGCTTAGCATTCACAACCTGATGTATCTGAAGGAGAATCCTTTATAACAACACACTATGTAAAAATAATACGATTTAACGTTTGCAGCAACTCATCTTCAAAGAAGCCTAAATTTACTCCAATTTTCAGATGACATATAATCTGAATCGTCATCAAATACTTCGTTTTCATTACCAACAGGCTCTTCAAGGGCTCTGTAAATCATTTTCTGCAAACGTTTCTGCTCTTCGCTTCAAATTTTGTATACAGAATGATCATAAAAGCCCAAAAAAAGCACGAAATAGAGAGAACTCGAATGTCACCTAATGCCTACGAAGAAAGAGACAGTAATTGTTTCAAGTGATACTACTCAGCTACAGAGCCGGTAGACTTCAGGAATGATTCCCGGAGTCTTCAAAATACGTTTGACACTGCGCAAAATCGTCGTAACTTGCGTGACGTGATGTTACGTCCGCCACACATTCCCATTTCCCGCAAGCGTCGTAATATAAGTCAGTCACAAGCTGAGTGTTAAATTATATCTTCTAAATCATCTTCATTACTACATTACTAGTGGTAGAGGATATTTATCATATCGCATGTCGAGATTTTTCATAAAAAGAACAAGTTTTGAGAAAGTAATAAATGGATCAGTATTCTCCAGGGTTTGAGAAAAATGAGAATGAGCTAACATCATGGCTTTTTTATTCGGAAAGTGTCTTCTTACGCAGTCATGTTAGGCTACATTCGAAGAATATGGGCCGGCCGCGGTGGCCGAGCGGTTCTAGGCGCTTCAATCCGGAACCACACGACTGCTATGGTCGCAGGTTCGAATCGTGCCTCGGGTATGGATGTGTGTGATGCCCTTAGGTTAATTAGGTTTAAGTAGTTCTAAGTTCTAGGGGATTGATGAGCTCAGATGTTAAGTCTCATAGTGCTCAGAGCCATTTGAACCATTTGAAGAATACGGTAATGGAAAGTTCAAAGTTTTACTAGGAGAAAGCCGTAGAAAACACAAAGAACAGCCTCGGTCCTCTCGTGTGTGTTTCTCAGCTGTTTAGTTCTGTTGCGGAGAGAATGTATCCGATGGCGTCGTTCCAGACGCTGTCGTCGATACTCCCTCTAGGTGCCAAGGCGGTCTTCTAGCGTGTAGCATTACCAACGTAATTGTTTCCCCCAATAAAACACCGGCTTCATTCGCATTAATTTCACTTTCCCTTTTATAAAAATAGCGTGTAATCGTACGAGGGAGTTGACCGAGTTGAGCGCCACAGAGCAAGTGCGCCGCTTCCCGTACCTGTGGGAACCCAGCGCCTCCGCTATAAAAACCTCCCGTGGGTGAGCGCCACCCGCGACAACGGCGCGATACGATAATAACGGAGTGCGCGCCCCGGCACGTCCACATTTCATGCAAATTAGCCGCGCAAGGTGCGCGGGTCTCTGGGGCTAACCAGTACTTTGTCCTGTACCATTTACTTAACGCGCGGCTCCCCAGTATTAGAAGTAATGAGAAAAAATGTACTGAGGAAGGCTGAGGCGGCGTCTCTGGCGGGCGGCGCGGGTGGTCGCCGTCGCCCCCACACAATGGGAGGGGCGAGGGGTTGGCGGGAGAGGGTTGGCGCGGAGCTGGCGTGTCTTGTGCTCAGCGCGGCGCAGCGCAGCACGCGCCCTGCCCGGGCATTACCTGCGGCAGGAGGCAGGAGGCGGCAGCCGCACAAAGCCCTCATTGTGGCCGACACATCTTGATTACTGCGAGCCAGCCGTGCCGCGCCTCCCCTGATTAAAGTCAAGTCTTCGGCGGCCGCACGCCGCAAGCCCACGCTCTTTCGGTGCTCCGCAGGCGTTCTTTCCAGTTTATCACCCGATACACGTTCTGCCTTCTCAGCGAAATGGTTGTAAGTAAACACGTGCTGGCAAAAGTTGCTTCCCTCCACTCATGCCTAAGACCTGACACAGACACAACATAGAATGGAAGACAGGTCCAAATATCTCTCAAATTTTTTTATTCTAGTCTTTGATCACAATATCAATTCTTTTGACGATGACCACTTTCAGTCAGTAACGACCATCCTAAGATCTACAATGTAAAATATATACACCTAGTGAGCAGTGTGTCTTTCAACACAATACAGCATTAAGTATCACAATATACTCTCATCGTCGTCGTCGTCGGCTGATACTCGTATCCGAGTTTTCATTTCTTTCCTGAGATTTCCTTTGTCACGGTTCAGGCGGGGAAGTGTCGTTGATGGCTTAGCAATCCAATCCTAGCGTGGGAAAGGCGGCCACAGACATTACAGCTGATGAAAGGTGGAGGACGTGGCTGAGCCTGGAGGAGTTTACGTCTCCGGCGTTTGTCATTCTCCATTCTTCGACGTTCCAGCTCAAAGTTTTGAAGAGCATTTGAGGTAACTGAGCGCCAGCGACTTCGGTCTTCTGCTATTGTGGACCAGTTACTCGGAACGATGTTCAAGTTTTTCAGATTTTTCTTGTACTGATCCTTATAACGTTTTAGAGCGGCACCTCGCGGCCTTTTACCTGTGCCCACTTCGCTGTACAGCATTTGGCGTGGAAGTCTGTCATTTTTCATCCGCTGGACATGTCCGACCCATCTGAGTTGATGCCCAATGATAAGAGCTTACATGCTATACATTTTTGCTTTCTCAAGAACAGCCGTGTTGGATATGAAGTCATCCCATTTCAGGTTCATGATATATTTTAGATTCTGTTGGTTAAAGCGTTCTAGTTTCTTCAGATCACAGCGATATAACGTCCAGGCTTCGCAACCATATAGCAGGGTGGAAATGACTACAGCTTTGTACACCATCAGTTTGGTGTACAGTATTAGGTCCTTATTCAGGAAGACACGCTTTGTAAGACGTCCAAATGCTACATGGGCAGCACGTAATCTATTCTCCACATTTTTTCGAGATGAGCAGTTAGATGACAGTATGCTTCCCAGGTAGAGGAAATGGTCCACTTGTTCCAAGGGATACTCCCATACAACCAGGGAAAAGTACAGATAAAATACGGTAAAACGTCCCTTTTCTACACCATGTCCTAAAGCGATAAGGTTGTAATGGCATGGTCAAAATATATAAATATACTCAGCATAGAATCGTCACATAGATCTAAAATGAGGTGTCGCAGCTGGTGAAACCAGCTAGTTTCCAGAGCTCTGATAGAATTGCATTTTCCTGGAGACACATCAGTCTCAACGTTATCTTCAATAAGGATAGAAGCTAAAGATATGAATTAAAATTAATGCTACAGCTGGGCCTTAAACTAACACCGACTCAAAAGGAGGCCTCGGCGCTTGTTGGTGACGTCACGTCAGCTAGGCACGGCGAACGCCAGGTCTGTTGCAGGCAGAAACGCCTGGGCGTGCTTATCACTATAAATCTCTTATTTTTGGACAAAATGTTTGGTATTGTTTTGGAGTCTACAGTTTTATTTAGATGAAAGATTTTCTTACTATCATAAAGCTACAAATGAAGATCATAGTTCTGTTATTACTGAATCCTGTCGAAACAAACGTAGATCAATATGAGAAGACGCTTTGCGCCATTGCAAGCTTCGGAAATTTTACATTCAAGTAACTATATTTACTTGATCCATTTTGCTATCGAAATTTACCCCAACCGCCTTACAATGAAGTCGTTTCTTTTATTTATCCATTTATTTTCGTTTGACATCGTCTCTGTAAATATGAACTAATTTACATGTGTAAATGTCCAACTGTTGCCAGTCATTAGATTAAAGTCGTTTTCAACGAAAGGCATTCTAAACAGGAAACAAAAAACTTCATACATCGAAAAAACTGCTGAGCTTAAGCTTTTTTAAACATGCACATTAGAAAAGATAAATATTCCCCTCTTGCTACTGAAAGGAGAAACTTTATAAGATAAAAAAAAAATTATTTGATAAAGCAAGTATCTCTATTTTGCTTCTTCTTCTGTCCCCCACCCCCTCCCCCAACGTGTACAATCGCAAGATATTTCATTAACATTCAGTGCTCCTCACCCCATATGTTCACAGTTTCTTGTAAAAGCAACTCAGTACAAACGTAACTTCCTCAGATTTACAAATAAGGTAAAGAAGCACGAATTCTGTTGCTGCTGGACCATAAAGTTCTTTTTGTATGTCAATTCCTAAAACAAGTGGAAATTTAAGTTCAGGAGTACACTATTTGTTAAGACGTGTAATGAATTGCACAATTAATTGATTGCAGAAATCTCTCAGAACAATGTGTGTTGGTCAACTACCGCCAATAGTTTCACATTTTCCTGTGTCAGGGAGGGAGACACCACCATTATATGCCTGCCACAGACCTGGCGTTCGCCGTGCCTAGCTGACGTGACGTCACGAACAAGCGCCGAGGCCTTCCTTTGAGTCGGTGTTGCTTAAACCCAGGTCTCCTGCTCACTAGACAGGTGTAGTAACCACTAAACCAACCAAGCACACACTACCCCATTTCAATTGCCTCCCTAACAAACTGCAATTCACACTTTCGGTTTATATCGTTATTGAAGATAAAGTTGAGACTCACATGTCTCCAGGAAAATTTAATTCCCTGACATCAATAAATTACCTATGCTTGAGGTACTGGTAGGATTTCCCTGTTATCTACAAAGCTGGGGTGCTGCTCCAGTATCAGAGAGCTTCTGCAATACTGACTATTTAAGAAGCAGAAAACGCGCTGAAAGCGTGAGTTAAAGTTTGTGTTAGGGAGGGCATTGAACGAGAGTAGTCCGTACAGCTGTAGTACCACAATGCTGTGGTCATGTAGTGGTGAGCACATCTGCCTAGCAAGTACGAGACGCAGGCTCAAGTTCTGGCTGTGGCACAGACTTCAGCAACTCTCCGTAGTGAAGATATTTCCAAAGTTTCATCATCGTCTGGTTCAACCCAACATCCTGATCCAAAATGTGCACAAAATGTATTTAACTGGCAATACCCAACCAGTTATAAAGAAATCTGATTGTAATTCAGTCATAGGGTGAGACACGAAGCATTGAACACTGCTAGCATTTGTAAATCTAGATACATTCATAAATCATGTAGCTTAATAATTTAACATGTGAAATAAACTCAGGAGATAAACTTCAAAAAGCCAAAACTGCAAGTAAAGCATTTACTATATATCAATATAGTTTCAGTAAGACTATGTTACCATTTTCACATCTGTGATAGATAGAACCAAACTGACTGGGTAACAGATTTACAAGCCTAGTATAACAATATATAAAATTAATTTTACATATGCTTAGGAAAGTAACATATCCTGTGCTCTACAAATTCACTGTATCAGCTCCGTCTGTGCTATGTATCATGTCACATCATGAACATTTGGTTAAGGTCATGAAAATCGATGGATATTGGCATGTCAGATTTAAAATAAAGAATATGTACGGACATTAGGATAATGCTGATGCTCAGACAACAGCTGACTACAGACTGCGATGCAGAATAAACACATCATGTGGCACTGTGTAATAGTTTTGTATAAAGCAAAGGCGTGAATATACAGCACCAAGTAATTGTTAATATGCTAATTGAAAAAAGAGCTTTCAAAAAATGGTTATTTTTATACAAAGCATAAAGCAAATCAAAACCCATAATGATATTAAAGCAAAAGAATTATTTAAATTCTTAGGCAGTTCATAATAGATTTCATTCTATTAATGTGTAAAATTGGTT